>NW_004443984.1:3940243-4027818 GCF_000243295.1 Trichechus manatus latirostris
GGGGGAGCTGACAGCTGGACTTTGTGAAGGTGAAGAGAGAAAAAAGGAGGACCAGCACAGAGAGAGGGTCTGCCATTTGCCAGGCACTGTGCTGGCTGCTTTCCAACAGTGTTGAGTAAAGAAGTGTGTTTCCGCACAGTGTTCCCTCCATCCCCATCCCCAGGTGGGCAAGTGCAGAGGGGCAAATATGTCCACGGCCTGGTCAGTGGATCGCATGTGCACGGCTGGAGCAGGAGGCCTGTGCAGGGGGTGGCGGGGGGAGAGGTGGCTGAAGGTCATACTGGGTCAGCCTCTACTTAAAGCCCTTCGACAGTCCTCCCTGCCCACAAGGGGCCCTGGCTCATAGGCACGGCAGCTAAGGCCACTGTCCTGTCTAGACTCATCTCTCACCCTGCCTCTCTCACTTTATTCTCCAGCCATCCCAGACACTCCTGGCTCCCCCACTCACCATGCTACTTCTCACCTCTGTGGTCTGCCTGTGCTGACCCCTCTGCCTGCAACACTGACCCCTCCTCACACAGCTGACACTTGACCCACTCAGAGCACCCCTCCTCGGAGAGGCTTTCCTCATCCTGGGTCTAGGTTACACACCCTCAGTGTTCTCAAAGCCCTGTTCACAGTCCCTCCCCATCGGGTTACCGTGAGGATTCAGTAAAGTGTGGCACACAAACAGTGGCCCAGCGCTTCTCAACACTGCTGTGAGCGAGGCTCTGGATGCTGTGCTCTGAGTATCCATGTGGGGGTCTGCTTCCCCCGCTAGACCAGGCTCCTTGCAGGGAGGGGCTGTGCATGATTCCCCCTCCATGTCCAGCACCTCTATGGCCAGCACACAGAGGATGCCCAGTAAGTACTGAACGAATGAATGGAAGGTAGTGTTTGGATTGAATTGTGTCCCCCTCCAACCCGACCAAATATGTTGGAATCCTAACCCTTACACCTGTGGATGTAATCCCATTTGAGAATAGGGTTTTCTTTGTTATGTTAATGAGGTGATATCAGTGTAGGGTATGTCCTAAACCTGATCACTTATGAGTTATAAAAAGAGCAGCAGAGACACGGGGGCGGGGCTGGGGGGAGCACGAACTGGTGGAAGACAGATGCCATGTGAAGATTGCCAAGAACCCGATGAAAGTTGGGGTTACAGAAGCTGAGACAAGGACCTTCCCCCAGAGCCAAGAGAGAACCTTCCTCTAGAGCCAGCCCTGAATTGGGACTTCTAGCCTCCTAAACTGTGAGAAAATAAATTTCTGTTCTTTAAAGCCATGCACTTGTAGTATTTCTGTTATAGTAGCACCAAGAAACTAAGACAGGTGGGCCTCGAATGCTAAGCCAAGGAATTTGGACTTCATCATGTGACCACAGAAGGTGTGTGTGACATGGTCGAGGGCTTCATCTGGCAAGGGTGTGCAGGAGAGGGGAGCCAGGAGACCCGTGGATGTTTGCGACATGCCACCTCTTTGGGAAATGCATATGGCCTCCCAGGGGGACTTGACTGAAGAGGACAACCGTCATTCACAGGTGTAAATTCTAGTGTGTGTAGTGTGTGGGGGGCACACACAGCAGTGGGAATTAGAAGACGTGGATCTGTCAATAGCTCTGGGCAAGCTGTTGTCCCCTCTGGGCCCCAGTCTCCTGATCTGTAAAGTGTAAGAAGGGGAGCACCAGTTGGTGTCTATGAGCCTCAGAGTAGAGACGGGTTTTGCTGGTTCCTGACCTTGTCCACCCTCTCATCACACTTGGCAGCAGGAGGCTGAGCTACAAGCCTGGGAACTGGCTGGCAGGAAGGCAGCATGAAGCTGGAGGAAGCTGCAGGCTGGAGCTGACAGGTACCTCACATATCTCTGGCCGCCAGGGAGAATCTGGACTTGCCACTTCCCTTTCATTGAAAAAAAGTGTGCATTCAGGCCATGGACAGGAGGACAAATTACTCCAGAGGCCACCTGGAGGGGCTGGTGACCCTCCTTGACTACTCTCTCAGCTCTAAGTGGTTCTGCTAGGGTTGGTCTCGTCTGTGCCTGGGTGACATACGAGCCTGGTGGGTTTATCCTGGCGGCAGGGAGGGTCTTAGCTCAGCTCAGGTTCAAGGAGGAGTGGGCAGCAGGCAAGACCAGAGGCCTGGACACCGAGGAGACAGCCCCTTTCTCCCTTCACCTCTCTAAGCTGCAATTTCTGTGGCTGCAAATGGGTTAAAACAGTCTTTGCCTGTCCTGTCTACAGACTTGTGCTGAGGACTCAAGGAGAGAAAAAAAATGGGAACACACTTAGTTTATGGAAGGTGGTAAAGTTATCATCTGCTGAAAAAATATACATGCATCAAAACAAAACAAAACCCCACATACAAAACGCACAGATGCCCTGAAATGACCCCGGGTACCAAAGCCACGGAAGAGGAAGACAGGCACCCAGATGAGCAGGGGCTTATCACCTCCCCACTGCTCTTTAGCAGGCCACGGATTCATATTTTATTAATATGAAGCCAATTTCCATATGTGACCTACTTTGCCCAGACCCGCATCCCCTGGCACAGCCTGAAATGAAAAGAAAATGATGCTTCCCAGCAGGGGTTCCCCTCTAATTTGCCAAGGTAACTGTTTAGGCTGGGAAGCCACACCCCTGTCACTTCTTTTTATGGGTCTTACTGCATTGTCCTCAAGCAGCTAAGGCCAGCAAAGTAGTTTCTCTCTTTACCCAGTCTGGTCTTGCAATTAAAAGCAGTAACAGTTACTGAACTGTCTTCTCCCATGGCCATAATCTGTAATTCAAACCTTCATTTTCCTCCCAAATTTCTGGATTTGGCAATGTGTTTTGGTTAAAAATACTCTGTACTTCTATAAGTGGCTTTTGCAAGAGGACACTTGGGAACGAGGTCACCACTGAGGAAAATTCCTGGGTCGGATTTTCTGGGCCTCCCAGGCCTACAAGATGCTAGATGTTTGGGGTTGGGAAGGATAGGCCTCTGCTGCTCCTCCACAGCACCTCTGCCGGCCGCTGTCCTCCAGGCCCTGCTTGCTTACCTACAGTGGGGGAGCGCTCCTTCCCTGTTGGGACGGCCCATACCACCTTTGGAAGACTGAACTGCAGTCTGTTTCCTGCGGCTTCTGACCATCACTCACAGGCCCTCTCCGCGGTGCCAAAGAACACACCTCACTCTCTTCTCCCAGTGGCTTTCCAGAGACATGGAGGCCACATGCCCTCCCCACATCACCTCTTTTCCAGATATACATAGTGAGACAGTCAGGAACATTCTGGAGGGGTTTCTTCCCCTTTGCACGCTTCTTCAAATAATATCTGACATCTGGACCACACCCACCACTGCTTAGGGCCTTTCCACCATTTGGAGCTGAGGTAGAAGAGTATCATTACTCCCATTTTCCAGGTACAGAAACTGAGTCTTGGAGAGTTTAAGTGGCTTGGCCAGTTAGTGGCAGAACCAGGATTATGGCTTGGGTTTCCACTACACTGATTAATAAATTGATTAACTCAACAGATACTGATTGCATGCTGGGTACTATTTGGATCTGAGGATACAGCAGGGCACAAAACCGACCAGGGCCCTGATCTAAGGAGACATCGCTCGCGGGGGGAAGCCCACTCCGCGCTGCCTTCTCTCAGGTGCTGATGTGGTTGCCCCTTCTTTAACTGGTCAGGCCTGTGTTGGTGGGCTTGCCCGCCAGAGGGCTCAGGTGCGTACCCTGAGGGTGTCAAGTTCCTTCTCCAGGGCTATCTCCTACCTGGAGTGCCCCACCCCACTTTTCTCCACTCGCTTGCCTTCTGGATCCCACCCCGGTGATCACAGGGCTCTCAATGGCTTCTGGGCTGTTCCATGAGGTATAGCTGCTTTGTTTCTCTGTGCACCGTAAGGTTAAGAGCTTGAAATTTAGAGCAAGCACCAATAAACCAGTCGCTGTCGAGTTGATTCTGACTCATGAGGACCCAATGTGTGTCCGAGTAGAACTTGTGCTCCATAAGGTTTTTAGTGGCTGATTTTCCAGAAGTAAGTTGCTAGGGCTTTCTTCTGAGGCACCTCTGGGTGGACTTGAACCGCCAACCTTTTCGTTAGCAGCCAAGCTTGTTAACCATATGCACTGCCCAGAGATTCCAGAGCAAGCACACCAGGGTTTAAATACCAGCACCACTCTCTACCTGTGAAACCTTGATTAAGAATCTCAACCTCTCTGTTTCTAAATTGCTTCATCCAGGGGCAGATTAACCAGTGAGCAAGGTATACATGGGCTTACATTAACCAAGGTATGCACAGGCTTACTTGTGTTTATTTACTAATCTGTAGTGCAAAGTTTCACATGGGTTTCACCACATTTTTTTTTGACGTGGTGAGAAACAGGTGAAATTGTGCACTACAGATTAGTAAATAAGCATTAAGTACACCTGTGTGTACCTTGCTTATTGGGTAATCTGTCCCTGGCTTCATCTGAACACTGGAGATAACAGTACCTACCTCAGAGGGTTGTTGTGAGGATTAGATGACCTCATATAAATCCCTTTCACAAGTAAAGTGCTTAGTACGGTCCTTGGCACACAGTGAGGCTTCAATAAATGCTAACCATTATTATGATTTTATTATTGGTACCCTGACTCCCCAACCACATGATCACAGCTGCACTGGGGCATAAACAAGGTCTTACGTGGCCTTTGTACAAGCCTAGCACTTAGTCGTGCCATGAGATCTAGTGGAGGGGTGGACAGTCTGGCATCGGAGATCCAGGATTATGTCCTGGCTCCACCCCTTACTTTCTGTGTCACCCTGTACAAGCTACTGGGAGTCTCAATTCTTTACCTAAAAGGTGGGACTCACACCCCCACCTCACAGGGTGGTCTGGGCACTAACAGTCATGTACTGTGTTTTGTGAACTGAAAGCTGCACACATTTTTAACTCGAGAGTATGATGCCGGCCCCACTGTCAGCTCTGGGAACACAGGCCTATCTGCACAGCCCAGTGACAGCAGCCAGGCTCAGCAAAAATGGCCTTGGATCCTCCTAGCTTCCCTTCGAGGGGAACAAGCGTGCAAAACATTATGTGCTGTTTTCGAGAGTCCCAAAGAAGTCGTGGGCTGCAGCTCTGATGGGACGCTGAGGTGGCCCTCCCGGGTCCCAACACCTATACTCTTGAATTTCAGAATCCAGTATCAGCATCACTAGGAGAGTTTGCTAAAAATGAAAGACTGTGACTCAGAGGGTCTGGGGAGGGTCTGTGGGATCTGTGTTTGACTGGAAACCCAGGGATTCCTGTCCAGGTGGGTCAGCCCCCGCACCCCAGACCTGTCTCAGGGCTCTGCATATGTCTGTGCTCCACACACACTCACAGCCCGTTGGTGATCACAAGAATGCACACACAAATGAAAGACATCAGAACAGCAGGAGCCCCTGCCCCTGCCTAAGAACCTGGCTCCCCCCCGGAGCCTCACATATCACAGACACTCTGATCATCATGCACCATCTGTTGAGGACCACGCAGGCCGGATGCAGCAAACCAACGATGATAATCTCCACTCTGGTTCAGGAGTCCCTCGGGCCCCAGCTCTGTGTAGTGAAGCCTGGGGCAAAACAGAGCAGGCTTGTTTCCGAACCCTCTGGGTCAGGGCGGCCTCCTGGGCCTCTCAGCTCAGCCACAGGACTACTGGCACCGCATCCTTGCCATTTGCCTCTGTGGCACCCAATAGCCAGGTAGCCTCTTGAGCCGTGAAATACAAGCACTGTTATTCTCATTTTGCAGGAGAGGAAATCAAGGCTGAAAGACATAAAGTGAGCCCTTGCTTCTGCCACAACTCCTGGAACTGGAGGTAGGGGAAAGGGAGAGAGGTCTTTCTTTGGGCAGAGGCAGTGGAGGTGGTGGGGGCTCTGGAGAGGTTTTGGGAGGTCCCTAGAGTCAGGGCCCATGGAGTTTGCCACCACCAATCCCGCTGACCATGACCACATGATGAGGGCTTTGTTAGGAGGTCGAGGCTAGAGCTGCTACCTACTTCTCCTGGAGCCAGGCTTCTCAACAGGGGCACCGATCCAGGGAACCTGGGAGACTTTCTAGTGCTCTTATGGCTGAGCACCCCCATACCCCGATTCTGTTTCAGCGGTGGGGCTGGGGCTAGTCAATGATGCTCCAAAGATGAGTGACCTGGTTGAGAAACAAGCCTCTGAACAGAGAGCAACAGGAAGTTCTGGGGCTGACTCTTGTAGGTTTAAGATGAAAACCAGTTACCATTGAGTCTATTCAGACTCATGGTGACCCCATGTGTGTCAGAGTAGAACGGTGCTCCAGAGAGTTTGCAATGGCTAATTTTTCCAAAGTAGATTCTTCCAAGGTGCCTCTGAACCTCCAACCTTTCCGTTAGCAGCTGAATGTGTTAACTGTTTAAGAGAACAGCTTAAGATACTGTGGTGTGATTAATTACTTTTGTGTGTGGCCTTTCTAGCCATGGTCTTGTAACTCCCACCCAGTTGATTGTGTGATAGGGTAACTGTAGTCTACAAGAGGACTGGTCAGTTTTGCCTTAAAAGAGAGCCAATTCCAGAGTAGAGGGGAGAAGTCCACCTCTACCAAGGAAGGAGAGACCAGCAGGAGAGACTCGGCAGCAGGAGACAGCGTGGTGAGCTTCCCGGCCCACGAAAAGAGAAAGCTGAGTGCCTTTGGGTAGAGACTGAGGGCCAGGGAGAGGTGTGCCTGCAAGCACAGCTGGGGAGAGGCTGTCCTGATAGAAGAACTGTATCTTGAGTGTTCTTGAGCCTGAATTGTAATTGCTACTTCCCTAATAAACCCCATAATCGTGAGTATGGTCTGTGAGTTCTGTGTGGCCACTGCAATAAATTATCAAACTCAGCAGAGAAGTAGAGAGTGCTGTGTGAGGGATGGTTGGTGTCAGAATTAGTAAAGATAGTAGAAGGAGGAGTCATGTCTGACCTCTGCCTCATGGGAATCAGCCTTGGGCTGTTGATCTTGATTCTCCTTTCCCCTTGTGAAGCTAGAGGGGGTCAGCACTGTCCTCAAGCCATTTTTACAGACACCCAAAAAAACAAAAACAAAAAATTCATTGCTGTCAAGTCCATTCTGACTTATAGCAACCCTATAGGACAGTAGAACTGCCCCATAGGGTTTCCAAGGAGCAGCTGGTGGATTCAAACTGCTGACCTTTTGGTTAGCAGCTGAGCTGTTAACCACTGAGACACCAGTTAAACCCTTACTTATTTATTTATTTTTTAAATTAAGGCTGGGCATGGGGGAACCAGAACAAAATGGCTGGGAGAGGTTGCATGGTCTCTCTTGGAGCCATTTCTGGAGTAGACAACTCTATTCTGGAATATTCCCAAAGGTTTGGGAGATAATGAAGGTGGCTTCAGTGGGCACCACAAGGATTGAAAGCTTAGTATCGACGGAAGGCAGGAGGCAGCTTGTGTGGGAGGATGCACGGGGTGGGGTTTATTAATAAATGGTAGCCATTGCATCAGCCACAACAGGAAGTGATCACAACCATTAAAAACCCCAAGATCCTTAGAAGACAGGTGGTATCCAGCAGCATGGAGTAAATATCTCACTGGAATGTGCCTCTGATAAATGCACTGACACCGGGCCAGGGGCGCATCAGCAGGCATTGGGTGGACACAGCCTGTGCAGGCGCCAAGACAGTGAGGGGCAGCACATTTATACTCACGTTGCACCCAGTTCCCACTCACTGGGCTGATGAAGTTGGGGTAGAGGCCAAAAGGCTTATCAATCTTCCGGAGGACCTTTCGGATGTTCCTGACCTGCCAAGAGAGGGACACCAGGTACACCTTCACTGACCGAGTCCCAGCCACCGAGGACAGCTGGTTTGGACTCAGAGGAAATCATTTCTTACCAGGCAAGAATGAGCAGCAGGCTCTCTCTGCCTGGAGGCGGTGAGACAGCCTTGCCCTGGTGCCCATGTGCAGGACGCGGCATTGGTAAGGCCTGACCCGGCACCTCTCCACTGTGCTGTGTAGGACCTACCAATCTCCACCCAGGCCCACTGTCCATCAGGCCCACCACCATCCCCCTCACCTCACCTCTTCCTTATTGCATATCACTTTGGGGGATGACTCCTTTTTTTGAGGGGAGGTTTCATATAAGTGACAGTAGCTCATTTGTAAGTGTTAAGATAAAATTGCCTTTTTAAAATAGGCCCCAAATGGTCAAATAAAATTCTCCCTTGGTATCCACAGGGGACTGGTTCCAGGACCCCCTGGGATACCAAAATCTGCAGATGCTCAAGTCTCTTATACAAAATTGCGTAGTATTTGCATATAACCTACGCAATCCTCCCGTATACTTTAAATCATCTCTAGATTACTCATAATACCTAATATGATGTAAATGCTAAGTTAGTAGTTGTTATACTGTATTGTTTAGGGAATAATGACAAGACGAGAGGTGAACAATGCTCCAACAATGAGTGCTGGAGTAAGACTGAGGATCTGTGAAATGGCAGGAGGCTACAGCAGGGAATGTCTACACATCGCGTCACCGGAGTGCATCCAGCGTAGTGCTCAGTGCACAGCAAATTCAAGTTTTGCTTTTTGGAAATGTATTTTCTCCTTTTTCCAAATGTATTTGATCCATGGTTGGTTGAATCCGCAATTGGTTGAATCTGCGGATGTGGAACCCATGGATACCGGGGGCCAACTGTATTGGCAATTTCACATGGTTCAACTTTGTTGTTACGTGCCATTGAGTTGATTCTGACTCATAGTGACCCTCTTATGACTGAGTAGAACTGCCTCATAGGGTTTCCTAGGCTGTAACCTTTATGAGAGCAGATCATCAGGTCTTTTCTCCTGTGGAGCCACTGGTGGGTTCTAACTGCTGACTAGTAATATGTCATTTTATCTGACACCGTAAGAACCATTTTGAGGAAAGGCCTGGGGTCCTGAACACCCTTGTGCCTGAACAGGCATTTCAGGTCTTAATAATACTGATGATAACAATGACAACAATAGCTATTAACATTTATCACACAGTCCTCTGAGGCAGACCCTTTATACACATTATCTCCAAGCCTCATTACAACCTATAAGGCGCTATCATCTCAGATGAGAAACCCAAATCTCAGGTTCGGTGATGCCCACAGTCACTCGGTTGACAAGCAGCAGAGCCAGGATGTGAGTCAGGTCTGTCTTACCACATTGACTGCGTCCCCTGCACCACCTGGAGCTGCCCCGGCCCAATACAAATCAGGGAGGTGGCCAGAGGCTGCCCTGGCCAAAGCAAGAAGAGGCTGGATTTGCAACCTTTGGGGCACTGAAGGACAGGAAGCCCATTCCATAGGCTTTATCCATAGGCATCTGTTCTCTGGTGGTACATTAAATCCTACCCAGTACAGAATTCACCAGGGAGAGAGAGGTCCCTGGGCTGGTACTGTATCATGCTAACAGATTTATCTACAAGGCAAGGAGCAGGGGAGGCAGCCTTTTAGCTGTCAGCCCTATCTTTCCAGATAGCACTTTGCTTTGCCACATCAGATTTCATATCCATTCATGTTAACAGAGTCCATTATGGGGGACAGGAATGTGTTTGTACCTGAGTTATTCTTGAATGTCCTGTTGATGAGCAGTGAAGCAGGCTAAATGAGCTCCCCAGGAGGGTGTGGGAGCTTCTAGAATTTGGGCCAATTTGTTGACTGCCAATAATCGCCTCTGAGGGAAGCATGATTGGGGGATGAAAATAGCTGGAGAATGTAAATGGAGAGAGAGAGAGAATGAGAGACAGAGAGGTGGATGGACTCTCGAGAAACCTTTCGTTAGCAAGCCTGAAGCCCTCTGCACTCATCTGGTCTGGAAGGCAGAGGCTTCAGAGCCAACAAGCCCTCGACTTGACTCCTGACTTTAGCACTTTACCAGCTGGATGACCCAGGGCAAGTTATTTAGCCTCTGTGCTTCTCCGTTGCCTCTATAAAATGGGGGCAACAGGAAGACCCACCTCATAGGGCTGTTGGGAGCATTTAGAGATATAAGGCGCCCAGCACACAGTAGGTGTACAGGCAGTGGTCACTATTATTTCCAGATCAACCAGGGACTAGAGTGAGTTCCTCACCCCATTCCATTCTGAGCTGGTCAGAATCTTCCCAGAGGAGTTTGGCTCAAGAGCAATGGAAGTTGGGAGGGTGGGGGATGGGAAGGCAGGGGCTTTGAAGTGGGGAAAGGGATCAGAAAATAAGACACACTGGGAGCAAGAATTAAATGTATTCCACGAGGTTTCAAGGTAGGGCGTTGCAGGGAGGCAGAGTCCCCTCAATATAAGGAAAAGACTTCTGAAGGAAGGAAAAGATTTCTGAAGGAACGAAAGCCTGATAGTATGATGGACTATTTGAGGGTGGGAGTGAGCTTCATGTCAGAGGGAGTAATCTAGAAAGAAAACTTGGGTGGATTCCTACACTGGGTAAGCATTAGTCTCAAACTGCGAGTCAAAAAGCACTTGGATGCTAATTAAAAATGCAGACTCCCAGGTCTGGGAATTCCTGGGCCCAGAGATCTTTTTAACAGGTATGCCAGATGATGCTTTGTGGCTTGATGGATACTGGGAACCAATGGACAGAGGTGGGAACCTATGATCTCCCAGCTCCCTTCCCATTCTAAGAGGCTAACATTCTGGGGCAGGTGGGAGGGCTTTGGAAGTGGGGCCTAGAAAAGGTTCTTCCTGCAGGGCTCTGGAGGTTAGGGCTCCCTCTGGCCTCAGCAGGACTCGGGAAGGGACAGCTGTTGATGGAGCCTGAGTGCCACTCTGAGGGTCAATATGCAACCATCTGTCCCTTCTTTGGCTTAGGGGTAGGCCTAAGGAGACACTTCTGGACAGTGGAGACTGCCACAGGCTGAGAGGCCGAGGCTCTGCCCCTCCTGTAGGGGTTACAGAGGGGCCAGGTCCAGGTGTATGCCAGGATTGGATGGTGGCCTGGATCTACCTCTCACCACCCCATGAGGCCTCAGACAACACGGCTGCAGGCAGCCCCATCAGTCACAGCAAGAAGGAGCAGACTGCATCTACTTTTGAGGGAGCCTCCCTGCCAGGCTGCCGACAGCATGAGCTAGACCGGCATCTGGAAGGAACAGGCAGGCAGACCACACGTGACAAAGTTAAATGTCCCTGGAAAGGGGACTTTTTGCACCGGGTGGCCAATTACTGCCAATGTGAGATGATGCCTAGACTTCAGTTGCTCCCCTTTCTTGGGATTTCACACATGTGTTATTGCCACCGAGCTGACACCTATCAGTGAAAACCTTCTCCCTGGCAGAGCTGCCTCTTCCCTGCCTTCAGTAGAATCCTGATTACTCCCTGTGCCCACCTTCCTGGCCACCTGGCATCAGGTACAATGAGATCTCCCGCAAATTACTATTTACTACAGTAGTGGTGGCTCGGGCGGCTCCTGGGTTCCCCGCCCGCCAGCTGAGTGCTCGTCCTTCTGCTTGCAGCAGGGAGGAGAGGGCACTGTTTTAGGAAGGAGCAGCGGGGGAGACTTGCCTTTTCGGCGAAGACCTGGTTGCCAGAGAGCTCGGTGAGGTGTAAGAACTCCAAATGCAGGGATCCAAACTCAGCCAGGATGCTGCTGCTCCCTGCCGTCGCCCAGCCCCAGCTTCCATTGGAGCCGCTGAAAAGACAGAAGCAGCCGCCATCACCCTCTGCTGGCCTGGCTCATGCCTGCCTCCGCTGAGAGTAACAGCAACTTACTGGGAGAGCACTTACTATGTGCCAGGCACTGTACTAGGTGCTTACGTCACACAACCTCAGGTAATCCGCCCTGTGGGGTCAGTAGCATTAATAGCCCCATTTTCCTGATGAGGAAACTGAGGCTGGTGAGGTGGAGTGACCTGCTGAAAGGCACTTGAACCCAGGCCTGCCTGACTTTCAATGGTCTTTGTTTTTACCACTGGCCACCACTGCCATTGAGTCGATTCTGACTTGCAGCGACCTGACAGGGCAGAGTAGAACTGCCCTATGGGGTTTCCAAGGCTATAAGTCTTGATGGAAGCAGACTGCCACATCTTTCTCCAGTGGAGCAGCTGGTGGATTTGAACCGCAGACCTTTCAGCAGACCTTTCAGTTAAGCAGTTGAGCACTTAACTGTTTCACCACCAGGGCGCCTTCTCCCATCAGGGAGTCCCTGTCAAACTTGGGGATTCAACAAGGGCAGCAGCAGAGCTGCCTTGTTGGCCAAGAACTGGCAACAAATGATGCTTGACTTACAGGTTACATCGGTCATGCTATCAAGGGCCACGAAGACCCCACAGAAGTCTCTGTGGATGTGCTCTGGCTGAAGGCCTCCGATTGCTCCCCATCACTATTTCTGCATACAGAGGTAAACGGGGCTGTGGCTCAGGACCCCGTGGGGGCAGGTTAAACGACAGCACCGGGGACGGGGCCCTGCCTAGCCCTTGCCTTCTCCCCACAGCCGGCAGTGCTGCCCAAGGACACAACAATGGCCCCGGCCTTGACTTTTGCAGAACCTACACCTGCCGGCTGGCAGCCCTGGTGTGGCCTGGGGAGGCCCTCGGTTACGGGTGAAAGAAGCAGGGGCCCTAGGAGCAGAGGTGTCCTACCCGTTGACCACATGCTTCCCAAGAACACCTTGGACAAAAGCATTAGGTATCACCATTATGGCCCTGGAACCTGGCTGCAGAAGGCTGTCAAACACTGCCATTTACCGGGAGCATTCCAGAAGTAAGAGTTGGGGCAGGACCCCATTTAATCCTCACACCTGCCCCTTCTACAGATGAGGAAAACATGTAAGTCACCTGCCTGAGTTAGATAATAAGTGGAGCAGCTGGGGCCCCAAGGTGGCTCTGTTGCCAGTGCCTGACCTAACCACAGCACAGCCTGCCTCTCTTTTATTTCATTTTATCTTTTAGCCTGCTTCCCCTTTAAATATATAACAGTAAGCAAGGGCACTGTCTTTCCAGGTCTCCTCCCTTAAAATCTCCCCGGGGTCTGGAGGCAGAAGGCGCAGGGTCAAGTGGTTGCTGGCCAAAAGGACTGGGCAAACCACTTCCTCTTCGTAAAACGGGGTTAGGGTAACGTCTCCTAGTCTTCATGCCTAGGGCCTTTGTGAGGATTAAGGGAAACTGCTTAACCTCCTTGTGCCTCAGTTTCCTCATATGTATCGTGAGTATCTTTCCTGTGGGAGGTTTAGGGCAAACAGGGGGACCAAGGAGGGGAGAGGGCAGGGTGGAGTGATCCCTCCCATTTGTAAGGGCTCCAAGGTGCAGTTAGTGTGGGGCAGGGGAAGGGGGCTGGCTCTGCCCGGGGACTGCTGAGAAGCCCCCCTGCCTCCTAGCTGGTGATAGTTCTGACTTCCCAGGCACTGGCCCCTGTCTGTCCCTCTGTCTCTCAAGGACAGGACCTAGGAAGGCAGGCTTGGGGGTGGGGGGGCAGGTCTGGGAGGTCACTACTGCCTGAGGGGCACTGCTTTTTCTGGGGTGGGGCTGGGGGCTCCCCTGAGGCTACCCCTCTCCTCTTTAAACTCCACTCTCAGGCCCAGATGTGGCTTCCAAGAGAGTAGGGAAGCCTATCAGTCTCCCAGCTCCTGAACCAGATGGAGGAGGTAGGTTTTGAGATCTTTGGGGGCAGGTGACCTCAACAAACCTAGTGACAAACACTGCCTCCTTCATCCTGTCTCTACTTCCCTGGGAATTTCCCTGACCTGGGGGCAGAGGGCAGGTGGGGAAGGATGGGATGACAGGACAATGGCTTCTGGGTAATAATAAATAAAATAGCTTAAGTTCATTGAGCCGCTACAATGTGCCAGGTATGGGGGCAAGCAGTCTGCATCATTACTTCATTTAAAGTGCAGAAGGTAAAGCATCATTAATCCCAATATGCAAAGGGGGAAACTGAGGCTCAGGGAGGGAAATGAGTTGTTCAAGGTCACAGTGCTGGTGTGTGGTAGAGGTAGAGTCAGCTGGACCCAGAGGCTGTGGGAGTCCTCCCACCCAGATCCTCTCACACTCACCAGAGGGAAGGGAGAGCTGTCCCCTCTTGGTCCCTCCTCCCTAGGCCAAGCCAACTTCTCTCTCCAGTCTGTGATCTCAGTGGGAGCCCAGGTACCCAGAGGGGGTTTCCTGAATAATTGATGCTTCCTGCCCTCAGAGGGAAGTTTAAGGTAAAAAAAAAAAAAAAAAAAAAGCCACAATCACCAGCCCAGGTGTCTTTTGTTCTCATTTCCTCTGCCACCAGGGCCTCTCCTTCCTTTCTCCCGTCCCCACCTTCCTCAGTGGGCTTCTGTAGTGGACCTGCCCTAGCAGACAGGCGGAGCCAGCCCTGGGCAGAGGCAGGCAGGTGGCTTGGTGGCACCATTCCTCTCTCCCATCCCACTCCCAGCTGTGTGACCTCAGGCAGTTGGTTAACTTTCCGAGACCTCAGTTTCCTCATCCGTTAAATGATGTTGCCCACACCTAAGAGAGTTACTGTAAGGTATAAATTAGGCTTGTAATTATTGTCCTTCTTATTATTATGTAATTATGTACATGTAAATTATGCTGCTGTTTGTTACTGTGGTTATTAAATTCCTCATATGTGCCAGGCAGCGGCAATGACATCTTATTTCACCTTCAAACCCAACTTCAGAGGTAGATACCTTGATCCTTCCTTCATAGGTGAGGATACTCAGGCTCAGAGATGGGGAGACACTATTCTAAGGTTACACAGACAGTAGTGGTAGAGCTGAATCCAAGTCCAAATCCTAGGTTCTGTTACTGTGCCCTGCTGGCACCTGCCCCCGAGTGCATCTGCTCTGGGCAGAGTCCCAGAGACCACGAGGTCCTCTGGTAAGCCTGCTGAGCCAATGGGTTAATGGAAAGCTGCTGCCCTCGCCTCCCAACTCTGTGTGCCTTTTAAGCCTGCAAGTGGGCCTGGTGGTGGTTTCTCCCCTCCACAACAGCGCGCCCCATCCCCAAACTGGCTGAAGCGTCTATGCTGCGTGCGTTCATGCGTGTGACATAATCGTTAACTTTGGAGACAGAGACCTGGATTCTAATTCTAACTTTACTTCCTGACTACGTGACCTTGGGTGAGTTACCTCACCTCTCTGAGCCTCCATTTCTTCACTGGTAAAATGGGGCCCCCAACGTATCTGCCTCATATGGTTGTGAGGGTGAAAAGAAGAGAATCCGTGAGAGAACATATTAAGTGCCTGTTTGTGCGTGAATGTGTGTGATAAAGGCAAGCATGTATACCTGAGTGTTTACGGCTTGTGTGGGTGGCAGTAGAGTATATACTGGGTTATTATTTTTGCTTTATCAATTTTTTGGTGGTAAAAAATAGATATTACAAAGCATTTACCAATTCAACAATACTTACATGTACAATATAATGACATTGATCACGTTCATCATGTTGTACAACCATCACCACAATCCTTTTCCAAATTATTCCACCACCATTAACAGAAACTCACTGTCCCCTAAGCAATGACTCCATCTCCCCTCCCTCCCACCACTGTAACCACTAATAAACTTTGGTCTCTATATATTTGCCTATTTCAAGTAAGTGGGATCATACGATATTTGTCCTTTTATGTCTGACTTATTTCACTCAACATAATGTTTTCAAGGTTCATCCATGTCATAGCATGTATCAGGATTTCATTTCTCTTTATGGCTGAGTAATATTCCAATGTACATACATACAATACTGTGTTTATCCATTGACGGACATTTAGATTGTTTCCACCTTTTGGCTATGATGAATAGTGCTGCAATGAACACTGGTGTTTAAGTGTCTGTTTCTGTTCCTGCTTTCAGTTCTTTCAGAGTGGAATTGCTGGGTCATATGGTAATTCTGGAGCCCTGGTGGCACAGTGATTAAGAGTCTGGCTGCTAACCAAAAGGCTGGCAGTTCGAATCTACCAGCCGCTCCTGGGAAACACTATGGGGCAGTTCTACTCTGTCCTATAGGGTCACCATGAGTCGGAATTGACTCAACAGCAAGTTTTTTTTTTTTTTTTGGCTTATGGTAATTCTATGTTTAACTTTTTGAGGAACCACCAAACTGTTTTCCACAGCAACTGTACCATTTTGCATTCCCACCAGCAATGGGTGAGGTGAATGCATATGTTTTTGTAAGAGTGTGAGACTGTGTATGAGAGCGACAGAGACTGATTCAGCTGCAGAGATTCTTGGACTGACCCCTGTCCCTCTCCCAGATTGTCCAGTGGTTCCTGCGGGTCACAGGTCCTGGACCACCCTCAGCCTCCCAGGTGCAGACTCCATGATACCCCTCTCCATCAGGGAGGAGGGGCAGCCCACACTCACTTGGGGACTACCTCCTCTCACTGGGGCAGGGGAGGTCACCTGTCCATCCTGCTAGGGTCCAAGCTCTAGCCCTTCCTCTCGGGGAGCAGAGACATCAGGGTGTGTCTAGCTCCCAGCAGCAAGCCCTCTCCAAATGGCAAAACCAGAGCCACACAGAATGTACACATCCCTGACATTCTCCTGAGTGGAACAGGGAGGCATTTTTAGCAACAGCCTCTCTTACCCAGAAAACGAAGGGAGGTGTTGCCAGGAAATATGCACATACATACTTATGTACCCACACTGACAGCATGCAGAGCCTAAAAATACATACACATTCTTAATCAGAAATGCCAGGGTCTGTGTTGGGTCAGCCTGTGCTCTAAGTGACATGGCGAGGCAGGTGGCAAAGTCTGGCCAACTTGTGCTTTGGGGAGTTGGCGGGGGCGGGGGGGGCAGTACCATGGCACAAAAGAGGGAGGACACCCTGCTAAGGTCCCATTCCTGACCCTGAGCAGTGAGTGCCCAGAAGCTGGACCTGGGAGAAGGAGCCAGAAGGACAGTGTGCTTGTTTCTCAGCTACCTTGAGAGGTGGCTGTTTTGCTCCAGGATCAGTGTTTGTGGAAAAGGAATGTGAGGGGAGATCCCAGCAGTCCCAAGAGCAAGATTCTATTGCCTCTGAAGGGACCCTCCCTGGCCTCCTGAGAGATATGTGAGGACCCTGGAATGCTTTCGGACCAGAGAGAGCAGGACTGTGGGTGGAGATGCAGGGTATACCAAGCCTGTGGGTGGGGTGGGATGGTAAAGCCATTGAGATTGGCATAGAGGGTGTGACTTCCTCAGGACAGAGGGAGCCACGGGCACTCCAGCCAGAGCCTAGGGCCTACCTCCCCTCCAGCGACCTCCTTCCCCTCCCAGGAAACTCTGCCTGAAACTCTTGCTGGTTAGAGAGTCCTGAGATGAGAGGTCACTTGCAGAGATGGGACAGCCAAGTCCAGTGCACTGGAATATCACAGCCTGCCTCTCAGGCTTGAGGTCTTGGAGGCCTCAGGGACGGCTCTAGAGGGCTCCTTTGATGCCTGAGGACGGGGTGCCTTCTACAGTGTTTCCCAGGGGCCCGCTGCATACAGCTCCAGGGCCAGCTAGGGCACCTAGGGACCAGGGTTCACTTCTAAGAGATAGCCAGGTAGGCGCTCAGAGCGCAGCTTTGGCATCAGTTAATAATGGGCTCAGTTCCTGGCTCTGTTACCTCTTAGCTAGCAGACCTTGGGTAAGGTACTTCATCTCTCTAGGTCTCTCTTTGAGTAGTGGGGATAATACAAATAAACCAAAAAACCAAATCTGTTGCCATCGATTTGATTCCAGCTCATGGCTACCCCACGTGTGCAGTGTAGAACTGTGCTCCATAGGGTTTTCGAGGTTGTGACCTTTTGGAAGCAGATCATCAGGTATTTCTTCCGAGGTGCCGTCGGGTGGGTTTGAACTGCCTTTTGGTACGTAGTTGAGCACTTAACTGTTTGCGCCACCCAGGATTCCATACCTACCCTCAAAGGATTGTTGTGAAGAGTGTGTTTGGTGAGGTAATGTGCAGAAACCCTTAGCACAATGCTAGGCATGTAGCAATTGCTCAGTAAGTGGTAGGAATAGTAGTCGTTGTTGTTATTGGTTTTAACCTTTTATCCCTCATACAGTGCCTAGTAAAGGGTAGGTGTCCAATGAATCCATTTGTCGAAGGAACAAAGAATTGGATGTGGACTCTGCTCCCAGGCCGGTGAGGGACAAGTGTGGCCAGGGTCATAAAGGAAGCCAGTGAAGTGCCTGGGAAGTCAGAATAGGGAAACACACCTCTGATTGTAACAGAAAAGGTGGCCTTGAGCTGCACTTTGATGGCCAGGGAAAGTGAGAGATGGCAACTGGGGGAGGGGACAGAATAAGGCAAGGCAAGCCAAGCCAGTGGGGAATTGGTGTGGGGCACCTTTGGGATTTCAGGAGCAAGACCTTCATGCTACTCAATGGATCTTAAAGCTGGCTCAGCCCCTAGTTCACTGGACTTTGACCCCATCCCTCTCCTCTCTGGGACTCAGTTGCCCCATCTAGGAAATGAGTGGGTACATTTACACTTCACCCCTGTGCGTGGAAAGCAGTGGGAGGAACAGGGCAGAGCCCCGAAGGCTCTGCAGCTGGATGAGTTGCTGCCCTGGCTCCACCCTTCTCTAGCTGTGTGATGGAGGCCCTTCCATTCATAAATTCTGTGACTTAGTGATGGCCCAGAAAGACTGTAGTTCAGATACAGAATTAAGCGACAGATTTTTTTCTTTCTTGGCAGTTGCCATCAAGTTGACTATGACTCATGGCGACCCCATGTGTGTCAGAGCAGGACTGTGCTCCATAGGGTTTTCAGTGGCTGATTTTTTGGAAGCAGATCACCAGGACTTTCTTCCAAGGCACCTCTGGGTGGACTTGAACCTTCAATCTTTCGGTTAGCAGCCAGGTACATTAACCATTTGTACCGCCTAGGGACTATCGACAGATTAGGAGGGGGAAATGATGGAAGCGGCCAATAAAAAGGGATGTTTTAAAACAGAGCCACTAGAAAGAAACATTATTGACGGCTTCTTTGACTAGCAGAACCACACATGACTTTTTTGGGTCTTATTCAAAATTTTTGGTATAATCCATACTATCAGCCAAGAGGATTTATAATTTTTATAGAGGGAGAAATTCCAGTGAATAATATTATTAAAACCAGAGTCAGAGGCCCTGGGTTCTTATCCAGGAATGGTCAGTTCCTGGCTTATGTGGCCTTGCTTGGGGCTTTCCTTGCTGGAGCCCAAGCATCAAGTCCACAGAACCCCCTTTGGGTTCTGGCACTGGGTTACCTCTGCGGGCTGGGTGTGGGATCAGTAGCAGAGGTACATCCCTCCTGAGATCAGGGTTCCTGAGTCGGCCTAGCAGCTTCGGGGACCCCTTATGGGTGGAGACTGTGATGTGCCCACTGGCTCCTGCACCCTGGCTGGGAGGGAGGGCAGCTGGAGAAACTGGTGGGCTGTGAGTCAAGACTGCTGTGAGAGGTCTACAGAGGGGCAACTGTCCCCTCCCCACCCGGGAAGACCAGGCCTTGCACGGCCTTAACCCTGAGAACCAGGTTTGGTGACGAACTCCTGCCCAGGAGAGTCCTGGCTAGGGCTGCTCTTCCTGAGACGGGTACAGTCCTCTCCCTGTGCCTCAGTTTCCACATACGTAAAACGAATGGGTTTGACTAAGGTGATCTGCAAGGGCCCCAATCCTGTTGACTTTCTAACTGCCCCCCGAGCCTCCTCCCTAGGCCCCCCACCCAGACAGATGTGCAGGTGGGAAACAAGATGGCGTCCTACCTTTTGAAGTTCACAACGCCCTTTGGGATTCCCGTGGGAGTGTTGAAGGCGGGCAGGAGTTTCTGTCCCAGCTTGATGGCTTTTATTCGGAACACCTGTAAAGGAACATTTGAAGGTATTGTGAAGTGGGGCTGGGTGGGACAGGCCACTCCAAGATGCTGCTGCTGGCTGGATAAATGCACGCACTCCCGGGACTACGGGTGTCAGGTAGCTCTGCATTAGGCCTGGCAGGCAGTCAGACAGGCCTGGATGTGAACCTGGCTCACTGAATTACTGACTGTGCGGCCTTAGGTAAGTCACTTCTCTCTGACCCCAAGATTCTTTGTCCATAAAATGGGGCTAACATTGCCTTCCTCAGAGGCTGCTGGGAGAAATGAAAATCAGGTAATACTACGATACTACTCAATGATTATCATTGTTTTTAGGGTGATCATTAGGAAGATGAAGGAAAAAGCAGTCAGGGCAGGGGAGACACCTCTAAGTCCAGACGAAGACCTGGCCAAGAGGGGGTGGGTGTACCAATGGTCGGCACCTGCCCGCACCACTGGAACCAGGATGTCATAGGCTGAGCGTGAGGGAAATGAGTGGTTACCATTTGAGTAGAGTGTAAAGACACTGGGCTGGGAGCCAAGACTCTGGGTTCTAGTTCTTGCCCCCTAAACAGGCTTCTTCGTGCTTTTCAGCAGACCACGGCCTTCCTCTGGGTGCCGGTTTCTCCATATGTAAAAAGAGGGGAAGGGCTTGATGTTTCCAAGGGTCTTCCCACTTTGATATTCTTATTCTGCCCATTGTTCCCATTTTACAGATGGGGTATGAAGCGACAGGGTGAATGGCTTATCCCAAGCCATACACACAATATCAGGGGAACCATAAAGAGGTCCCAAGTCTCAGGGCTCCTCACGAGACTCTGACCCCTTAAACTGTTCATCTGAGATGCCTGATTAACTCAAAAGGGCCCATGACCTTCTCATTCAGCAGTTTCCCTCCTAGGAATTTATTCTAAGGAAATAATAAAATAAAGACTTAACTTTATGGCTATTTATTCTGTTGCTGTTGTTGTTAGGTGATGTCAAGTCAGTTCCGACTCATAGTGACCCTGTGCACAACAGAATGAAACACTGCCCGGTCCTGCACCATCCTCAAAATCGTTGCTATGTTTGAGCCCACTGTTGCAGCCACTGTCAAGCGTCTTCCTCTTTCTTGCTGACCCTCCACTTTACCAAGCATGATGTCCTCCAGGGACTGGTCCCTCCTGATAACATGTCCAAAGTACACGAGACAAAGTCTTGCCATCCTTGCTTCAAAGGAGCATTCTGTGGAATTTTTTAATTTTATTGTTGTGCTTTAAGTGAAAGTTTACAATTCAAGTTAGTCTCTCACACAAGAACTTATACATACATTGTTATGTGACCCTAATTGCTCTCCCTTTACTGTTACAGCACATTCCTCCTTTCCACTCCTGATTTCCCGTGTCCATTCAACCAGCTCCTAACACTCTCTGCCTTCTCATCCCACCTCTGGACAGGAGCTGCCCGTTTAGACTCATGTATCTACTTCAGCTAAGAGGCACACTCTTCACAAGTTTTCATTTTATGTCCCACAGTCCAGACTAATCTTTGAAGAGTTGGCCTCGGGAATGGTTTTAGTACTGGGTTTACAGAGAGTCCGGGGGCCATGCTTTCTGGGGCTCCTCCAGTCTCAGTGAGACCATTAAGTCTGGTCTTTTTACTAGAATTTGAGTTCTGCACCCTACTTTTCTCCTGCTCCATCAGGGACTCTCTGTTGTATTCCCTGTCAGGGCCGTCACTGGTGGTAGCCAGGCACCATCTAGTTCTTCTGGTCTCAGGCTGATGCAGTCTCTGGTTTATGTGGCCCTTTCTGTCTCTTGGGCTAATACTTCCTTGTGACTTTTGGTGTTCTTCATTCTCCTTTACTTCAGATGGGTTGGGACCAACTGATGCATCTTAGATGGCTGCTTGCAAGCTTTTAAGACCCCAGATGCCACTCACCAAACTAGGATGCAGAACATTTTAATAAACTTCGTTATGCCAGTTGACCTAGATGTCCCCTGAAAGCATGGTCCCCAGACCTCTGCCCCTGCTACTCTGTCCCCAAAGGAACATTCTGGCTGTACTTTTTCCAAGACAGATCTGTTCATTCTTCTGGCAGTCCACAGTATATTCAGTATTCTTCATCAACGCCATAATTCAAAGGCATCAATTCTTCTTCAGTCTTCATTATTTACTGTCCAGCTTTTGCATGCATGTGAGGCAAATTAAAAATATGGCTTGGGTCAGGCACACCTTAGTCCTCCAAGCGACATCTTTGCTTTTTTTTTTTTTTTTAAACACTTTAAAGAGATCTTTTGCAACAGATTTGCCCAGTGCGATATGTTGTGTGATTTCTTCATGGCTGCTTCCATGTGCATTAATTGTAGACCCAAGTAAAATGAAATCCTTGACTTCAATATTTTCTCTGTTTATCATGACGTTGCTTATTGGTCCAGTTGTGAGGATTTTTGTTTTCTTTATATTGAGGTGCAATCCATACTGAAAGTTATAATCTCTGATCTTCATCACTAAGTGCTTCAAGTCCTCTTCACTTTCAGCAAGCAAGGTTGTGTCATCTGCATATCACAGGTTGTTAATGAGTCTTCCTCCAATCCTTATGCTGCATTCTTCTTCATATAGTCCAGCTTCTTGGATTATTTGCTTGGCATACAGATTGAGTAAGTACGGTGAAAGCATATACAACCCTGACACACACCTTTTCTGATTTTAAACAGTATCTCCTTGTCCTATTCAAAATGATTGCTTCTTGGTCTATGTACAGGTTCCACATGAGCACAATTAAGTGTTCTGGAATCCCAATTCTTCGCAATGTTATCCATAATTTGTTATGATCCACATAGTTGAATGTCGTTTCATAGTCAGTAAAACCCAGGTAAACATATTTCTGGTAGTCTCTGCTTTCAGCCAAGATTCATCTGACATCAGCAATGACATCCCTTGTTCCACATCCTCTTCTGAATCTGGCTTGAATTTCTGGCAGTTCCCTGTTGACGTACTGCTGCAACTGCTTTTGAATTATCTCCAGCAAAATTTTATTTTCATGTGATATTAATGATAGAAAAACCCCAAACCCAATCCATTGAGTTGATTCTGAGTCATGGCAACCCTATAGGGTGGAGCAGAACTACTCCACAGGGTTTCCAAGGAGCGGGTGATGGATTTGATCTGCTGACCTTTTGGTTAGCAGCCGAATGCTTAACCACTGCACTGCCAGGGCTCCTGATAATAATGATATTGTTCGATAATGTCCCCATTCTCTTGGAGTATCTTTCTTTGGAATGGGCACAAATATGGATCTCTTGCAGTCGGTTAGCCAGGTAGCTTGTCTTCTAAATTCTTGGCATAGACGAGTGAGCACCTCCAGTGGGGCATCCTTTGTTGAAACATCTCAGTTGGTATTCTGCCAATTCCTGAAGCTTTGTTTTTTGCCAATGCCTTCAGTGAAGCTTGGACTTCCTCCTTCAGTACCATCAGTTCTTAATCATATGCTACCTCCTGAAATGGCTGAACGTTGACCGATTCTTTTTGGTACAGTGACTCTGTGTATTCCTTCCATCTTCTTTTGATGTTTCCTGTCATTCAGTATTTTACCCATAGCACCCTTCAATACTGCAACTCAAGGCTTAAATTTTTTCTTCAGTTCATTCAGCTTGAGAAATGCTGAGTATATTCTTCCCTTTTGGTTTTCTAACTCCAGGTCTTTGCACACTTCATTATAATAATACTTTACTCTGTCTACTCAAGCCACCCTTGAAATCTTCTGTTTAGCTCTTTCACTTCATCATTTCTTCTATTGGCTTTAGCTGTTCTACACTCAAGAGCAGGTTTCAGAATCCCTTCTGATATCCATTTTGGTCTTTTCTTTCTTTCCTGTCTTTTTAATAACCTTTTGCTTTCATCATGTATGATGTTCTTGATGTCATTCCACAACCTGTCTGGTCTTCCATCATTAGTGTTCAATGCATCAAATCTATTCTTGAGATGGTCTCTAAATTTAGGTGGGATATACTCAAGGTTGTATTTGGCTCTTGTGGAATTGTTTTAATTTTCTTCAGCTTCCACTTGAACTTGCTTATGAGCAACTGATGCTCTGTTCCGCAGTTGGCCCCTGGCCATGTTCTGACCGATGACATTGAGCTTCTCTATCGTCTCTTTCCACAAATGTAGTCAATTTGATTGCTGTGTATTCTACCCAGCGAGGTCCACGTGTACAGTTGCCATTTATGTTGGTGAAAAAAGGTATTTGCAATGAAGAAGTCGTTGGCCTTGCAAAATTCTATCATGCGATCTCTGGTGTCATTTCTATCACCAAGGCCATATTTTCCAACTACTGATCCTTCTTGTTTCCAACTTTCACATTCCTGTCACCAGTAATTATCAATACATTTGATTGCATGCTTGATCAATTTCAGCATGCAGAAGTTAGTAAAAACTTCAATTTCTTCATCTTTGGCCTTAGTGGTTGGTACATAAATTTGAATAATAGTCATGTTAACTGGTTTTCCTTGTAGGCATGTGGATATTATCCTATCACTGACAGTGTTGTACTTCAGGATAGATCTTGAAAAGTTCTTTTTGACAATGAATGCGAGGCAATTCCTCTTCAGTTTGTCATATGATTGTCCGATTCCAAATGGCCAATACCGCTCACTCCATTTCTGCTCACTAATGCCTAGGATATTGATCTTTATGCGTTCCATTTCATTTTTGACCACTTCCAATTTTCCTAGATTCATATTTCGTACATTTCACATTCCAATTAATAAATGTTTGCAGCTGTTTCTTCTAAGTCATGCTACATCAGCAAATGAAGGTCCTGAAAGCTTTACTCCATCCATGTCATTAAGGTTGACTCTACTTTGAGGAGACAGCTCTTCCCCAGTTGTATCTTGAGTGCCTTCCAACCTGAGGGGCTCCTTTTCTGGCACTATATCAGACAATGTTCTGTTGCTATTTATAAAGTTTTCACTGGCCAATTTTTTCAAAAGTAGACCACCAGGTCCTTCTTCCTAGTCAGAAGATTTCAAATGGCAGCTTGAGAAGACAAGTTAAAGTATTATAATGAAATGTGCAAAGACCTGGAGTTAGAAAACCAAACATATTATCAGGAAGGATTGGTCCCTGGAGAAGGACATTATGCTTGGTAAAGTAGAGGGTCAGCATGAGATGGACTGACATAGTGGCTTCAACAATGGGCTCAAGCATAACAATGATTGTGAGGATGGTGCTGGACTGGGAAGAGTTTCGTTCTGTTGTACACAGGGTTGTTAAGAGTCGGAACCAACTCGATGGCACCTAACAACAACAAGGTATATATGTGTGTGTGTGTATATATATATACATATATATATATATATATATATATATATGCATGCATGAGGAAAGGATGGGAAGGAAACACATCATGGGCTCATGGATGACTTTTTTTTTTTCTTTTGGCTTATTTCTATTTTCTGTTTTATTTTTATAATAGAAACAAGGCCACAGTAAACGTTATTTATTTTTCAGAAGATGAGAGCCAGCCCTAAGCAACCACTTCAGGTGGGAGACATGTTATCACTTCTGGAGCACGACGGTGGTCTGGTTTGCGGATCTCCCGAGTGTCGATGAAAAATAAAGTCTTTTTGAGCCCTCCGAGTAGCAAGTGCAAAGGAAACATGCTGAGGCAGCTGTGTAGGGAATCAGGTGGGTGGGAGTGAGGGTGTCAGAGTACTATAAATTGGGTTGTAGCTTTGAGAACTCTGGTGGGCGTGGCTCTCTTAGGCAGCTGTCTGGTCACCCTCCTGCCCTGAGGACTCTGAGCTAACTCCACTTAATTGCTCCTTTCTGCCAGCCAACAAGTTCCCATCCGGAAAGCCCTAGAGAAGGCAGTGCTCCAGGCTGGCACTGCAGGGTCTCAGCCACCTCAGGGAGGATGCTGGGCGAGTGTGCATGGACAGGACTTGTGCCCTGGGAACAGAGGCACATGGTTCATCTTGGTCATATCTAGGTGCACTGGGTGCCTTATCTGCATCATCTTCCATCCTTGCAATAGCCTTGTGGGGAAGGTGTGGACCCATTTTGTGGATGAGAAAATTGAGTCTTAGAGAAGTGGCTTGTCCAAGGTTGTGGAGCTCATAAGTGGTTCTTGTTCAGGATACCAAGCTGCCTCTCCAACATGGAGAGAGATGGCATTAGATAGCCATCAGCAAGGCAGCGAGCAGTGGCTGTGGTTCCAGAACAACGTGAGAGAAACAAGCAAGAATTCTATTCTGTAGAGTGGAAATGGCACTGTGCTGAGAGTCAAAGCTGAGGCTCAGGTCCTCCCACCTATCAGCTGCATGACCTTGGATACACCATGTGCTGCTTCCGAGCCTCGGTTTCCTCCTCTGCCCTGGCTGCTTCACAGGGTTTTTGGGGAAATCAAATGAGAGGATGGATATAAGTGAGTGTGCTTTATAAACTGTGAAGTGCTGCACAACGCCGTGTGATGTGGCTGTGGTTATGCTTGTTACTCTCATGGGAGTCGAGTCTCAGTAGGGCTGGTCTAGCCAGGGTGACTCTCCTCCTGCAGGCTCCTTCTGAAGCAAAGAAGGGCCTCAGCCCAGGAAGGGACATGGGGCCCTGTTATGGATTGAATTGTGTCCCCCCAAAATATCTGTTAACTTGGCTAGGTCATGATTCCCAGTATTGTATGATTGTCTACCATTTTGTCATCTGATGTGATTTCCCTATGTGTTGTAAATCCTATCACTATGATGTAATGAGACGGATTAGCAGCAGTTATACTGATGAGATCTACAAGATTAGATAGTGTCTTAAGCGAATTTCTTTTGAGATATAAAAGACAGAAGTGAGCAGAGAGACATGGGGACCTCATACCACCAAGAAAGCAGCACCGGGAGCAGAGCGTTTCCTTTGGACCCGGGGTCCCTGTGCCTGAGAAGCTCCTCGACCAGGGGAAGATTGATGACAAGGACCTTCCTCCAGAGCCAACAGACAGAGAAAGCCTTCCCTGGAGCTGATGTCTTGAATTTGGACTTGTAGCCTACTAGACTGTGAGAGAATAAATTCCTCCTTGTTAAAAGCCATCCACCTGTGGTATTTCTGTTATAGCAGCATGAGATGACCAAGATAGGCCCCCTTCAAAGTTCACTCCACAAATATTTGTGGGAAATTTTAAGAATGGAAAGACCTACTCAACAGGCACCTACTGTGAGAGACGAGTGAGGCGTCAAGCCAGTGTGGCCAAGCCCTGGTAACAAACAGTTGACAACAGGCCAGGCTGAAGCAGGGCAACAACCAGGCATGAGGTGGATAGGCCATAGGGTCTGGAGTCACAACCCCTCAATGCAAATCCCACTGCAGCCCACAGAGACTGTGTGACCCTGAGCAAGTTACTTCTCTCCAAGTCTCGGTTTCCTCATCTGCAAAATGGTAATAAGACTCACCTCATGGGGCTGTTGTGAGAATCAAACATGACATGCACATACAGCACATAGCACAGAATCTGGCAGGTGGAGGTATTCAGTGGATAGAATGGTGTCAGGATGGGTGGCTGCAAGACAGGGCCTGCTCTGATGACCTCATGAGTCTCCAGGACTTGGAGCCACCACTTTGGTGTCTCCTTGAGCTTTCTGAACTTCTTCTCAAGCCACAACGGCACTTGTCCCCATCCCACTATCTTGGCCTCATCCTGAGAAGTCAGGTGGATGGTCTCTTCTAGGGAACTGAGACCTCAAAGCAAGTTCTCAGAATCACGGACACCCTCAGAGACAAGACAGAAGGAAGGGATGAGCAACAGGTCTGAGGAACCACCTGAATTGCTGGTCCTCAAACCAACCCCTGTGAGCTCGGAGCTGCATCCCTCCCTCCCCCGCCCTTGCATCCCACCTACATCCATCTACAACCACCAGCTGGAGGCTGGGCAAACGCCACGGAAGAACATGGATGACTTTTTTTTTTTTTTCTTCATCTGTCATTTTCCTGTCCTGAGGTTTTCAAATGAAATTCAGGCTCTGGGTGGCTCAAAGCCGAGGGCTCCCATCTACAATTATTTGGGGACAAATTGGTACAAGCAGTAATCTCTGCTGAGGAGATTATGCTTGATGGAAAGAAGCCCGAAACGACTGGAGAGATAAAGCACACGCCTGTTGCCTCTAAACCCTCAACTTCAGCCTGCGCCGTCGTAACAGCTGAAGGGAAGTAGAAATGGCTTTCTCAAAGAGCAGTGGCGGAGGTGAGGAGGGATTTTCCTGTGACTTGCCTTCCTCACCTCCCCGGCTCCTCCATTGGGGGCAGGTATAATGATTGGCTCTGTGTGCACAGGGCTAGGAGGGAAGTGCAGGGAAAGGAAAGGAAGAGCCTCGCTGAGCGGGGCAGAACCTTGGAGTAATAGGGAGTAGAAATGACAATGACCAGGTCCTGGGGACTCGGCCAACCTCACCACCATGCACTCAACTATGCTTTCATGGACTTATGAGGAAGAGATGAAGATGCTCTGTGACTTTCAAAATTCTCTTGCTATGATGAGAATATGGGTTCTGGAGTATTCAGACTGGATCAAACCCTTTCCCTCCTATCCTATTCCACAGCAGTTCTTTGACTTATTAGGACCAGCATCATATTGGGGACCAACACTCGTCTCTCAGTTTGTCATACAGTGGTGGCCTGCATGTTGCTATGATGCTGGAAGCTATGCCACCAGTATTTCAAATACCAACGGGTCACCCATGGTGGACAGTGTTCAGCAGAGCTTCCAGACTAAGACTAGGAAGAAAGGCCTGGCCACCTACTTCTAAAAATTAGCCAGTGAAAACCCTATGGATCACAATAGAATGTTTTCTGATATAGTGTTGAAAGATGAGCCCCCTACATTGGAAGGCACTCAAAATGCACAATGGCCACAATACTGGATTTGAGCATAACAATGATCATGAAGATGGTGCAGGACCAGCAACATTTCTTTCTGCTGCACATGGGGACGTCATGAGTTGGAGCCAACTCAATGACAACTAACAACAACATGTTGGGGAAGAAGTAAAGCCCAGTGATGGGTGAAGGGACTTGACCAAGGCTGCAAGGCAGGTTGAGTGCGGCCTGAGGAATGAAATCCAGGTTTTCTGACTCCAGGACCAGGGCTCTGCCTTCTCATCACACTCCATGGTCCTCCTTGTGGAAGCCAACGCAGCTTACCTGGGGCTAAGGCTTCACACTTACAGCCTATGTGCAGAAGTGGGGTGGCTTTGGGCTGCCCCATCTCCCCCTTAGGTTTTTTGCCCCTCGAGACCTGGAGCTGGGGTCTGGCTGGCAGAGGCGCAGGAGGGAAGATTAAGGGATGGCTGTGACATCTGGGGTCTTAAAAGCTAGTGAGCGGCCATCTAAGGTACATCAATTCGTCCCAACCCACCTGGAGCAAAGGAGAATGAAGAACACCAAAGACACAAGGAAAGTATTAGCCCAAGAGTCAGAAAGGTCCATAGAAAACCAGAGACTCCATTAGCCTGAGACCAGAAGAATTAGATGGTGCCTGGCTACCACCAATGACTGCCCTGATAGGGAACACAACAGAGAGTCCCTGATGGAACAGGGGAAAAGTGGGGTGCAGAACTCAAATTCTAGTAAAAAGACCAGACTTAATGGTTTGATTGGGACTCGAGGAACTCTGGAGGACATGGCCCCCAGACTCTCTGTTAGTCCAAAACTAAAACCATTCCCGAGGCCAACTCATCAGACAAAGATTAGACTGGACTATGAGACATAAAATGATACTGGTGAAGAGTGTGCTTCTTAGCTCAAGTAGATACATGAGACTAAATGGGCAGCTCCTGTACAAAGGCGAGATGAGAAGGCAGAGAGGGTCAGGAGCTGGCTGAATGGACACAGGAAATCCGAGGTGGAAAGGAGTGTGCTGTCACAGTATAGGGAAAGCTACTAGGGTCACATAATAATGTATAAATTTTTGTATAAGAGACTAACTTGAATTGTAAACTTTCACTTAAAGCACAACAATTAAAAAAAAAAAAAAAAAAGGGATGGCTGTGGTACTACAAAGCTGAGGGGCCTAGGGGATGGAAACGGTGAAATAATGATCTTGGCGTCATCAGTCCCAGAGTCAACACTTGCGAAAACCAGCCCAGTTGCTCCACAGGCACTACTGAGCCCAGAGGTCAGCTGGGTGCTGTGTGAGGAGCTAAGTGGATGGTGAGTGGACACAGTGCTGTCCTCAGAGGATTTACTACCTACTGTGGGAGACAGAGGAGCCCTGGTGGCGCTCAGCTACTAACTGAAAGGTTGGCAGTTCGAATGCAGCAGCCACTTCGCGGGAGAAAGATGTGGCCATCTGCTTCCATAAAGATTACAGCCTTGGAGACCCTATGGGGCAGTTCTACTCTGTCCTATAGGGTTGCTGTGAGTTGGAATCGACTCGACGGCAGCGGGTTTGGTTTGGTTTTGGTGGGAGACAGTCGGCTCACTGGTAAGCAGAACTGAGGCATCAGAGAGAAAAGTCGGAAGCGTCTTCAGGTGGAGAACAGGTCCTTGAGAAGTCTGGGTAGGACGTGGTAGCTGGGTAAATCTCCTGCCTCTTGAACTGCTATTTTCTCAGCGGTGAAATGAGGGGCTGGGACTGGATGACCTCCAAAGCCCTCTTCAGCCTGGACGGTCCAGGAGCTGTAACCCTGTGGTCGTGAGGGTCCACTCACCTCTTCTCCTGTCAGGTAGAAGGCTGAGAGGAGTCCTCCGATGTAGCGGATGTTCACCTCAAACAAGGATGCCTCTCCACTCTGCAGGACAGAAGGAAGGAGGGGGAAGGACAGTGGGGACACTCGTGAGATGCCTGTAGGGCTCCCAGAGGCAGCCAGGCCCCTGGAACCAGATCACCTCATCCCACACCCTGTCGATCTGGCCACACCTGCGCCCAGTTCTGGAGCATCCCTCGGTGGCCAGGTGGTTTTCACAGCAAAAGGTGAGAGGGATCAGAACCTGCCTGGCAGGCTGTGACTGTAAGTTTACAGCGTTCCAAATAAACACTTGGCTTGGCTTCCTTCCTCAGCCCTTGCTGGAGGCCATCGGAGCAAACATATGCTGGCTTTGCTCCGAGGAGCTCAGGAACCTGCGTGGGAGTTGCAGGCGGAAGCTTAGCCTGAGGGGAGGCAAATCCTCCTCTAGTTGGGCCACATCCCCATCCCAGGATGCCCCAGCTTCACAGGAGGACAGGGCATCCCTTCCTGGGGGTCAGAGGGCACGGGGCGGGTTCTCAGTGGTGGCTCTGGGGCAGGCAGGGCAGGGCCCAGGCTAAGAGGGGAGCAGTGCCAGGCAGGTACTTGTACCATAACCCGCAATTTCTCAGGCCCTCAGCGCTGTAGCTCTCGGGGCACACCCACGCTTGCCTTAATCATTGTTATTTTCTTTCTTAAGTCTGGACTGCAAATCAGGGGTGTTAGGGCATCTCCCTGAGGCCCAGATCTGGGTTAAAATCCCCACCTGAGCCACTCACTCAGCTTTGGGATGTCGGGCAGGATGTTTAGCCTTTTCCTGTCTGAGTTTCTTCATCTGTAGATGTGAATGACAAGACTTCCCACCGGGCGGACGTGAGAGGGAGAAGGTGCATGTAAAATGCGGCACAGTGCCTGGCACGGTCTTAACAAATCGGGCCTGCCATTACCTCCCTTCTCCAGGGGCTCCCCGTGGACGCCTCGTACATCATGGTCTTTTATTATTGGTAACAGCAATATCAATCCCTTTATCTGGGAGAACTTTTCCACTGATGAAGTACTTTTTTTCTCATTGTGGTAAACATGTATGTAACAAAACATTTGCCAATTCAACAATCTTCACGTGTACCATTTAGTGACATTAATTACGTTCATCATGTTGTTTAACCATCACCATTACCCGTTTCCAAATTTTTCCATCACCCTTAACAGAAACTCAGTGTCCTCTAAGCAATGAGTTCCCCTTTTCCTCTCCCTCCTGCCAACTCCTGGTAACCGCTAGTAAACTTGATCTCTGTGTTGTTGTTGTGTGCCATTGAGTCAATGTCAACTCACAGCAACCCTATAGGACAGGTTAGAACTGCCCCATAGGGTTTCCAAGGCTATAATCTTTATGGAAGCAGACTGCCACATCCTTCTTCCATGGATCGGCTAGTGGGTTCGAACCGCCAACCTTTCAGTTAGCCGTAAAGTGCTTTAACCACTGTGCCACCAGGGCTCCTTTTGGTCTCTTTACACCTGCCTATTCTAGATATTTCATATATGTGGGTCACTGACAAAGCCCTTTTGAAGCCACTCTCTCTTAACCTCACTGTGCTCAGGGTGGTCAGTGAGGCAGGTGCACCCTCTCTTGCCCATTTTTCTGCTGAGGAAGCCAAGGTTCAGAGAGGTGGGGTGGCCCCCATGTTGCCTTCTTCCAAGGATGCTCCCTAGCTGGCCCCAGTCTGCCTGAATGTCCCCAGGCTCCCATGGCCCTGCCACGGCCTCACCCCTTCTCCACCCAGAGAAGCCAGGGGACAGGGTGGCCTATGCAGACAGCCCCCTTCCTTCTCCTTCCTCTGACTTCTCCAAGTTGACTGAGTAGGTAATGGGCGGATTCTGAACTTCCTTACCTCACACAGACTACCAGAAGTCATACCAAGCATGGGAATAACCATAACAATCAGGATGACTAGGATGATAGCATCTTACATATGTATTAGATTTTATAGTGTTATGAAATGCTTTTTACAACCCCCATTCTGTTTAACTCTCACAATGAGCCTGTGAATTAGGCATTATTATTGTTGTTGTGAGGAGCCCTGGCGGCACAAAGTTAAGCGTTCAGCTGCTAACCAAAAGGTCATTGGTTCAAACCCACACAGCAGCTCCATGGGAGAAAAGACCTGGCAATCTGCTCCCATAAAGATTACAGCCTAGAAAACCCTATGGGGCAGTTCTACTCTGTCCTATAGGGTCGGAATCGACTTGATGGCACCTAACAACATTGTTGTTGTCATCTTATAGCTGAGGAAACTAAAGCTCAGGAATTTAAAATGACTTTTCCAAAGGGTGCAGAACAGCCAGGACTCAGGGTCTTCTGCCTTCCAGGGAAATGCTCCTGTACTGTTGCTCTTCCAGACTGCTCCCTGTGTGTATCTATCCAGCTCTGTGCTGGCAACACTGGCCTCTCCAAGAGGTAGAGGCCTCACTTCTGCACAAGCCGCAGGAGCCAAGCCCAGACTTGTTCCATCAGGGCCTGTCACTGGTGGAGCCTGGACAGAGCCCTGTGGTGTGTTTAACCTGACCTCCTGCCCCCTCCCATCTGTCTCCACTTCTCACTCCCCAAAACTTTCTAAACAGCCTCTCTCTCTGGTGAGTTGAGACCTCTAGGATTGAAAAGTGAGGGTGAGGTCTGGTTTTCAGGGCTTTTGTGACATCAAAATGCATTACTGTCTCCTCTGCAAGGCCACTATCCCTGACTGGGGATGCCCACAAGGTTGAAAACCAAGGGGGTACCAGGCCTGATCATGGGCCTTTAAACAGGCGTACCCCTCCCCCCATCTCAAGAGAGCAGTGCGGAGTGCTGGAGCAGCTCCGAGCAGATGAGTTGGCTTTTCCTGTCCACAAAGCCATTTCCCTTGCTGCTGCAGCAGCTGCTGTTCCATGGGATCAATTTGGCCCTAGAAGGAACTTCCTGGGTGTGAGCAACGTGCCTAGGAGGACTGATGCTTGACACCCCAGGAAGGAGAAAGTCGTGGCTACCCTCCCAGGGGAGGCGGCCAGGCTGGTCAGTACTCGGGGACCAGCCGGGGTGGGGTGGGGGTGGGGGGTGATGTCCAAGGCTGGTCTTAGGGGAGGGGATGTGACACTAAGAGCATTGAGGCCCTGGTTCTGGGACTGCTCTGTGGTGTAGCTTTGGGAAGACTCTCCATGTGTCTGGGCCTCAGAGATGACAGGGTGGGGCTGACCCTAATGCCCCGGGGGCCTGCGACTCACCACATTCAGGTGGAAGCTCTCTTCAACCCAGGCCTTGGCCTCTTGGAACTCCTCCTTCAGCTCCATGAGGTAGAGGGTGTCGAGGGAATCAATGATGGTTGCCCCACTGAGCCCTCCTGCAAGACAGAAAACCAGTGGTGTGACCCAGGGTCATTCTTATCCTTTCCATCCCCACTAAACAAGCCACCATCCCTAGGACCCCTTCTAAATGCCTGGGCAGGCTCTAGTGCAAAGGCTGGCCCCAGGCACGAGTCCAGGGAGACCCCATTGCCAATAGGGAAGGCGAGTCCAGGGAGACCCCAGTGCCAATAGGGAAGGCAAGTCCAAGACCCAGCGTGCTGCCCACGTGCTGCTTCCTCCCCAGAGTGGCAAAGGGCAGGCAGAAGAGGCCGTGTTCACAGGCTGAACCATTTCCCAGACCTTGGTCCACTCTTGTACTGGTCAGCTAGTCAACCACCAAGGCTAGTCAGGTGCCCGCCACCCTCCCGTGATGCTGGGGTGGGGAGTGACCTGGCATTTGACCTACAAAAATCTATGAAAAAGTGTAAGTCCTCTGACTCTTCAATTTCACTCTCTATTTTATTCTAAGAAAAAAGTGTTCATAAATAGTTAGCTAGGAAGATAGTTATTTCAGTACTGTAATGGCAAAAAACCCCACCTGTCGCTGTTGAGTCAATTCCAACTCATAGCAACCCTATAGGACAGAGTACAACTGCCCCATAGGGTTTCCAGGGTTGTAATCTTTATGGAAGCAGGCAGCCACATCTTTCTCCTGCAGAGCAGCTGGTGGGTTCACACAGCTGACCTTTCAGTTAGCAGCCAGAGCGTTTAACCATTGCATCACTAGGGCTCCTACTGCACCACCAAGGCTCCTTAATAGGGGATTAGTTATATAAATTATGGCTCAAATATAAAATGGGATGCTATGTAGTCATCCATGTGGGGGATGCAGGCCTGTGTTTATTTACTTGGAGGGCTATCTATGGGATCTGTTAAATGAAAAAAAAAAAGTAGATCCCAAAAAAAGCACAGTATAATCTCTTCGTTATAAAACAAACATTATGTGTGTATGGAACTAAGTCTGGGAGAATGTGACCCAGTGGTTATCTCTAAATGCTGACATTACAGGTGCTTTTTGATTTCTTCAACTTGTGGATTATGCTTATAATAAGAAATGCATTTCTTTTGTGGGGGGGGGTGGGCAGGAGGGGGAAGGAAGAAAAAGAAAGTTTGGGAAAAGAAGCCACACAAATGCACAAACCAAAGACTTCCTGGCCAGGCTTGCTCCAGGACGGTGAGTACACAGAGGAGCTGTGAGGCCTGGCTCCCGCTGCTGGGTCTCAGAATCTAGCTGGGGGAGTGAAGGCTGAGGTAACTGTGCAAAACAACCGTCATCCACACCACACATTGGTCACGTGGCACAATCAGAGCCTGGAGTGTAGGGGACCGGAAAGGAGGAGGGGAGGGAGAAAGAGATGTGCCTGGTACCATCTGGAGGGCTTTCTGGAAGAGGTGGCTGCCTCCCAACAATTCCTTACAACTACAGTTATTGACAGGAGCAACAATTTCCTTTAGGGACCAGAGTGGAGGCCCCAAGAGGGGTCATTGTGTCTTCAGTGTTCTTTTTGCAGAGGGCTGAAAGCAATGAGAATCATCAGCCTATCTTCTCCCAGAGGAAACTCTTCTCAAGAACTCTGACAGGCGCTGAGCCCCACTTGAGCATAAAGCACTGGCTTTGCGAGCACCTTCAACATTCAGAGTTAGCATCTTACCTCCTTAATTAGTGCTTCCTTAACTGCTCACTTGTGTTGACTTTGCAGGCAGCGAATTCTTCTGAAACTCAAACACTTAACTACCTCTCTAGGCCAGGAAAGGTCTGACAAAGGCAGGGCTTCGAACTGGTTCAGTCATGGCTGACAAAGCAAAACTGGAAGAGATCTGAATTTTTAAAATTTGGGTGAACCAGATAGATGACTGGAATGGGAAAAATTACAGGTCACAGCCCTGAAATGGGAGACTTGGAAGAGGCATAGTGAACCCTTTCAGGAGCCTGTGTGGGAGACTGGATTATTGACAGGAGTGTGGAGAGCAAAACACCCTCAAAGTGGTGCAGTTGGCGGCCATCTTTGAGTGGGGCACCACTGTTTCCACTCCGCTCAAAATCAAACGGGCAAGAGATTTCTTTGCTACGTAACGTGCATGCCGTCTTTGCCTGCTAAGAGGGAAATTAAATTTCTAGCAGGGCTTCGACCCGTAATTATTCTGGTTATCGTTCTGGTTCCCCCATATTTTGAAAATTCATGTTTGTTCCGCTTTCACATCCTTGGCCATGACTAAACTGGGCAGAACCAGTTTGAAGCCCTGGATAAAGGGCCTGGCCAGGATAGAATGGGAGGGTGAGGGAAGTACCAGGAGGGAGAAAGATTTAAAGAATCCATCTCCAGAGGGAGGGTTTGCAATGGAAAGTGGAGGAAGCGGAGGGCTGAGGGAAATTAGTGGCTTCCCAGTTCTGAGTCACAGATCCTGGGATGGCTTTGGTATTTGGGCTGAAGTGAATTTCCAGAGTATCAATCCCTCCCATACTCAAGGATTGGTACAAAAACACACCCCAAAGCCAAACAGAGTTGATCCTTTTCGGGTTTAGTCAGGGCTGCTTCCCCTGTAGGTGTCCAGGGCTGAGTGTGGTTCATGGGCACTTTTTCACCCTGTTGAGGTGCTTGGGCCACAGAGCACGGGGCCTGGTGTCCACACTTCTGATTCTGAAGCTAGGGTCACTCCTGTTCCATTACAGGGCCTCAGTCCTGATTCTTTACTGGGCTGGAGGGATTTTTGAGATTCCTCTGCCCAAGCCCTTCATTTCATAGATGAGGACCGCAGAGAGGGGCTGGGGTGAGTCCAAGATTAGACAGAGGAGGAAGGAACCCGGGCTCCAGCTGCATGCAACGTGTTTCCATCTCCTAGCATGGCCTCTCAGTTCTTGGTGCAAACAGTTTCAGTTTTGGATCTAATTGCTATCCCCACCTCATCCCACACTTTGCAGTGGGCAGGAGGCCACTATGATCAGTTACAGCTTGAAGAGCCGAGCATTCTTTAAGGCCAGGGGAGAGGTGTTCCAGAATATCTGGTTTCTGCATCCTGTCCTGGGCAGCCTAGTGTTTTCACCCCACGGGCTCTCCTTCCCCTGGGCTGAGCATGAGCCCAGAGGCCCAAGGACCTTGGCTGAGCCAAGTGGGCAGCCAGGGCTCCTCATGACCCACTCCACCCCATGACAACCGTGGGGACATTCTCCTTCCCAAATGCTCCGGAGTGGGCTTGCTGCTGAGAAGGCTTTAAGAGATTTGTTGGCAAGATTCTGTCCCTGTTCTCAGGTTCCTGAATCCTTCTCTTGGTTCATCTCCCACCCTGGCCCCCACCTACCACACAGCTGGGCCAAAGTCCAGCAAGGCACTTATTGGAAAGCCTTTCATTTCAGGCCACAGGTCACACACCTCCTCCGACCCCACCACCACCCCAGCCAGGTTAGGCAGCACCCTAACTGCACCTGCAGCTCCCCAGGGCAGCTCCCCGGGTGGTGGTGGTGGGGGGGGAAGGCACACGCCTTTGCAGTAAACAGGCCCACCATTCATATGCAAAGAGCCAACAGGGCACAAAAAGTCAGGCAGTCAGCTTGGAAGCTCCTTGGGGTTAGGGCTGGGGATGGGTTCCAGGCTGGCCCTCTCCCAGCTCCCACCTGCACCCTCCTTGTTCACAAAAGAGTCCCTTCCTGCCAGGGCAGGCCCAGGAATCAGAGAGCCCCAGGTTCAAATCCCAGCTTGGGTCAGCAACCCATCTGCTTAAGTTTCAAAGTCCTCATCTGTAAAATGAAGTTAAGACCACTGGGCAAGGACCAAGCTATAATAAATCAGTTTCCTGTTCTTATTTGTGGGGTCTCTTAGCTCACCTTGAAACACTGGCCTGGCCAGGGAATGGGGGGAGGGGAGCAAGGTATGGGAGACTCTCTTGCTCCTTCCCTTTGCGGGGTAGTGGTCGCTTCACCTACTGAAGAGAGTCTCTTCAAAGTAACCTCACACAGTGGTTAAGAGGCTGGCTTTGGTGTCAGGGAGATGAGGGTTCAAATCCTAGCTCCTTCACCAGTTGTGTGCGGGGCAAGTCACTTTACCTCTCTAAGCCTCATTTTCCTCATCTGCAAAATGGGGATAACAGTAAGACCTATCTCATAAGGCTGCTGGGAGGATTGAATGGAGCAGTGGATGGAAAGAAGTTGGCACATGTGAACTCAGCTCAATAAAAAGAAGTGGGAATGTGTGGCCCTCATTGCCCCTGACTGATCCCTCTGCAAAGGCCTGTGGGCTGGTGAGGTCTTGTGCTCCTGAAGGTCAGCAAGGTCTGTGATGTTGCTTTCAGGCAGAGTGGGCATGAAGGTCAGCAAGGTCTGTGATGTTGTTTTCAGGCAGAGTGGGCAGGAGACTGCAGCTTATGCAACTCTTGGCCCAACTTAAAATGACACATGGGTCCTATCTGTTGCTAAGGCCATTACTATCCTGACCTGATGTGTAGCTGACTCTAACAGGGTCTTCCTGCTTCCAGGACCCCTTCGCCTCTGATTCACCCTGTACATTTTTGCCTGACCTGTCCTCCTCCAACCAGCTTCAATTCTGTCCCTCCCCAGCTCAGGAACCTACAATGGCTCCCCAGTACCCATGCAATAAGGCTTGTGAAGCCTTTTGGGTCTGTCCCCAAAAGAGATTGCTAATCTCATCTCCTGTCCAGCTCCGCTGCCTCCTGCCTCCATGCTTTGGCACATGTAGTCTCCTCTGCCAAGCATGCCTCTCTGTGCCTCCTGGCATGTTGAAAGTCTACACATTCTTCAAGGTCCACTTCCCACTGGCAGCCTTCCCTGATTCCACCCAGCTGTAAGTAACCTCCCCCAGCCCAGAAGGTACCCAACTGCACTTTCTCAGGCTTCTCGCTCAGGCGCGCACCGTTCCCTCCTGCACTGTGGGGCTTTATCTCACCCTCTCACTAGACTGGGAGCTCCTTGAGGACAAAGGTTTCCCACTGCCCCTCCTGCCCCTACCCCCAACCTTCCCAACCTTGTCTCTGATCAACCCCAAGGGCCAGACTCCCCCAACCCAAACAGGCAACTTGCTATTCCCTGTGGCCTCCTCACACACCCCACTTCTGCGACTTCATCAGACTGTGCTGGAAATTGCCCCCCACCTGATTCTACCTGCGTCACTGGACATCTACAGCCCACCTCACATGCCTCTTCCCCTAGGAAGCCATGTTGATCTCTACCCCAGGGTCTACAAGAAGTCTCACCCTTAGCTGTACAGCCTGATGCCTCCTGCTTGGAGCCCCTGCATGTCTGCACGGTGCGCCCCTACTCTGTGCACCTCCATCTCCAGTGCAAGGCCATTTCCCTTGTTATCACACTATAAGGGAATCATCAATTTACTTGCCCCTGAACCCTCCATAACAGCAGGGGCTACAGCCTGCTCAAAGTTGTCCCCATGTTACAGACACAGCTGCTGCTGAAGGCAGGAGGCCAGGCTGGGCCTTTCCTGACATCATGGTTTGCTCCGTGCTGGATCCTGGTCCGTCCCTGGCATCACGGTTGCTCTGTGCTGGATCCTGGTCTGCCCCTGGCATCACGGCCGCTCTGTGCTGGATCTTGGTCTGTCCCTGGCATCACAGTTGCTCCGTGCTGGATCTTGGTCCGTCTCTGGCATCATGGTTGCTTCGTGCTGGATCTGGACATTCAGGATGCCACTCTCCCTCTTGATCCTCCTTCTAATGCTGTGATTGCTTCTTCCCAGTCTCCTTTGCTGGTTCTGCCTCATCTCTCCAACCTCTAAATACTGGGGTGCCCTAGGGCTCAGTCTCTGGATCTCTTTTCTTCTCTGTCCTCGCTTTTTCCCTTAGTGATTCCATCCAATCTCACAGCTTTAAACCCCATTCACATGCTGATGATTCCCAAATTTAAATTTCCAGCCTGGACCTTGCCCCTGAGCCCCAGACTCACATATCCAACTTCCTCCTCACATTTACACTTGGAATTCCCACAGGCATCTCACGCTTAACTTGCGTGAGTTCGAATAGACTTGACAGCAACTGATAAAATAAAATCCAACTGCTCCCTCCAAACCTGTCTAACAGTCTTCTGCTCTTGATAAATGCTGACTCCTTCCTCCCAATGGCAGTGGCCCCAAGCCCTTGACTCTGCTCTGCTTCCGACCCCCACACCCAGTCCTACAGCAAATCCTACTGACTCCACCTTCACAAGATTCCCAGACTCTGCCCACGTTGCATCGTCTCCTTTGGTCCAGCCATCTTCCTCTGTCTTGGACTATTGCAAGAGCTTCCTAACTGCCCCCTTGGCTTCTTCCCTCATCACCCTCCCCAGTCTGTCCTCAATGCAGCAGCCAGAGGGGTCCTTTAAAAACCCAAGTCAGGTCATACCACTCCTCTGCTCTAAACCCTCCCCTGACTCCCATGTGACTCGCAGTTAAAAGGTGAAGTCCTCACAGTCATCGACAAGGCCCCCTCCCACTTGGTCCCTGGCTTCCTCTCTGCCTCTTCTCCCACTACCCCTACCCTCGCCTCACTCCCTCCACTCCAACCACTCGCTGCTCCTTGAACTCTTCAAGCCTGCTCCCTCCTTAGGCTTTGGCACTTCAGACTGCTCTGCTAAAATCCTGTCTCCCCTGTTATGGATTGAACTGTGTCCCCTAAAAATGTGTATCAACTTGGCTAGGCCATGATTCCCAGTATTGTGTGACTGTCCATCATTTTGTCATCTGATGTGATTTTCCTGTGTGTTGTAAATCCTATCTCTGATGTTAATGAGGCAAGATTAGAGGCAGTTATGTTAATGAGGCAGGATGCAATCCACAAGATTAGGTTTTACCTTAAGTCAATCTCTTTTGAGATATAAAAGAGAGAAGCGAGCAGAGAGACAGGGGGGCCTCATGCCACCAAAAAGTAGCACTAGGAGCAGAACGTGTCCTTCGGACTCAGGGTCCCTGCGCTGAGAAGCTCCTAGACCAAGGGAAGTTTGATGACAGAGTAAGGCTTCCCCTGGAGCCGGTGCCCTGAATTCAGACGTCTACCCTACTAGACTGTGAGAGAATAAACTTCTGTTTCTTAAAACCATCCACTTGTGGTATTTCTGTTACAGTAGCGCTAGATAACTAAGACACCCCCACAGCCACTCTCTTATTCTGTTTTATTTTTTCTTTATCACCAGGGGACATAATACAATGACCTGCTTGCCTGTTTGCTATCTATCTTTCCCAATAGGGTGTAAGCTGCTGGAGGGGAAGAGCCTGTCTTGTTCACTGCTGTATCCCACACAGAGCACAGTGCCCAGCACACTGCCCAGCACATCGCAGGGGCCCCTAAGTATTTGAGGATAAAAGGGTCCGTCTCACTGGGTGGAGAGGGCTTCCGAAGTGGCTTTGGCTCATTCACGTCACTCAGTGCCTGACGGACCTCAGGATGAATGTGTCCAGTTGAACATATTACCTCTGTAGGCAAGCACGTTCATGGCAAGGTTAGCTGCCTACGCTGGGGGCTAGTGCCAGACGACAAAGCAAACCCTCCACCAAGCTGTGGCCAAATCAGCTGTGTGACTGACTACACCTGAGCCATCGCCCTGCGGGCAGTGCTATTGGTCGTGTGTGTGTGTCAGTCTCTACAACAAGAGGACAAACACCTAGGTCCCCATAACCCCCTCCCCCAGTGGCTGCCTGGCTGGGAACAGCCCTGTCCTCCTGGACTGTGGTTTGTAACCATTCTACTGACTCTGTGATGTTAATGATGATGAGGTTTTCATGCAATGCAAAAAATATACACGAGAAATGGGTTGGGCTGGGCAACCCAAGCTCCAGGAAGAACGTTTAGAAGGAAAAAAAAAAAATCACCCAAGGCATAACCTATTACCACAATATCCCCAGAGCCACACACTATGGTTGCATTCAATCTGATAATATAATCCACAGAAACTTTTCTTAATCTGTAAAGAAACAACACAAAAGTTTTTCTCAGTATCCAGAGAAACCAACCTGGCTCTGTGTGGCAGACTGTATTTTCCAAAGATGGCTGCCACAGCATATCCCATCCCATAAGAAGAATGACGCTCTGCTTGTGACATTGACACTCCCCCTGTGACTCCTCCCCTTGACCCGGGGGGACCTTTGTGAGCTACCTGGACCAATAGAATAAAGCAGATGGGATGACATGCTAGTTTCCAGGCCCAGACCATAAGAAACTGGCAGCTTCCACTTTCTGCCTCTTGGAACGCTTGCTCTTGGAATCAGCTGCCATTCTGTGAGGAAGCCCAAAGTACCCACAAGGAGAGAACACACGGAGAGGCCACGTGTAGGTTTGCTGAATGCCAGCCCCAGTTGAGGTCCCAGTTAATAGCCCCCATCAGTTCCAGACATGTGAGTGAAAAAGCTTCCGGATGATCCCAGCCCCCACCCATTCTCAGCCTTCAAGCCTTCCCAGCTGAGGGCCCATCCATTGTGGTACAGAGACAAACGGTTCCCACTGTGTTCTTTCTGAATTCCTGACCCACAGAATTCGGGAGCATAATAAAATAATTGTTTTAGCCCACTAAGGTTTGGAGTAATTTGTTATGCAGTAGTAGTGAGCGGAATATTCTGCCACCTGAGTTTCTAGGAAGATTAATTAAAGTGCTATCTCCACTTGCTCCAAAGTATATTGCTTAAAACCACACCATCTTATATGGTGAGGTCTTCTGGTTGCATAAAAACCTTTAAGGGATTGAGATTTCTCCATTTCTATCCGTGTCTGGATTTTTCTTTCTCCAGCAGGGATATTTTCTTTGGATCTTCCCATGACAGCTATTTCCTGGTCACATAAAGTTGTGTTCAGAAGCTGAGTGTTTCTAGGGGTTTCTCAAAGCCTCTGGAAGACTAGGGATATTTTCTAGGAACTATTCTTGGAACTCAACAGAATGCTCATTTAATAGAGGTTGAATAATAAAAGATGATCAGATCTGACCATGTTTAAAACACTGTCCTGTTTAAAAGCCCGCCATGCTCTCCCGTTCTCCACGTTCAAACTCCTGGGCACAGCTGCCAGGGCCCCCGTGATCCAGCCCTTGGTAACCTCTCCAGCCCCATCTCTGTACTGCTTCTCTGTGCATGAGACGCTCTACCCATATCAAACCACCTGCAACTCCCCAAATGCCCTGGAGTGTTTGCTGACGTGTGGCCTCTCTGCCCGGCATGCCTTCCTTTTCAGAGTTGGCTTGGTAAACACCTACTCATCTTCCTGGCCTCAGCTCAAGCATTAAGTCTTCTCCCAAGACATCCCCAGCCTCTGAGCAGAACTAACCACTCCTTTCTTTGCATGCCCGCCCCCTCTGCTTAAATGCCTCCATCCCAGCCCCTCTTGCCCCATACTGTGCAGCTTTGCTTACATGTCTGCAGATCCCAGGGGGCAGTGGCTGGATCCAACTCTCCCAGTGGCCCCAGCATCCATCCCCAGGCCAGGCACAGTGGAGGCGAGAACAAGTGGCTGTTGAATGAATGAACAGCTAGTGGAAACGCCTACAGCGCTTTCTTGGAGATGGCCAAACACTTTACAAGGCCGAACACACCACATACAGCAGTGGCCAGCTATCCAAGGAGAGCCCTGTAGGAGGGACAAGATGGGCAGCTGCAGACATTGGGGCCCTGGTGGAACTAACAGCCTCCTCCACCCTTCCCAAACAGATGTCTCAGTCTGCTTCCATGGCCAGCTGGAGAGTGTTTGCCGTGGCCACCTGCTGGATGGGGTTCACTGCAACGAATGCCTGGACACGGTTCACTGCAGCAGCTACTGGACAGGGCTCCTCGTTGGAAAGCAAGGGTATGTCTAAAAAATGTTAATGTTTTGTTTGTTTTTAAATAAGTACTGTCTGACCTGGAAACCTGTATTTAAGAATTCCCTCTGAAGTGCTGTAGAGCAAGCTCTGAGCAGCTTTCATCTCTGAACATTGCTGAGAGAAGAAAAGGGCAGATGGAGAAACCGGAGCCCAGAATGCTGCAGTGACATCTCCAAAGTCACACAGTGGCTTGGGGACAGAGCTGTAACCAGAAACCACCTTCCAGACCACACAATCTTGTGGGCTTCCTACACGGCAGCCTTGGTGGGAGGAAGAACACAAATTCTGGAACCAAGCAGACCCTGGTTCTAATCCCAGCCGTGTCCCTTCCTAGCTATGTGATTTTGGGCAACTGACTTGACCTCTCTGAGCCTCAGTAAAACAGGAGAATGAGGCTTCCCTTTTAGGGTGGTGAGTCCTTGGATGGCACAAACGGTGAAGCACTCAAATACGAACTGAAAGGTTGGCAGTTTGAACTCACCCAGAGATGCCTCGAAAGAAAGGTTTGGAGATTTGCTTCCAAAAGGTCTCAGCCATGAAAACCTCATGGAGCACAGATCTACTCTGTGCACATGGGGTCTCCACGAGTTGGAACCAACTCGACAGTGATTGGTTTGTGGTGAGTTCAGATGAACATATACAAAGAGCTCCCGTGCAATGGCCAGCACACAGCAGGCACTCAGCACATGGGGCTGTTATTATAAGGCTCTGTTCCAGTAGGGGAGACCACACCTGGTGCTGGCAAAGCCAGCAGACACTTGGCCCACCAGGAGAGAACGGTGCCGCCTTCGTGTCACGCAGCAGGAGGCATGAGCCCTGAGGAAGGCTGTGATGGTGGCACGTTTGAAAACCCAATATGATCACAGCACACTTCTTGCCACAATGGGGAGAAGAGCAAAAGCTGGAGTCCTTGGCTGTTCATCCCCAAAGTCACCAAAGCCCAGCTGCAGCTCTGGGCAGCTCCTGAGGTCAGAACCAGAGTCCTCCATACTCTGGACTCCGTATTTCACCACCTCTCGCCACCTCGATGGGAAGGATGGACATTGCTGCTTCATTATCCTTGGGCTTGTCCATGCAACTTGCTTTGTCCTCATGATGGGTGGGGACCTTGACTTTAGGCTTAGCCATGAGACTTGCTCTGACCAACGAGATTAGTGGACCTGACTTGAGCAGAGGTTTAAAATACGTGTGCATGGCTGGGCTTGCCCTCTTGCACTCCTGCCATTCGCCATGAGTAGAACTCGCCTCATATAGCCACTGATCCAAGAAGGATGAGAGATGCATGAAGCAGACCTGGACCCAGCTGAGGGAAGCCTAGATCAACCAAACCCCAGGCTGTCTGCAGCCATATGAGGGGAGAAATAAACATTGTTGTAGCCACACACTGTGGAGTAATCTGTTACACAGCATTTTGATGGAAATAGCTGACTGATACAGTGCCCTTCTAGCCCTATTTCCTAATAGTCTTCATGTGCTCCATATGCTAGCTATTGATTCTATGTGGCCCACTCTTTTTAGCTTCCACCCCTTTACTCAGACTCTTCCCTCTGCTTGCAATGCCTTCCTCCAACCCAAAGTGTCCCCGCACATGTCTCAATTCAATGCCTACTTTAAGTCACAGATAAAATGCTCCTTCTTCCATTAAGACATCCCTGACTGCCCCATCTGGACTCATGTTTCCCTCCTCTGAACTCTTTTATCAAAGGAATTGTTTTTCAACTATCACTGTGGTAACATGTGTCCTTATCTCAGGTCCATCCTAGGCAGTGAGTGTCTTCAGGGCTGAATCTAAGCCTGGGCGATCCAATCCCAACAGAGGCCCTGCAGAGCCAAGGCATCATCTGGATCTTCTGAATGAAGGACTGGACACCTTCCTCCGCTGGCCTCCATATGGAGGGGAATCCCTGACCAGCAGTGCCATCATCCTCAGGAGAGAGGGCGCTCCCGTCGGCAGAGGCAATTCCCAGATGGTGTGAGATTCTGGGAGCCAGAGACCAAGGTGCTCTGAGACCCTGGCCCATGGTAGACAATGCGAGAAGGTTTGCCTGTGGAATGTGAAATTCTTCTAAATGCCAATTACCAACCCTTCCTCACCAGCAGCTAATAAAAATAATCACAGTTAGCATTCACCAAGCCTTGTGCTCTATGTTTCATCACATATATCTCCTTTTTTACACCTCACGACAACTCAAATTAAGTCACTTGCTCAAGATTTAGTCATTGACCCACCAAAAAAATTTTTTTAGAGTGCTCAGTATATGCCTGGCTCTGGTGAACAGAACAGTCCTGGTAGAAAAACAGTAAATAAATACTCACACAAGTGACATCTAGTTACAAACTGTAATACGAATGATAAAGGAAAAGGGAGAGATTAAGGAGGGACCAGGAGCAGAAGGCCTCTCTGAGGATGTGGTGGTGGCCTCGAGGCCGGAAGGACGCTCAGGAGCAAAGAGTGGGGATGAGGGCACGTCAGGCGGAATCACAGCAAGCGAGGTGGGACAAGACTTGACAGTGTTTGTGGAGCAGAAAGGAGGTCACATGTAGTGAGAAGGAGGGAACACAAAGGTAGGTGAGGGGGTAGGGGCCAGATACAAGGGCCTTGGGGCACAGGGAAGGGGTCTGGGTGGCTCTGGGACCAGATCTGACATGATCCTCTGGCTGCTGTGTGGACAGTGGCCGGGAGGAAGGGGGATCCAGAAGAGATCCCACATGCAGCAATCTGGGGACTCAGGGCTGTCCATCCTGGTTGGTGAGTGCCCATTAGTCATTTATGGGTGTCTGGAGGGAGACCTCCCAAAGACAGCTGGAGATGCTCCCCATCTGGTGGGGGCAGCTGTCTGCCAGTCCAGAAAAACAAGAAGAATTACACCTGATCACAGGGCATCATTAGCCCGTGGCCGCACCTACAGCTCCCTCAGGGAAACCTCCAGCTGCCCTCTGACGGCGCCAGGGCCTTCTGGGCCCATAGTGACAGGGTCATAATGCCAACTTGGCTATACATCTTGGCCACACAGAGCTATGCACTGATTATGGCAAACATGGCCTGTGGACAGGCGCCAAGAGGTGCAGACGCGAGGCCATCAAGATGAGTGATGATTATTGGAAAGGGGAAAAGAAAGGAAATCAAAGAGGCCTCATTCACCTGAAGAAACAGAGATGGCAGAGGCAGTGCTGGGAGAGCCTGGCACAGAGCTGAGCCCCAGCAGAGGGTCCTTCTGTTGCTGGGTAGCTGATTTGCAGGGAAAGGGCCCTGTCCTGGAGTCACAAAGATCAGAGTTTGGATTCACCACTTACTAGCTGCCTCAGTTTCCTTATCTGTAAAATGGGGGCAATGATATCTTTGCCTTGGAGGACTGTCGTGAGGGTTAGAGGTCACGCAGTATGCGTAAGACACTGGACGTAGCAGCTACCCATGGCAGGCCTTGCCATGATGATAACAAGAGCTACTGGGTACCCAGCCTTGTGTGTGAGCAGATGCTGGGCTGCCTCACAGCAACACTGTGAGGAGGGTGCTATTACTTTTCCTGTTTTACAGATGAGGAAACTGAGGCTTAGTGAAGTCATGTAAACTCCCCAAGGTGATGAATGGAGAAGCTTTCCATTGCTGTGTTATCCTGCTCCTGTGTAGTTTCTAGAAATTGGGTCTCTCCATTCAGAGGGTCTGAGAGGGTCCCAGGGAAGTGCCCATGGTTTCAGGGCCCCAGGCCATCTCCTCAGGGCCCTGCCTCAAGGCCTAGTGGTATCTCCACCTGTGGGCTGGAGCCACGCCCCCTCTGTAGCAGGCCATCCGTCCATTTGAGAGGAACTGGATTCCTCTCCCTGGAGGCCCTGGTAGCCCCTGTAGGAGCCCACCCACATGCATGGACCAACCTGGCACCGCTTCCTCCACGAAGCCTTCCCAGATCCCTTTGAAGGGGTGATACTTCCTTTTAGCCATTCTAGGTCCCACTGCTGATCCCCTGCCCAGGCTGGCTCACAACATGGTATGTGCTGGTCTATCTCCCTGTCTGCCGTAGAACGCAGAGATCCTGCCATATTCCTCTTTGGAACCAACCACTGAACAGCCTACCATGATGCTGGGTAAACACTAGGTTCTCCGTAAACGTATACAGTAAGTCCGGGGTTATGACTTATGGGGTTATGACTTATGGACAACTTGTACTTGCCCTTTAATGTTATGTAAATTTGCCCTCACTTTGAAACGACTGAACCAGCCCCTACTTGCAACAAATTCTTCATCACAATCACCTTCACTGGCTGCACAAGCAGCTTTTAAATCACCGAAAAGGCTTTGTGCCTTTTCTTACAATAAACCTAAAAACCCACTGCCGACGAGTCAATTCTGACTCATAGCGACCCTATGGGACAGAGCAGAACTTCCCCAGAGGGTTTCCAAAGCTGTAGATCTTTACAGAAGCAGATTGCCATGTCTTTCTCCCATGGAGCCACTGGTGGGTTCAAACTGCCAACCTTTCAGTTAGCAGCCGAGCGCTTAACCACTGCACCATCAGGGCTCCTTCCTTGCACTAAACAAATAAACCAACCCAGACCCACTGCCACTGAGTTGATTCCGACTCATAGCGACCCTATAAGACAGAGTAGAACTGCCCCATAGGGTTTCCAAGGAGCAGCTGGTGGATTCGAACTGCTGACCTTTTGGTTAGCAGCCGTAGCTAAATAAGAATTGTATGCACCTGTTCCGACTTATCTACAAATTCTTAAGGACACGCTTAGGTACGGATCTTGTTAGTAACCCGGGGACTGCCTATACTGAATTAACCCGAAGAGCTGAGAAGGCATCCAGTAAGCAAGACCAGAGGCTGGATCACATGGCCCTCTCTCCATCAGGCCCTTGAAGGGCTCCCAACTGCTTCACTCCCAGCACCCAATGAAGAGGAGGGGACAGATCCACCCTCCTTCTCTACAGACCAGGGGCCTTCCCTTTCTTTGGCTCATAGACCTTTTCCAGCATCTAAAACAAGCCCTCCCCACCCCACCTCTTAATTGAACAGATATTTGCATACATTTTATGCAGAAAGTAATGTAGGCTTCCCATTGCCAGATTTACCAGTGCTGATTACCGAATTGAGAGAACGGACCCCAGGGCAGATTTTATTTCCCACAAAGAAAGGGGTGAGGTAGTAATTTTAGGGTCAGGCAGACTTCGAATCTTATCTCAGCTATTACTAGCTGTGTAACCTCTGGTTAGCTTCGCCTCGTGAGCCTCAACATCCTCATCTGTGAAATGGGGATCGTGTCAGACAATGCACATTAGTGGAGTGGCTGGCACCGATAAGTGCGCAATGGCGTGGTTTTTTCCTTTACGTGCAGGTGGGCTGCAAGGAGCCTGAGAGTAGCCTTTCATTTGGTTTGTTTTTAGAGGCAGCAGCGCTAAGCAAAGCACAGGCTTCAGAGTCAACACGGTCTAGCCTCGGCTCTGCAGCTTACCAGCTATGTGACCAGCACCAAGTTACTTTAACCTCTCTGAGCCTCGGGTCTTGTGAAGGTGTGGGAGGCTTCAATGAGGCAAAGGGTGTGGAGTTTCCAGCACAGAGTCCGGCAGAAAGACGGAGCAAGAGGTGGATGTGGGTGGGTCTGTGCGTGAGGTATGCAGGGAGAGACCCCCACCCACCTGCCCATGCCCATCTGCTCCCAGTCACCCCAACCTCATTCTCTGTTGTGTCAGCACTGAGCATGCTACCTGGGTAAGAAATGCCTCTGTTTTGGATTTCAGGGCCAAAGTAATTCACAAATGCAGCAAACGTGCCACGGCGCAGAAGACAGCTCTCTCCACTTCAGAGAAAACACACAGTTCAATTTCTTAAAGATTGAACCCCAGGAGCATTTTAAGGCTTTGCCAGTGGGAGCAGTTCTCGGAACTCAGGAGGCCCCACCCTCTGGTGACTGAACAATTAATGCCCCAGTATTTGTTATTCTCAGCTAAGGTTTCTACAGATGACCCAAAAACTTAAAAAAATCTGTTTTTGGTGGTACAGTTTTCAGAAATATATGGTAATCCATTTTTGTCAATCCACAGAAGGCACAGTGCAAATCATTAAAAAACCATCGTACTTAATCATGCATGGAAGAGGCCATCCATGCCTCTCAGAGAATTTTCAAATGGTTTCAGGGTAACTCTGAAAAACTGACAGGGAAGCAGAAAGGGGATTATGACAGATGCTAATCGGAGGAATTTCTGGTCCAGTTCTCAGAGGGCAAGGGATTTATTTGAGGGACAATCACCACCCAGGCCTTGGCGGTGGTTGGTGACAGTGGCAAGGGAGATTCCAAGACGGAGCAGGCGTGATCTCTGCCCTCAGGGTGTCTGCAGCTGATTTCTTGGGACAAAAGTAAGGAAATTAACCACAAACTTGTGAGTAAATGAATAATTATGACGTAATGTAATAGGTGCTAATAATAGGTAGAAGTTCACCCCATGGTTTAGGTTCTTCTGGGTGCCCTAGAGAACTGGGATTGGAATTTGACTTTGCCACTCACTAACTGGCCAGCCTCGGACAAGTTCCTGTATTTCTCAGAGACTTAGGTTCCCCTTCTGTACAATGGGCTGCCCACCTCATGGACTTGGGAGGTCTGAGTGAGTTAATTTCTATAAAGCATTTAGCACAGTGCCTGGTACACAGTAAGCTCTTTATAGATGCTAGCTGAGCAGCTAACTCTGCTGAAGGAGGTCTCATAGATGACCTTTGATTTGGATAAGGAAGGCTAAGCAGGAGTCTGCAGGATAGACTAGAGTTGGAAGAAGGAGATTCCAGGCATCGGGCCCAGCATGTGCAAAGGCCCTGAGGTGAGAGGTTGGTCAGGTAGGAGCACAGGGCATGGGGGAGCGGGATGGGAGGCAACACTGACAAGTGGGAGACAATGCTGGCAAGACCTTCTGTGAAGGTCTGTGAATGCCAGGTTAAGGAGTCTGGACTCCACCAGGGCAGTGGGACGTCATGCAGGTATGTCATTAGGGCTGGGCCCATGACCAGCTGCGTGGATTAGAAGCTAACAGAGGGGTAGTGAAGAGGCTGTAGAGAGAGTTGGGCCCCTCGCAGGGTGAGGACTTGCATCCTGTGTCTTCTTCCAGGTCTCAGTCCACAGTGGGCACTTGATGATTCCTAAGTGACCCCCTGCCAAGGACCACCTACCACCTCATCCAGGGTCTCCAGCCTTTGTTGGAGGAAAACACCTCTACTATACCCAGCAAAGCCTATGCTCCTCTTTATCAGGGCAGAGCTGCTGGGGAAACTGCTGCCCAGACAGGCATTGCCTTTCCAAGCCCCCCTCGCTTCCAGGTGGGGCTGTATGATCAAGCTTTAGAAATGGAATGTGGGCATAGTTACTTACACCACTCTAAACCCTGGCCCACAAAACCTCCTGAAGGATCCTCCAAGGCGAAGGCGACCTTGGAAGCCAGAGCCTGAAGATGATGGAACCTCCAGCAACCTGGGTCCCTGAGTGACTGTGAGGAGCAGAGCTCTCCCCTGACACTATCAATTTGACTTTACAAGCACAACAACTAAATGTCTATTGTCTCAGTCCACTGAGATCTTGGGGTTTATCTGTTACAGCAGCTAGCACTGTCTGAAATAACACATTCACTAAATGAAATGACTTTGGGTACATTATCTCACCTCTCTGAGCCTCAGTTTCTCTCATATAGGATGTTGTGAGGTTCCAATAAGACAATGAATGTGAGCGATGTTTTGCAAGTAGGGAAAGACTATGGAAATGTCACTTGTCACTGATGTGACTCGCTTGGTCTCTCTGAGTGCATGAGGCTGCTGAGGCAGGGAGAGTGCAACCAAGGGCATGAGAAGCTCCAGGCCAAGGGGTCAAGGTCTCCCAGTGGATGCTGACCCAGATTGGAGACCCTCACTCCAGGCCCTAGCTCTGCCTCTTGGCAGAGATGCTCCCCAAATAGCTCAGCCTCGTGAGGAAGGAGGCTGGGCCTGGCTTCCTTCTCTTGCGGGCTCCCCTGGGAAGAGGCAGCCCAGCCTCCCTCTGATAGCTGGTTCTAACCTCTCACAACTCATTAACAGGAAATTGCATTCGCTGCCAGGAAGATGCACGCCTGATTTTGCAGACACATCAGGTAGACTGTTATCATCAGAACCTTGGCATGTCTCTGCACAGCCCCTGTGTCCTCCTGCCCTGGGGTCCCGGGGCCAGCCTCTGCACACCTGGGGCCGGGCTCCGTGCTCAGAGCGGACGCTACCTTTGGAGAGTTGAGAACCTTGCACACTAAGTGTCCCACCCGCCCATCTGGCCAGAGCAGGGGCTCAGGATGGAAGCCTGTGTCAGTGGCCGAGGTGCACCTGTACCCCACTCCTGAGCCTCCCACACTCCCAGCCCAGGACTGACGGTGAGACCCCGTTGGGGAGACATGAGGAAGGCTGAGCAATATGTGATGTGATGGATTTGGCCATAGGCAACTTTAACAGGACGCTGGTCATTAAGTGTTCTTTTGCTAAGGGTTCCCTCTACCACAGCTTGGTGGGGGGGGGTGGGGTGGAGAATGCCCAACCCTGGCCTCTGGAGTCTGAGGACAGGCACCTCATCCTGCGCACATGGCCCCACTGCCCTTCACCTCTCGTGATCTCTCTCACCCCTTCCTACTCCCTAGTCACTAGCTCCAGCTGGGAGCGTGTGGGCAGTTCTCCAGTCACCTGACAGAGTAAAACCAGCAACACCCTGGGCTAGGCTCTGTGGGAGACAGAGAAGAAGTAACAACAATAAGGACAAAAATAATCCATTTTCAAAGTCTTTTATGTATAATAATTAATTTGTTTGCTCTTTATACCATACCCTGAGGGGTGCCACTGTCCCCATTTTACAGAGGAGTCAACTGAAGCTCATGAACATTAAGTAACAGGTGCTCAAGGCCACCCAGCTTGTCCACTAGGCAGTGATTGGAGCTGGGTCTAATAGGCCCCATAACAATATGGTCATTTGTTTAGTACATCCCACATGCCAAACGCTAGGCTGAGAATTTTATTCTTAATCCTCATAACAACTCTACAGTATAGGTGGTTATATTATCTCCATTTCCAGACAACAACACTGAGGCTCAGAGAGATTAAGTAACTGCCTGAGGTTACACAGCAAGTAAGCCAGAACCAAGTCCTTAATAATGTCTGCAGTGTTGGTGCTCTCTCCCTACACCAGCTACCTCGTAGATGAGAAGGGTCCCACCTGGGGAAGGCAGGGAAAGAGGCTATAAGATTCCACCAGGCAAAAAAGCAGGATATAAAATTGCACACACACTCGTCATCATCCCCTAAAAACCTGTGTGCATGAATCAGATGGGCCAGATCTGGTAGAAAAGGGTGTCTTGGATTCAAGTGCGGCCTGGCATCTTCTGTTAGCTCATGGTTGCTCTTGGCTGAATTGCTCCTTGTAAGGATGGCTGAGGGTTAAGGTGACCAGGAACCAGGTGGGTGCAGCTGTGGTGGCTCAACTTTTCCTTGGCCCTGGCAGCAAGGGGTCCTCCCTCCCTCTCCCCTAATGCAGGAGCACCTGGCCAGGTAACCCCTCCACCCCACTGCATTCCAGAGAAGCATCAGTCTCGGGTAGAGATGCAGGCAAATTAGTGACTGCTGCCCTGAGCACTTACAGCTTTTGAAAAAGCAGAGAGCTGTAGAGGAGGGGCTCAAGTGGCAGGTGCAGCTCGAGTAATGTGAGCGAGGCCCCGTGTCTGTGGTTCGCCATTGTAGAGGCCAATGCCTACGAGCTGGTCTCCAATTGCCCTCTAGAAGGCCCTTTGTGATCTAGTCCCCGCCCACCTGGCAGCTCGTTACCCACCTTTCATTTCACGCTACAGTCATATTCAGCATGCCATACCGCTGAGCCTTTGCCCAGGCTGTGCCCTCTGCCCTGAGTGCCCTACCCTCCTAGTCTGCAGCTCTGAAGTGCACACCTCTAGTCCTTAATTACCCGAATCTATCCCCTAGCTTTCAGATCATTCAGTGTCTCTCAAAAGTCATATACCTTAAAGTTCCATTAAAACAAGCACTCAGGAGAATACTTAATACTCCTTCCAGAGGGCAAGGAAGGGTGAAGGGAGAGAATCAGGAGCGGGAGAAAGGAGCTGAAAAGGGAAGCGGGATAGCCCAAGGACATACCGCACACCTTGGTTCTGGGCGGCCTTGGGATGGCCCAAGAGGCCCTGGGAAGCCTGGTCCCATCTGCTGGCACTCTCACACTGCGTGCCCTCGCACTTGCTGTGCCTTCTGCAGAATGCTCTCCTACTCTTCTCTGCCCGGTAAACTCCTGCTCATCTTTCCCGGCCCAGGTCAGTGTCACCTGCTCTGCCAAGCCCCCCGAGGTAACGTGAGCAGCCCCTTCCTCTATATTCCCCCAAGACTTTTTCCCTTGTAATTACATGTTGGTCCTTCCCTCCAAAATGAGAACTCTTTGGGGGCAAGGGACATGTCCAATTCACCTTTGCATCTCTAGCATCCAGCCCAGCCATGCCTCCTGAGTCAATGAATGAGCTTTCCCGCTAAGATCCCAGGATGCTTATTTTCCAGTCTCCAGCTGGACCTTGCCTCTCCGGTCACAAGAGGAGCAAACGGTGGCCTTTGTCTTCACACCACATCAGTATTGACCAGAGTTGGGTTTTAAGTGGTGCTTTGACAAAAGGCAGCTCCCACATTCATTTTCCTTGGCTAATTACGTTTCCCAATTGAAACGCTTATCTCTGGGCTGGTGTTAAAGACATAATCAGTTTCCAGAATGGATACAAAAGAGGTGAGAAGCAAGAAAATAATTAAGCCAGCTTCTGATTGAATCAAATAATTAAGCAGATTAAATCAGCTGCCTGTGATCTACAGCCCCAGCCCGAGCCTGGGGAGTGTATTTCTCTATCGAAGAGCTCATTTCTGATTGGTTGAGAGATGGGCTGTGTTTCTTCTGAGTGGTAAGTAAAGGAGTGACTCTTTCAAGGGACTACAAATCAGGGAGGCAGGTTCCTGGTTTAGGCAGAGCATTCTGGGTTTCGCAGGAGAAAAACCGAGGGCAGAGGGTGCTCTGTCCCAGAGTCATGCCAGGGTACCCGCAGTAGCAAGGTTGGCCAATGTCCCCAATTCCTCACCCCTCCTTGCATCCACGCCCTTTGGCTCTCTGGATAGGGTGTTCCACCCTGTCCTCTTACTGTGGGCTTATCCATGTGGTAAATTTAGTCAATGACAGCAAATGTGATGTAAGCTGGAAAAGTACTTACAGGCTTCCACTTGTTCTCTTGCCCCTTTGCCATCTGCATGACAGCATGCCTGGTGGGCTAGGCTGCTGAACTTAAGAGACAGGTGGACTAGAGCTGATCTGCCCCTGCTGTCCCAGCTGAGGATCTCCTAGGTCAGCCAACAGGCAGCTGCCCCAGACATGAGGGTGAGCCCATTCAAGGTCAGCAGAGTCGTCTAGCTGACCCAGCCTGGATCAGCTAAACCTTGCAGACTGCCAAGCTAGATGAATATTGACTATTGTATATCAGTGAGGTTGCTGTTTGTTTTTTATGCAGCATTATTGTGGTAACAGATAACTGATACAGTATCTCTCACCCCAGTTGGCCTATTCTTCAGCCCTAGCTTCTAGAAGGTATCCTCTACCTTCAGCCCCATGCATCACATAGAATGGACAGTCATACACTGGTGCTCAAACAGAGCATCTTTATAAAAGAACTCATCTGATCCTCACAAAGGCTCCTGAGCAACTGTCAGGGCAGGAATCATTTGTTCCATTTTATAGATGATGAGGCTGAGGATCAGGGAACCAAACAACTAGAAATCAAGAGACCGTGGTTAAAGATACTGAGTTGGATGAATGCATTAGCCTCTATTTCCTCCCAGAAACCTCACTAAAACAATAGTATGAGAATTTTTTTTTTTTTTTAAAAAAGGCATCAATCCACACAGGCAAAACCAACAGGGGAGAAGACAATAGCAACAAAGTTTTGGAAGCTGAGAAGCAGAGAGACATTAGCACTGACATAGCAAAGATAAGAAAGCAGAATCCTAAGCCATGACGACGAAAGTACAGAAGCACTCAGGTTTATACTAAAAATCCCCAAAGGCTGTGGAATTTGTGGCAACAGCAAGTTGGAAGAGGAATAACAGCGGGATTGAGTGAAAGTCAGTTTAAAAGGCAGTAAGACCCAGAGGTCCCCTCCCTACGTCTGCCCAGTCACGAAAATGTCCCCCTCTAATCCCAGCAGAAAAGTGGAGATTGAGTCTTGGAAGGCAGTAAAACAGAGGGCCTCTGGACTGTAGGACACCTGGCAGAGGAAGAGGGCACCATCTTGAGAGCATGCGGGTTAAGTTACAGGTTTTGGACTGCCCACTTTGACTCCTAGCCTTCTTCTCCATCTGGCTCATACAAAGCTGTAGCCAGGAGTACAGCTTCCAGGTAGGAGACTGGAAATAATCTTTTATGCAGAATCTGACCAGCCCTAGAGAGCAAAACCCTAATATATCAGGAATTTCCCAGTTGGATCACCATATGGTGAGGCATTAGTCAACAGGGCCCACTCACCACACTAAATACTCACTCGTCCTTTTTTCTGCCCCACATTTAACATGAGCACACAGCCTAGGATCCGCAAATATTTGAGGAAAAACCAACATGAGAGATAGACATACGTATGTATATACAAACAATTAGGAAAAGTAACCTGGAGGACACAGAGATTCTGCAGGAAGAAGGAAACTAAAAAAAAAAATCCTCAGATCAAAGAAAATGTTGTATCCACGAGACAAGTACAGGATGCTCAAAAAAGAACATTCACAAAATAAAACAGAGCTCTTGGAAATTCATACACAGTCTAATAGCAGAAATGAAAAACTCAACAGAAGAATTAGAAGATAAACTGAAGGAAATTTCCCAGAAAGTAGAACTGAAGGACAATGGGTTTCCAGACTGAAAAGTTCCACTAATTTCCCAGCATAATGGATGAAAGCAGACTGATACCAAAACACATCATCGTGAAAGTTCAGAACACTGAGGACAAAGAGTAGATCCTACAAGTTTCCAGAGAAAAGACACAGGTCATGTCCAAATGATCATATATCAGAATGGTGTCAAACTTTCCACCAGGAATGTTAGAAGCTAGAAGCAATGGATCAATTTCAAAATTCTGACGGAAAATGACTTCCATCCTATAATTCTTTATTCAGCCTGTCAATTATGCATGAGAGTAGAATAGAGAGGCTTCAGATTTCAAAAGTTTCAAATAATTTACCCTCAAGGGCCCTTTTTCCAGGAAGTTACTGGATAGAATTAAACCAAGCAAGAGAAAGACAAGGGATCCAGCAAATGGGGATCTAAAATAAGAGAGACTCACAGCAAACACCATACTTAATGGTGAAAGACTGAAAGCTTTCACGCTAAGATCAGGAACAAGACAAGGATGTCTTGTTATCACTTCTACTTAACATTGTACTGGAGGATTTAGACGGGGCAATTAGGCAAGAAAGAGAAACAAAAGGCATCCAAATGGAAAGGAAGAAGTAAAACCATCTCTGTTTGCAGATGACATAATCTTGTGTATAAAAAATGCTAAGGAATATCCTAAAAAACTATTAGAACTAATAAATAATTTCAACAAGGTTTCAGGATACACGATCAATATAAAAAATCAGTTGTATTTCTATATGCTATCAGTGGACATTATAAAAATGAAATTAATAAAAAAATTCCATTTATAATAACATCAAAAAGAATAAAATACTTAGGTAAAAATTTAACAAAATAATTGCAAGATGTGAATACTGATAACTAGAAAACACTGCTGAAGAAATTAAAGATATAAATTAATTGAAAGACATTCAATATTCATGGATCAGAAAGCTTAATATTGTTAAGATGACAATACCCCCAAATTGATCTACCAATTCGGAGTAATCCCTGGCAAAATCCCACTGACTTTTTTTGTAGAAATTGAAAAATTAATCCTAAAATTCATATGAAAATACTAGGGACCCAGAATAGCAAAAAATCTTGAAAAAAAAAAAAAAAGACCAAAATTGAAGGACTCTAATTTCCTGATAGAAACTTACTACAAAGTTGTAACAATCAAGACAGTGCGGAACTGGCACAAGGAAGGATAGACATATAGATCAATGGAATAGAACCGAGAGTCCAGAAATAAACTCTTACATTTATGGCCAATTGATTTTTCAACAAGGATGCTAAGACAGTTCAATGGGGGAAATAATTTTTTTTTTTTAACAAATGGTGCTGGGACAACTGGATATCCACATGCAAAAGAATGAAGTCAGATCCCTACCTCACACCACACCAAAAAATTAACTCAAAATGGACCATGGTCCTAAATGTAAGGCTAAAACTAAAATACTTTTAGAAGTAGACAGAGGCTAAAGTTGCTGTAGCCAACTTGCTACCATGAAGAAAGGGCCAATCTGAGAATGAAACCAACCAGAGGAAATAGAGCCCTGAGAGCGAGGAGGAGTAATTGAGTCTTGGTGACTTTATTTGCATCCTGGATCAAGCTATGCCTGAAGTCCACTCCTAATGACTTTCAATCAAGCAATCTAGCAAACTCCTTTGATGTTTAAACCAAATGGGCTTGGGTCTTTTGTCTCTTGTAACCCAGAAAGTGCAACTGACATAATTGATCTCAAGGGTCAATGTGACTCTTAAAATGTGTCATCTCAGGGGTAGTGCTGCCACCTAATACAGGTAGGCCAGGGCACCACCAGGTTGTTGCATTAACTCCACTTCCTTTCCAGTGTAGCTGACTCTGAGAACAAAAACAAGGTCTCATTGATTCTACCTGGTATGTCACATTGTAAACCAATCTCACATTATCAGCATTGCAAAAATTCCTCTATAAAAATACAGTAGTCTAAAATGTTAATCTGAGAATTAGTGGACATTTATCTTCCTTTGCATCGGTATAATTTCCTCTCATATTTTATCTGCTTTCTGAGCCACGTCATTTATCTAAGCTTTCAAAAGCTCATGCAAAACACATAATGCACTTCAGCTACAAAAATCAATGCTTGAGGATGTGCTTTTACCAGGATTGCTTCGGAAATTCTTCTGCTTTTCAGAGGCCTCACTGCGAAAATTTTTGTTCATGAATAAGAGCCAGAATATTTCTACTTATAAACGAAGATTCTCCCTAATTATCAAATCAAGGAGAAAATGCAATTTTAAGAAATATATTCTCTTTTATTTTTGAAGGCAAAGAAATTTATATCAGTTTGGGCTTCAAATTGCTTACCTCCTCCAACCACCGGAGACAACTGACTGACTTTAATTAAAGACCATTTACCCTGGGAATGGATTGCTTACTGCAATTTGCACTGAAAAGATACATTTGCAGACAAATGGATTGCAGTCCTTAGATTTTGCCCAAATGACAAAAGAAGCAATTATGTTCCCTCATCACTTCCTTACTTCCTCACTCTGAAGAACTCTATTAAGAGAATAATTTGAACGGACTCTCTGCTACTCTGCATTTTAAAGTGTGATCTATTTCAATGCCACCAACATTATTTTCCCTTTATAAAATGAGTGGTATTTAAGGGAAAATGCCAGCCGGGTGCCTATTTGAGGAGGGGCTGCAGGAAATGGGATGGTTTAGATAACTCCCTCCAAAGTCCCAGTTGCTTGCAAGTGCACGCGCAACCTGTAGACTTGAACTGCCACAGCAAATAGCAGACAGCGACAGGCCTAGTGCACAGGAGGAGACATAATTAAATCACATACTGGGCTCTGGACACCTTGTTCTATTTTTCCATTTCCTGGCTGCCAAGTGCCGGAGGGGTTTGGATGGGGCTGTCTAAGTCCAGAGCCATGGAGTTTAAGTGGGACTGTTGGGTCCCCGAGGCTTCCTGATTTACATGTGGTCTGAAAACAGGCCCATGGAGCTGCCTCGACATCTGGCTGAAGGAGGCCCACACTGTGCCTCTGGTGTTTGTTAAATCGTGCCCACAGGAATGCCTTCTCCATGACTCTATGATCACCTGTGCACCCTGCATTATAATTATTTATGTCTCTGTGTATCCTAAAAGGGAGTCCCTGGATAGTGCAAATGGTTAAGCGCTCGACTACTAACCAAAAGGTTGGCGGTTTGAATCCACCCAGAGGCACCTTGGAAGAAAGTCCGCGTGACATACTTCAGAAAGATTACAGCCATTGAAAACCCTATGGATCACAGTTCTACTCTGAAACACATGGGGTCTCCATGAGTTGGAACTGACTTGACGGCCACTGTTTTTTTTTTGTATCCTAAGAGACTAAGGGTGACTTGAGACCACTGTGTAGTTTGCTTCCACAGAGCTTAGCTCAGTTCTTGGCATACAGTGGTGCTCAATAAATATAGAATGAGTGACCAAGTAAAAAATATGTCCTTTAGTTCTGTCCACTTGATCATATGGAGCTGAGCTCAGCACCAACAGTGACTGGGTACCTGGCTAATTTATTCCCAAGCCCAGGAAAGGCATGTCTAGCTTTGGTCCAAGATGATGGGAATGAGACTTCTTTCTCCCACACTGATCCATGAATTAGTTGATTTTAGAGACTTTAGAGTGGGAATGAATCTAAGTGTGGTGGACTGCAAACATGTTTTCAATTCTCCATCCCTCCCTGTATCCGTGCGTTTGGCAATGTGACTTTGCAGCTCCTCCATCAAAAGATGGAGTCTATTTCCTCATCCGTGGTCTTGAGGCTGGTCTTTTAACTTGCTTTGACCAACAGAATGCAGAAGTGACAGTGTGGCAGCTCTAAGCCTAGGTCTTAAGAGGCTATGCTCATTTCCACTTGTTCCTTTGGACCCCTGCCTCTGCCATGAGAGGCAGCCTGGGCTAGCCTGTGAGAAGGGGAGAGTCCACATGGAGCAGAGCTGAGTCATCTAACCAAGGCCATCCTAGGCCCACCAGCCCCAGGCGGCCTGCCAGTTGACTGAAGACACATGTGTTAGCCCAGCTAGCACCTATAGACTCATGGTTTTTGTTTTCAGTTACTAAATTTTGGGGTGGTTTGTTACATAGTAGTAGCTAACTGATACACTGAGTTCAGGACCCCAAATAAGTAGGGACCCTGAGATCCAAGGAGGGGAGAAGCCTTCTCTAAAACCACACCTGTAAGTGACAAGAATCTAAGTATGGGAACCACTCACCGAGGGCCTTTCTAACTATACCAAACACTGATCTTTCGTCAAGAATTTTTTTTTTTTAAATATATATGTCTTTACTAAGTCATCAGCCCTCAGGTTCCGAACGAAAGGCAGGGGCAGGCACATGGAGGTCACTGAACAGCTACAAGAAGGCAAAGTATACATATCTCAGTAGTCTCTAGCTTGCTACCTCTGAGGTTCTAGAATTATGCCCCTAGAAAGCCACTGGGTGCCTACAAATTGTCACCACGTGTTCTGCCATGAAAATCAAACCACAGTGGCCTTTTACTCAATTTGTAAAAAATTATGGGAATCAATAAGATTTTTAATATTAACCTTGATGTATAAAAAGCACTTAGAATAGCAGTTGGCACGCAGTATACATTCAATAAATGTTAGCTATTATTAAGTTATTCTCTCACAAATTTTTCTTAATCTTTGGTGCCTGCTACCATCTGTCAGCCAGCAGGCAAAATGAATGAATAATAGTCACAGCTAACATTTATTGAGCGCCTGCGTAGGCCATGCCTTTTACATACATCATCTCAGTTAATATTCACAACACTTCTTTGCAGTATCAACCCCATCTTACAGATGAGGAAACCAAGGCTCAGTGAGATTAATTTGCTCAAGGTTAGAGCACAATCCTCACCCCAGCTGCCTGACATGCCCTTGGGGGCACGGATCATGATTATTCATCTCTGTTCTCTCTAGTGCTTAGCACAGAGTGGGGAATGAATAAATAAATTTCAAGGGGTTCAACAAAGAATATGGTGTTTTCCCCCACCAGAAGGGCTAAAATTAAAAAGACTGACAATATTAAGTGTTGGTGAGGATGTGGAGCAGCTGGAACTCTCATGCACTGTTCGTCTCCTCCCTCCCACTCCCAGATCCAGGGTCCTTGTACTTGAAAGGACATTTACTGTAACCAAGAGGGCGGGGTAGCAACTATATCTGACTAATTAACACAACTGAAGAGGTCTTACACAGCCATGACCGAGACTATGGCCTTTGGAGCTGGATAGTTAGAGTGGAAAAGAAGTATCTGTGTGCCTCTAGAGCACTGGTTTGATCCAGCACTGTTACTTCCAGGGTTTTGAATTGGTTCGGTCTGGTTCGAACCCCTAGTGAGATTTTTCATTTCTAACAAGCTCCCAGGCAATGTTCATGCTTGCTGGTTAGGGACCAATTCTGAGAACCACTAGTAGAGCAGTGGTTCTCAAAATTTTATTACACAGTAAGAATCACCTGGGGATCTTGTTAAAATGTAGATTCTGCTTCAGTACATCGAGGATGGAAATTCTCAGCAGGAGTTTGAACTGGGGCGAACTGGTTCCAAGCCCTGGTTACTTTTCATGGGCTTATTCATTGCTTCCATAGACATTTAATGAACACCTACTATATGCCAGCCCTGAGGCCTGGAGCTGCTATTGTCATGACTGTAAAAGCAGCAGGTGGCCTTGAGGATTTTTCTACACTCAACCAGCTTGCTTGGTCTTTGTCATCTCCTCAACAGGCTGTCCCAGGTCCTTGAGCATCCCCTGTCCTTGAGCAAAAAATGCCACTTACAATCTAGTGCTCATCTCCCTTGGAATGGACTGACAACCATACCTGTCCAAGGAGAAAAGCCTATTCCCAGCCTGGGAGCATGCAAGCCTGGGGTTTTCCCTACTTTGGGGTGCTGTTTTGTGGGGGTAAGATGATCTTCCACCACCTCCAGCTGTCCCTTGCTTAGTGCCCTGGGACAGGCAGGGGGCTAACTGAGGGAGAGGCTGCAGACTGGTAGGTCTTGGGCTCTTCCATGGCAGCGGACATCCGAGCTGAATGAATACGAAATCTACCTGGGACTTTCTCAGATACTTGCTAAGACAGTGGCTGTTTGGTACTGATTTAGGATTGAATTCCCCGCAGTCTACGATACGAAGATCACATGTCAGCATCGGCGTTTTGTACTTTAAAAATATTTTCACCTTATTCTTTTCATTTAATCCTTCTAACTCTAACCTTTTGAGACTGGAAAGGGTTAGGAACTAGTCTCCCCATTTTACAGATGAGAAAACTGAGGTCTGAGAGGTTAAATACTTGCCTAGGGTCACACAAGCCTCCTGCCTCTTAATCCAGTGCTCTTTCTACTGTACCTCAGATCCCCTCAAAACCAAGATGGGAATGGGGAGCAGAGAGAAAAGGGGGAATTAGAGCTGCAGTGCCCCAGCACCGAGTTAGGTGTTTTCATGTGTTATCTCATTTAACCCTTACCACAATCAGGTGAGATGCTACCACGCCCATTTTACAGATGAGGAAACAGATCCTGAGAAGCTGAGTGACTTGCCCAAAGTAATAATAATAAATGGCAAAGCAAAATTCAGACCCAGGTTTTGAATGTCCACAGCAGATTTAGATCTAGAAACAGCCAGAGTTTATAAGGATCCCAGTCTGATGAATGACAACAAATTAGTGGAACATAACAGTGCATGGTTTAGATGCTGGTTCCTGAAAGCCATTTTCAGATAGGAGGCTGCTTTGAGACTGGGCAGCATTGGGGGGCATGTGACCTAACCTCTCAAACGGGCCACTCTGAAGGAAATGACAGTCATTTATTTATGTTGTTCAAGTAGGATTTTTTTTTAAAGTTTTGAGTTCAAAATTCAAATAAATGAGACTGCCAGTCTGGAAGGATAAAGGCTGGCCTGGAATCACGGCTCCAGCATGTCTTGGTATCTCAGGCCATGCTCAAGTATTTTGGGACAGAATTCAGATCATTTCTTATGGAGGCCTTTACCTGAGCCTCCTCCGTGTTTTGGAGCTGCAAGTTGGTATTAATGGCCCTGGGAAATACGAAGAATGCAAATGGAGTACACAGTGTAGCTATCATCAGCTCCTGGGATGCTTTGCCCCCTCTCCAGTGAACCCATCACTCTAAACAACCTCATTCTGGCTTTACAGAGAAATTAGCAAAGAGCTCCTCCTCAATAGCTGGCTCAAGACTTCTGACATGGTTCATCCCAGCCACAGCAGATGGGGAACAGAAGCCAAGCACCTTGTCCCAAGTTAGTCACCCAGACAGTGAGGGCCTGAGCAGAGGCTGGAGGCCTTCTTCTCTGTACTCCCAACACTTGTTTCCCATCACCTCCATTTAAACTGTTTGCAGCTGTCTTCCCCATGAGATTAAGAAAACTAGCAGCCGTCAAGGTGACCCCATGTGTGTCAGAGTAGAACTATGCTCCCTAGGCTTTTCAATGGCTGATTTTTGGGGAGTAGATTGCCAGGCCTTTCTTCCAAAGTGCCTCTGGATGGACTGGAACTCCCTACCTTTCAGTTAGCAGCTAAGCACATTAACCATTTGAATCACCCAGGGACTGAGATTAGGAAGAATTTAAGGGCAGGGTCCAGGTCCAATTGATCTCTGAAATCTCTAGTGCCTATAACTCAATACTCGGAACCCTGTAGGAGTCCAACAAAGGCTTGTTGAATGAACGAACAAACGAATGAGTGATTAGTCCTGTCCAGTGACTGCTTCACTGGATGGTGATGACTGTGATGCTGATGATAAGCAGGAAGAGGAGGAGAAGCTGTTGCGATCCAAGGTTATAGCAAAGTTCAGGGCAGCAAGAGCAGCAGCTGACCTTCTCAACCACAAAGTCTCTAGTAGCTCTTCCCAGCTGGCCTAAGCCCTTCTGAATCCCTCAAATGCATTTTCTTCTCCACATCAAGTTACTTTGGAATTCTCCAGTTAAGTAAAAAGAATGGGAGCAGATTATTGATTGATTGCCATCCCCCGGGGTGTTACGGATAAAGCCCCCCACCTGGGCTCTGCATGGAGCGCTGATGGGCCAAGTGGCAGAGTGACGGGAGGTCAGTGCTTTGAAAGGTCTGATTTTAGTGCTTGGGAAATCTCTGACATTGCGTTGATGGCTTTATATGCTGGCATTTCCGCTCCCTGGGTTTTAAAGAATGAGAAATCTGTGGCTGATCACATATTCAGCAACCAAGTGCACTTATTCGAAGACCTAAATTGCAGAAATAACTCGCGTGATTAGTTGAATGAATATGAGTCTGGATCATCAAGCTCAATCTATGGATAAATCAGGAAGGGATAACTGGGCCAAGTGGGGGCAACTCTTCCCCTTTCCATCTCTTCACTTTCCCTGCAAGGCAGCTAAGGTGGGAATCCTTGAGGCTCTACTTCTTAGAGATGCTTTGCCTTGTTCTGCCTATGTCTCCCGTGGATGGGGTGGGACTGGCCCCTCTCTCCAATCCCCTGGCAGAGGTTGAAGGTCTAAGGCAGCTGGACCCTTGGTTATCCCCAAAAGACAGGATGACTGACCAAGAGCCAGGTCCAATGAGGGTCCTGAGAAGAGGGCCCTGGTCTCACCTCCCAACCACCAGCCTCAGGCTGTCTTAGTGCTCATGGGTGAGTCTCTGCACAGCAGGTGGCCTTACCTTCAAGGCTCTGGCCTTGGATTCACCCAGTCTTGGTAGCACTCTTACCAAGCAAATCTCCCACAGCCCCTGTCCTGGAATCTGCCTCTCACTCAGCACCCTTCTTTCCCCAACACCCTCTCTGCTGCGGTGTCAGGCACCCAGGCTGCCTGGCGCATACCAACTCTCCCCAGAGTGGCCTGCAAGGACTCCCCCATCTGGGGCCCTGTCCCTCCAAGGAACCTGGTCCAGAAAAAGCACAGACTCTCTCAGCCCAAGAGCTTGCTCAGCTAGGCTCTATCTCAGCCCAGGCACACAGGCTGTACAGCCCTGAGGAGTCACACAGACACTCGCAGCTCCCCTAAGGTGGGGTCTTCAGTGGCCACATCTTCCTGGCCCTGGATAGTTCCTAGAAGGCACCTTCCAGGCACTGAGAACGTGGGAAGGGATCCTACATACACATCCAGGCCACAGTGGGAAAATTCTTCAGGCACAAACACTGACGATTCTTTCTTTTATGCACTTGCGGACATGAGAGGGTTCCGTAAGACCAGACCTCAGGCAAGCCTGTCACAGAGCAAAGAGCTGGAGGAGAGGAAGTAGGCGACAGGCATCCTCATACTCCATTTAGTCTTTTGTATCAGGAGCTTCTGGGGCAAAAAGCTTGGGTTTGAATTCTGACTCTGCAATTTGCCAGCTGTGTGACCATGGCCAAGGTGCATAACCCCTCTGTGCCTCCGTTTCCTCATCTGTAAAATGTGGATATTTCTGTGTTGAATTGTCTGGAAGATTCAGTAGATAACATATATAAAGCAGTTAGCAGAGTGGCATGTGGTAAATGCTTGAAAATGTTAGCTAGCCCTGTTCTAAAAATTTATCCTTAGAAAACATTAGAACAAGTATGCAAAGATTATATACCATATACCATACCAGTTGCTGTCAAGTCAATTCTGACTCATGGAGACCCCATGTGTGTCACAGTAGAACTGTGCTCCACAGAATTTTCAATTGTTGATTTTCTGAAGTTGATCACCAGGCCTTTCTTCCAAGGTGCCTCTGCGTAGACTCGAACTTCTAACCTTTCAGTTAGCAGCTGAGCGTGTTAACCATTTGCATCACCCAGGGACTCCATGCAAAAAGATTAGTGAACTACTTTAGGAAATGCATTTTACCATTGCTTAAGATGGCATAAAATCAGAAATAGTCTAAATGATGAGCCCCTCAGGTTGGAAGTCACTCAAAATATGACTGGAGAAGAGCTGCCTCCTCAAAATAGAGTCGATTTTAATGATGTGGACGGAGTCAAGCTTTTGAGATCTTCATTTGCTGAGGTGGTATGACTCAAAATGAGAAGAAACAGCTGTAAAAATCAGAACATGGAATGTACAAAGAATGAATCTAGGAAAATTGAAAATCGTAAAAAATGAAATGGAATACATAAACATAAATATCCTAGGCATTACTGAGCTGAAATGGACTGGTACAGGCCATTCTGAATTGGAAAATTATATGGTCTACTATGCTAGGAGTGACAAATTGAAGAGGAGTGGCATTGCATTCATCATCAAAAAGAACATTTCAAGAACTATCCTGAAGTACAACGCTGTCAGTGATAGGATAATATCCATACATCTGTATGGAAGACGAGTTCAAATGACTATTATTCAAATTTATACACCAATCACTAATGCCAAAGAAGAAGATATTGAAGATTTTTCCCAACTTCTGCAGTCTGAAATTGATCAAACATGCAGTCAAGACACATTGATAATTATTGGTGATTGGAATGCAAAAGTTGGAAACTAAGAAGAAGGCTTGGTAGTTGGAAAATATGGCCTTGGTAATAGAAATGAGGCTGGAGATTGCACGATAGAATTTGGCAAGACCAACGACTTCTTCATTGCAAATGCCTTTTTTCAACAAAATAAACAGTGACTATACATGTCGACCTCACTGAATGGAACACACAGGAATCAAATCGATTACGTCAATGAAAGAGATGATGGAGACGCTCAGTATCATCAGTCAGAACACGGCCAGGGGCCAACTGCAGAACTGACCATCAACTGCTCATATGCAAGTTCACGGTGAAGCTGAAGAAAATTAAAACAAGTCCACAAGAGCCAAAGTATGATCTTGAGTATATCCCACCTGAATTTAGAGACCATCTCAAGATAGATTTGATGCACTGAACACCAATGACTGAAGACCAGATGAGTTGTGGGATGACATCAAGGTCATCATACGACATCATACATAAACAAAGTAAAAAGTCACTAAAAAGGCAAGAAAGAAAGAAAAGTACAAAACGGATGTCAGAAGAGACTCTGAAACTTGCTCTTTAAAACATAGAGTAGCTAAAGCAAACAGAAAAAATAATCATGTAAAAGAGCTGAACAGATGATTTCAAGGGTGGCTTGAGAAGACAAAGTAAAGTATTATAATGAAATGTGCAAAGACTTGGAGTTAGAAAACCAAAAGAGAAAAACATGCTCGGCATTTCTCAAGCTGAAAGAACTGAAGAAAAAATTCAAGCCTCGAGTTGCAATATTGAAGGATACCATGGGCAAAATATTGAATGATGTAGGAAGCATCAAAAGAAGATGGAAGGAAAGCAATTTACAAGTACAATGCAATCCGGATCCAAACACCAACAATATTCTTTAAAGAGACGGAAAAACTAATCATTAACTTTATATGGAAAGGGAGGAAGCCCCAAATAAATAAAGCACTTTTGAAGAATAAAGTAGGAGGGCTTGCACTACCTGACCTCAGAACCTACTATACAGCTATGGTAGTCAAAACAGCCTGGTACTGGTACAATGACAGATACATTGACCAACAGAGCAGAATTGAGAACCCAAATGTAAATCCATCCACCTACGGTCACCTGATCTTTTACAAGGGCCCAAAGTCCATCAAATGGGGAAAAGACAGTCTTTTTTTTAACAGATGATGCTGGCAAAACTGGATTTCCATCTGCAAAAAAAATGAAACAGGACCCATACCTCACACCATATAAAAAAAAACTAACTCAAAATGGATCAAAGACCTACATATAAAGCAAAAAACTATAAAGTTCATAGAAGAAAAAATAGGATCAACGCTAGAGGCCCCAATACACTGCATTAACAGGATACAAACCATAACCACCAACACACAAACTCCAGAAGATAAGCTAGATAACTGGGATCTTCTAAAAATTAAACACTTATATTCATCAAAAGACTTCACCAAAAGAGTAAAAAGAGAACCTACAGACTGGGAAAATTTTTTTAGCTATTATGAATCAGACAAAGGTCTAATCTCTAAAATCTACAAGAAAATCCAGCATCTCTACAAAGACAAATAATCCAATTAGAAAAATGTGCAAAGAAAATGAACAGACACCTCACCAAAGAAGACATTAAAGCGGTCAATAGACACATGAGGAAATGCTCACCATCACTAGCCATAGAGAAATGCAAGTCAAAACCACAGAGAGATACCATCTCACCCCAGGCATTACTGGCAGGAATCAAAAAAACAGGAAATAACACATGTTGGAGAGGCTGTGGGGAGATGGGAACTCTTATGCACTGCTGGTGGGGAGCAAAACGATACAACCATTTTGGAAAATGATATGGCGCTTCCTTAGAAAGCTAGAAATAGAAATACCATATGATCCAGCAATCCCACTCCTAGGAATATATCCTAGAGAAATAAGACCCCTCACTCGAATAGACATATGCATACCCATGTTCATGGCAGCAAAAAGATGGAAACAACCTAGATGCCCATCAACAGATGAATGGATAAACAAACTATCGTACATACACACAATGGAGTATTATGCAACGAAAAAGAACAGTGATTAACCTGCATAGCATCTCATAACATGGATAAATCTGGAGGGCATTATGCTGAGTGAAATCAGTCAATCACAGAACGACAAATACTGTATGAGACCACTACTGTAAAAACTCATGAAAAGGTTTATACACAAAAAGAAACAATCTTTGATGGTTATGAGGAAGGGGAGATGGGGGGGGTGGACGACACTAAGTAGACAATAGATAAGTGGTAAGTTTGGTAAAGGGTAAGACAGTATGCAATACTGGGGAAGGCAGCACGACTTGTACAAAGCAAGGTCCTGGAACCTCCATTAATACATCCAAACTCCCTGAAGGATCGAATAGCTGGGCTGAGGGCTGTGGGGACCATGGTCTTGGGGAACATCTAGCTCAACTGGCATAAACATAGTTTATAACGAAAATGTTCTACATTCTACTTTGGTGAGTAGCGTCTGGGGTCTTAAAAGCCTGTGAGCAGCCATCTAAGATACTCCACTGGTCTCACCCCTTCAGGAGCAAGGGAGAATGAAGAAAATCAAAGACACAAGGGAAAGATTAGTACCAAGGACTAATGGACCTCCACCAGACTGAGTCCAGTACAACTAGATGGTGCCTGGCTACCACCACCGACTGCTCTGACAGGGATCACAATAGAGGGTCTTGGACAGAGCTGGAGAAAAATGTAGAACTAAATTCTAACTCACAAAAAAAGACCAAACTTCCTGTACTGCCAGAGACTGGAGAAACCCCTGGACACCCTTTGAGCTCAGTAATGAAGTCACTCCAGAGGTTCACCCTTCAGCCAAAGATTAGACAGGCCCATAAAACAAAGCACGACTAAAGGGGCACAACAGCCCAGGGACAAGGACTAGAAGGCAGGAGGGACACAAAAGCTGGTAATAGGGAACCCAAGGTTGAGAAGGGGGAGTGTTGACATGTCATGGGGTTGTTAACCAATGCCATAAAACAATATGTGTACTAACCGTTGAATGAGAAACTAGTTTGTTCTGTAAACCTTCATCTAAAGTACAATAAATTAAAAAAAAGAAGGCAGAAGGAATATACAGAGTTACTGTACTAAAAAGAATTGGTCATTGTTCAACCATTTCAGGAGGTAGCATACAATCAAGAACCGATGGTATTGAAGGAAGAGGTCCAGGCTGCACTGAAGGCATTGGTGAAAAACAAGGCTCCAGGAAATGAAGGAATACTACTTGAGATGTTTCAACAAATGGAGGCAACGCTGGAAGCCCTCACTTGTCTATACCAAGAAATCTGGAAGACAGCTACCTGGCTTACCAACTGGAAGAGATATGTGTATGTGCCCATTCCAAAGAAAGGTGATCCAACACAATGTGGTGATTATAGAACAATATCATGCACAAGTAAAATTTTGCTGAAGATCATTCAAAAGTGGTTACAGCAGTATATCAACAGGGAACGGCCAGAAATCCAAGCCAGATTCAGAAGAGGATGCGGAATGAGGATATCATTGCTGATGTTAGATGGATCTTGGCTGAAAGCAGACAATACCAGAAAGATGTTTACCTGTGTTTTATTGATTGTGCAAAGGCATTCGACTGTGTGGATCATAACAATTATGGATAATATTGTGAAGAATGAGAATCCCAGCACACTTAATTGTGCTCATGAAGAGCCTGTACATAGACCAAGAGGCAGTTGTTGGAAAAGAACAAGAGGATACTGCTTGGTTTAAAATCAGGAAAGGTGTGCATCAGGGCTGTATCCTTTCACCATACTTATTCAATCTGTATGCTGAGCAAATAATCCAAGAAGCTGGACTACATGAAGAGAGCAGGGCATCAGGACTGGAGGAAGACTCATTAACAACCTGCAATGTGCAGATGACACAATCTTGCTTTGCTGAAAGTGAAGAGGACTTGAAGCATTTACTGATGAAGATCAAAAACTACGGCCTTCAGTATGGACTGCACCTCAACATAAAGAAAACAAAAATTCTAACAAATGGACCAATAAACAACATCATGATAAACAGAGAAAATATTGAAGTTGTAAAGGATTTCATTTTACTTGGATCCACAATCAACACCGAGGGAAGCAGCAGTCAGGAAATCAAATGATGTCCTGCACTGGGAAAATCTGCTGCAACTTTAACACTTTCAAGTGTTAAAAAGCAAAGATGTCACTTTGAGGACTAAGGTGCACCTGACCCAAGCCACGGTATTTTCGATTACCTTATATGCATGTGAAAGCTGGACAATGAATAAGGAAGACCGAAGAAGAACTGATGCCTCTGAATGATGGTGTTGGCAAAGAATATTGAATATACCACGGACTGCCAAAACAATGAACAAATCTGTCTTGCAAGTACAACCAGAATGCTTCTCAGAAGGGAGGATGGTAAGACTTTGTCTCACATACTTTGGACATGTTATCAGGAGGGACCAATTCGTGGAGAAGGACATCATAGTAAAGAAGAGGGTCAGCAAAAAAGAGGAAGACCCTCAATGAGACGGATTGACACAACGGCTGCAACAATGGGCTCAAACATAGCATCGATTATGAGGATGGTGCAGGGCTGGGTGTAGTGTTTTGTTCTGCTGTACATAGGGTTGCTATGAGTTGGAATCATCTCGACCACACCTAACAACAACAACAGTATTTAAAGAAGGAGCCCTGGTGGCGCAGTGCTTAAGCACTCATCTGCTAACTGGAGCCCGGCGGTTTGAACCTACCAGCTGCTCCGTGGAAGAAAGATGTAGCAGTCTGCTTCCATAAAGATTACAGCCTTGGAAACCCTATGGGTAGTTCTACTCTGTCCTAGAGTCACTATGAGTTGGAATTGACTTGACGGCAAAGAGTTTTAGTGTTTAAAGGCTTACAAAGACAATCACAATATACCGTCAAGTGAAAAAAGTAGATATTTATCATATGATTGTATTTATGCAAAAACACAAATTTATATCTAGTCACTGGCAAGGAGACATGTCTGGAGAGACACATGAAACTCTGGTCCACCTATGGGTGTTGGTATCTCAGGAGCTTTTTCTTTCTAGTTCTTATTGGTAATTTTTAATTTCTTTACAATGGGCATGTGTTACTTCTAGCATTTAAAAAAAGAAAAAGGGAAAAAAGAGATGCAGTAATTTTAAAGGTAGAAAAGGATTTCACACTCAGATAATTCCAACATGGATAAAGTGATTTGCTTCAAACTTTATCACTTCCTGACTGAGAGGAAGCATGAAGAACTGTAGCCTTAAGAAGAGGAAAAATCCCACATATTTAGAGGTTTTGTGTCTGGGGAAAGTAGCTTAGAAATGAAAGTGTCTCCAGCCGCCCTTATTCATCCTTCTCCATTGTTCCATTCCATGGGAAGGCAACCTTGAAAATCAGTGACAAACCAGTTATGAAACACACCTTCCTTCCAGATAACAGTAAATCAGAGTATCAGGATGAAAACGAATTTCTATTTTCCCTCACAAGGAGACCCTTCCCACTGAGATGAGAAAATCTGGGGCACAAATCAGCTCTTTGGAAGGAGGAGAGACATTTTAACAGGATCAGCTGGAGGTCGGGGAAAACTGCAAAGTCTAAACATCCTTGGTGTCATAACTTTGTCAGCTGTGTTGAAGTTGACAAGATGCTTACGCAGCACCTCGAGACATGCCAAATTGAAGCAGTTAAATGTGTAAGCTTTTGCCAGCTCATGAACAGTAGCGATGTGGTGCTGTCTTGGCCACTTGAATGTCACTCCTGCTTCCCTCTTCTCCCCACATCAGGGGCCACAGAGCCCTACCGCCCCGGGACCAGGTCCCAGGACGAGAGACAGATTCACTATCCACCATCCACTCTCAGCATCTGTACTCACCGGTGTTGGCACAGGGTTGTAACGGCGCGTCAGTGGCAGTGCCTGCCTTCAGGAAGCAGTTTCTGCTGCAGAGCGTGTTCTTCACAGAGAGAAACACAAATCCAATTTGCCTCACTGGTATTAGACAAGGAGATCAGTGGGGAGTAGGGACAGGAGGGGAGATGAAGGGGATGGATGAATGGAGGGTGGCAGTGCTGCCACTAAGCCTTGGGAGAGATAAAGGGGGTGAGTCACAAACACCACCGTCTCCCAACTGCTTTCCTGGTGGCTTCCTATTGGTCAGGGGTGAGGCGTGTAGATACAGAGGAAGGGGTGAGCAGCCAGGTCAGAGCAGCAGGCAGGGAGCTGCTGGTGGGCTGGGTGATGGAATGAGGTTGCCAGGCGGATATGGGAAGAAAGGCCCCACCAATGACAAAGGAGTGGGTCATTTGTGACAATAATAAAAACCCTTGGAGGCTTTTCTTATCGAAGGCATCCAAGATCCTCTTGGTGGCAATGCAGGAAGGTGGGAGGCTGGCATCTATCAGCACCCCCCATATCCCTTCTCAACCATGCTTCAGAAACTGCAAAGTTATACTGGGAATATCCTATGTTACCCTAAGGTAAGATTAGCCCCCAAGTACCAAATGGCCCAAAAGCACCTCCTTTTCACAAATGCTCTGCCCGCCCTTTACGGATATGTATCATTAAACATCTGCTGAATGAAAACCCCTAGAAGACACACAGGGTCCACTCTCAGTTCCTGCTGAGCTGGTGGCCTGCCACGCCTGAAAAAGCAGGACCCTCACCAGGTCTGGGTGGCTGAGAGCAGCAGGTTCAGCACCCACAGCAGGGCAGGGGTTCACCCTTGCCAAAGGTACCACCTAGGCTAGTGGGGGACTGGCTAGGAGGGGGACCGGTAACCTCAGAAATCATGGACCAAGAGGGTCACATGGTTCCTCACCTGGGTCATATATGGGCAACACCAATGGAGTTTTTGTTTTGTTTTTAATATAAGTCCCTGGGTCCAGTGCTAGACCCACTGAATCAGAATTTCTGGGGCTAGAATCTGGAAGTCCATGACTAACAAAGCCCTGCAAGCGATTTTGATGCTTTCCCCTGGTTAAGAGCCACAAATTGGTCCAAACTGCTCATTTCATGGGTAGCAAAACTGAGTCCTGGTGGGTAGGAGGCAGGGGAAGCAAGCTGTCCAGGGTCACTGGCAGAGTGTGACAGGACCCCGCTCTCCTCCTTCTCTGGGCAGCTATGGCAATAATATGATAAAGATGATAATAATAATAATGTTCTAACAGCAGCTACCATTTACTGACCACCTACTACATCTCAAGCTCTAGTCAAAGCCCTTCACTCGCGTCAACTGACTGAGTTCTCACAACCACCCTATGTGGCAGATACTATTATTCCAATTTTTCCAGGAGAAGACACCGAGGCACAGAGAGGTTAATTAACTTGCCCAAGGTAACACAGCCAGGGAATGTGAACCCAAAGAGCCTGGCACCAAAGCCTGCGCTCCTAATCAGTTGGTTTAACTGCCTCAAAATATTAGGATCCTCCCTTGGGGGTTTTGCTTCCTCCCTAGTCAGTGGGTTGAGCTGTAGACTCTGGGATGATTTCTGTGGGGTGGTCCCTGTGCAGCTGTCCAGCTTTGCTCACTGGAGGAGGCAGAGTTACAGCCCTGACCCTTGGAGCCTTGGGGAGCTCAGAGAGCATGACTCTGGCACTGGCTGCCGGCTTTTGCACTTACATCTGAATCTGGGTGGTGTGTTTAGTGTTCTGGGAATTCAAGGCCCTTCTGATGAAGTTGCACAGTCAGTGGAAATACAAAAGTTGCTGTTCAATTTGGGCAAGAAATTGGAGGAATAGGAGAGTCTGATTTTCCCAGTCTACCCCCACCTGCTCAGAACTCTTCTCAAGAAGCCTCATTAATATAAAGAACTCCTACAACTCAGCAATAAAAAGACAAACAACACAACCTAAAAAAGGGCAAAGGACTTAAATAAACACTTCTCCAAAGAAGATCTATAAATGGCCAACAAACACATGAAAAAATGTTCAACATCCTTAGTCATGAGGGAAATGCAAATCAAAACCACAGTGAGATTCTACTTCACCTCCACTAGCATGGCTATTATCAAACAAATGCAAAATAACAAGTATTGACAAAGATTTGGAGAAACTGGAACCCTTATGCATTGCTGGCAGGAATGTAAAATGGTACAGACGCTGTGGAAAAGAGTTCGGCTGCGCCTCAAAAAATTAGACATAGAATTACCACATGAGCCAGCCATCCCAATCCTAGGTATATACCCCGAAGACTGGAAAGCAGGGACTCAAACAGATACTTGTACACCAATGTTCATAGCAGCATTATTCACGATAGCCAAAAGGTGGAAAACACTCAAATGTCCATCAACAAATGACTGGCTAAAATGTGGTTTAATACACACAATGGAATATTATTCAGTCATAAAAAAGAATGAAGTTCTGATACATGCTAGACATGGATGAACCTTAAAATCATCATGCTAAGTAAACCAGACACCAAAGGACAAACAGTGTATGATTCCACTTGTATGAAATATAATCTAGAAAAGGCAAACTCAGAGACAGAAAGTAGATTAGAGGTTACCAAGGGCAGGGAGAAGGGGAAGCAGAGGGTTATTGCTCAGTGGATACAGAGTTTCTGTTCGGGCGGATGAAAACTTTTGGAAATAGATAGAGGTGACATGTGCACAGCATTGTGAATATAATTAATGTCACTGGATTGTACACTTAAAAATGGTTAAAATGGCGAATTTGACATCATATATATTTTACCACAATAAAATTTAAAATTAAAAACCAAACAAACAAGAGTGACGCCATCCCCCTCAGACTGTGGCGAGACAGCCTGGTCTGTGGTGTTCCGGGTTTCACCATCCTTGGTTTGGGGAAAATAACGAATGATTCTGGCTTTACTTTTAAAGTCTAAATGCAGGGAAGAGAGACGCGATGGGCAAGCACTGTCAACAGAGAGCCTCATGGTCTCCTTTTAATCAATACAACACACACAAACCCTTCCGGGCTATTCACTGTTCTCTCTGGACACCCAAAAAGCCCCCACTGGGCTGATGCCATGCTGGAGGGTGCACAAGGCAGGTTAAGCGGAAAGTCCTCGTCCTTGGGGAGGTCTCAGTTCCTGAGGCAGAGAAAACGGGACATGAGCTTTGGAGGCAGACAGGCCTGGGTTTGAATTGCTACTCTGCTCCTCTACCAGGTCCACAGGTTTGGGCAGGTTCTTCCTCTCAGAGTCTCAGTTTCCACATCCTAATGACACCTACCTCAAAGAGTTACAGTGAGGTGTACATGAAATCTCATGGGAAGGTGCCTGCACTTAGCAGGTGGGCACCTGTGACTATGCCCTTTGCACCGGACACGAGTGGAGACTAAGAACTCGAGCTGTTAGTGGGTTTATTTGCCAACTTTCGTGACAGCAATGAGAAGGAAGGGAATCCTTCCATCAAGTCTGAGCAGATGTGGGTTTCTGGGCCCCTCACCTGGCAAGGAAGACAAGGACGAGCGGCAGGGCTGCATTCCAACTTATGTGGGCCCTGGCAATGTTGCCCTCATCTAACCCTGTCTCTGTAAAAAATACAAAAAATGATCTTTTATAATTGCATCGGTAAAAAGACAAACAAAAGCCAGGCTGAATTCATTATTATGTATTCATCATTCTTATATTCACTTTTTCCTTCTGATTTTAAAAGAAATTAAAACTAAGACATTTTCGTGAGCCCTAGGCACAGTGCCTACTGTGCCTAATGGAGACACCAGTCCTGCACAGGGGCTTCTGGGGAAGTGCCTGGCTGGGTGCTGGATGCCCAAACACGGTCTCTTCCCTCCAAACCTGCCCCCGCCTCCATCCATGGCATCAGCACTAACTGAGACATCGCCTGGCCTCCTTGCCTCCCTTGCCCCCACCTCCCAAATTCTGTTTCCTCTGCCTCCGCTGTGCATGGTGCAGCCCTAACCCCACCCTGAGTCCCCACTATCAAAGAGATTTCATGGGAGTTCCTCTACTTGGAATGTTGTTACTTGTCCTCAAGTTGATTCTGACTCATGGCAACCCCATGTATATAGAGTAGAGCCATAAGGTGTTCAAGGCTGTGACCTTTCAGAAGCAATCACCAGACCTTTCTTCCAATGTGCCTCTGTGTAGGTTTGATCCGCCAACCTTCCGGCTAGTAATTGAGCACTTAACTGTTTGCGCCGCCTAGGGACTTTACCTGGCATTGCCCACCCCCAAATCCCACTACTCCCCTCCTCCCTCCCTCCACATCTCCAGTTTCCCACCTCCTAAGCATGGCCTGTGCTGTTCCTCCACCTGTAACACAGAATTCATTGATGTCAAAATCTACCAACTGAGCTACTCTGGCACCAAGAATCCGTCCCCTCCTTATGACGCCTCTCAAATGCTGCCATCTTTGTAATTTCCCACCAAAGAAATGTGGAGAAACTTTATATGAAAAAATTTTATATAGCCTGAAGGAACTTCATTGGTATCTCTCTTAAGATGCTTACATTCTCTGTTGTAGATGAGTTTCTTAAGTACATATTCTGCCTGATAGCATAGATAAATGTCATTTGTCTTATCTCCGATGTGCTCACTGTATCTTGCTGGTGTTTGCACCCTTTTCCTGACTGTACCCAGCTCAGAGCCTGACACATAATAAACTAAACCAAAAACCAAATCCTCTGTCATTGAGTTGACCCCAACCCATAGCAACCCTAAAGGACAGAGTAGAACTGCCCCATAGGGTTTCTAAGGAGTGGCTTGTAGATTTGAACTGCCAACCTTTTGGTTAGCAGCCAAGCTCTTAACCACTGCACCATCAGGGCTCCATAATCGGTACTTGATAAAAAGTTGCTGAATTGAATGAAAAGAAATAACTGAAACTTTTTTGTCCCCACGCGCTGTCAGTTACTTGTTACAAAACAATATGCTGATGTATTCCTGGGTAACTGCTATTTTGAGAACAGCATTATTTGGGGAGCTTCGCCCTGCCTGCTGGGAGTAAGAAGCAAGCAGAGGCTCCACCATGGCGGCTCCCTTCCTTCCTGTCCTAATCGTTTGCATGGCCATTGGCGGGATTAGACAACAGCAATTATCCCCACATGGTCTATTTCCAGAATTCAAAGTTATTGGGGGAGAAAATGCAATTGTGCTTTATCCAGTCATTAGAAGAAACAAGGGCAGTGGATTTCAAATCGCCTTTCAGACTTGATGAAAAGAAAAACAAACTTGACTATTAGCACCAAATTGTGCTGACAACACACTTCCGGGTTTCTTTGTCCTCCTCCAGGCTCTCTTTTCAGAATTTTTCCTCAATTTCTATTGATCTTTGCACGGTTCTCATGCTGACCGTTTATGCTTGGGAGAGCAGCCGTCTGGGGAGGCAGAAATGATCTGCCCACCTCAGAGGCCCCAAGCGGAGGGCAGAAAGTGAAGCCCCCGTCCTTGGCTCCCAGAGAGTGATCCTCACTTGGCCCCACTCCGTGCTGGGTCCCCATGACCAATGCATCACCTCTGACTCCATTGCTGACTCCCTGCCCACCAGGCCGCACCAGGCTCTCATCAGCCAGGGTGAAATACACCCAAGAGCGGTGCAATCACCGACTATTTTAGGACCTAGAAGGAACCAGGGTGTCCATGTGCCAGATGCCCACAATGTATGGTGGGGAAACTGGAACTCAGAGAGGGACTGGGTCTTGTCTGGGTCACAGAGCAGACTAGTGGCCAAGATACAATCAGAAGCCAGGTCTCCTGGGCTCCTGGGGTCTGGGATGGAGAAGAAATAGCTGCATTGAGAGGACCCCGACCATATGCCAGGCACTGCTCACCAATGGTCTCCAATGGTCTCTTACCATGACCCACCCACTCCAGCCATACTGGCTATCTTTTAGACCCCCTGGGGGCCATGGTCTTGCTCAATCTCCCCTCTAGGACATTTCATGGCCTGTTTTCTGTGCCAACGACTCCTGTCTCGTGCTCCTTTACTCACATTCAGGTCTCCGTGTAGAAGCCATCTCCCCCAGGGAAGCCTTTTGAAGTCTCATCCCTCCAGGAATGAGTTAAGGTGCCCTTGTTGTAAGCGCGTATCTCATCCGCCTTAACTGAAACTATGGTTTCATTCATCTGTCTCCCCACTAGCCTGTGTGGCCCATGAGGGTGTCTTTCTTGTTCCCTGCTGCTTCCTCTGTGCCTAGAACAGTGTCTGGCACACTGTAGGCAATGAACAATCACTGAACAGGTGAAGGAATGGTCTCCTGTAATCTCAACAACATTGCTGTGAGATGGGTGTCATCATCCATTCCACAGGAGAGAAAACTGAGGCTCAAACATAAATGTGACCCCTGCCTAGTGAGTTAGTGGTGGAGCCAGGATTTGCAGAACCCAAATCTCCTGAGTCCACAGCCAACAGTTACTCCCTTAATACCCCTTTCCTAGCACCATAACCAAGCTGGAGAAGTTCTAATTCATGCCATCTTGGGCCTGTCACATCAGAGCTGGGGTGGGCTGGGAGGTAGAGAGGCCACCCCATTGTATCAGGGAGACAGCATGTGGAGGGAGTGGTTAAGGAACCCTTTGCTGACTGTTCCTCCTGCTGCAAGGAGCACCTGAAGCAGCCAGGCCTGGGAGTCCCACTTCACCCCCATGCTAAGACAGGAAGAGCAGGGGCCTCTCCAGTACCAGAATTGAATAGATAGAGCAGGGTAGCTCCAGGGGGCACAGGCCCAGGAAGCTGGGGCTTTGAACACAGAGAGCCTGATTAGGACAGAGGCAGCATTCAGCAGAAGGCTAAAATTAAACATACTGACCATAGCAAGCACTGGTGAGGAGAATGGAGCAAATAGAACTTTCATACATTGCTGGTGGTATATCAACTGGTTTAACCACTTAGGAAAACTAGCAGTATCCAACTAAAGCTTAACATACAGCATGACACAGCAATTCAAATGTTGAGTATATATCCCAACATAGGTAACTGCTTATGTCCATGAAAAAACATGTACAATAGTGTTCATATAACCCTCATACACTGCTAGGGGGGTATATAAAATGGTGTGGCTGCTTTGGAAAATGATCTGGCAGTTCCTCACAAGGTTAAACATAGAGTTACCATATGATCCAGCAATTCCACTCCTAGGCATATACCCAAGAGAAAAGAAAACCTACATCCACACAAAACCTTGTACATGAATGTTCATGGTAGCATTATTCATAATAGCCAAAATGTGAAAACAATCCAAATGTCTATCAACTGATGAATGGATAAACAAAACGTGGAAGACTATTATTTGGCAAAAAAGAAGAATAAAGTACTGATACGTGCTACAACATGGATGAGCCTTGAAAACATCATGCTAAGTGAACGAAACCAGTCACAAAAGACAACATATTCTATGATTCCATTTATATGAAATGTCAGAATATGCAAACCTATAGAAACAGGATGTAGATTAGTGGTTGCCTAGGGTTTGGAAACCCTGGTGGCCTAGTGGTTAAGTGCTATGGCTGCTAACCAAAAGTTTGGCAGTTTGAATCCACCAGGCGCTCCTTGGAAACTCTACGCGACAGTTCTACTCTGCTCCATACGGTTGCTATGAGTCGGAATGGACTCGACGGCAATGGTTTTTTTTTTGGTTAGGGTTTGGTGGGAGAAAGAGTTGGGGAGAAACAGGGAATGGCTGCTAACGGGTAGAGGGTTTCTTTTTGGGATGATGAAGATGTTCTAAAATTGATTTTGGTGATGGCTGCAAAAGTCAGTGAATATACTAAAAACCACTGAATTATAAACAAAACAGAAGTGTTCATAGGTGCTTTCTTCATAATTACCAAAAGACTGGAAACAAAAATTTTCAGCAATAAAACGAATGGGTAGATAAATTTTGTTACATTCATTCACTGGTCCACCATACAGCATTGAAAAAAAATGAACTCCTGCTCATGAATCTCACAGATATAGTTATGAGTGAAAAAAGCAAACCACAAGAGTATATACAAGTATGATATAAAATTCTAAAACAGACAAAACTAATCTAAGGTGATAGAAGATAGAAGAGTTGTAATCCTTGGGGCTACTGACTAGGAGGGGCATGACAGAACCTTATAGGGTAATGGAAATATTCTCTATCTTGATCTGGGTGGTGGTTATATGGGTATATCCATATGTAATATTCATTGAGCTGTACACTTATTACTGTACATAATAAGTTATACCTCATTTTAAAAAAGTGATTAAAAAGAAGAAAAAAGAATAGAGGTTCAAGGTAGACGAACCCATTACCACTGAACTGATTTCGACTCATGGCAGCCCCATGTGTTACAGAGCAGAACTGCTCTACTGGGTTTTCTTGGCTGTAATCTTTACGGAAGCAGATCACCAGGCGGTTTCTTTCTCAGTGCCACTGGGTGGGTTCAAACCGCCAACCTTTAGGTTGGCATGTGAGCGCAAGCTGTTTACACCACTCCAGGACCTTCAAGGTAGAAGACCAGGGTTCATTCACATCCTGGCTGTGAGGCCTCAGGCAAGTCCTTTCCGCTCTCTGTGCCTATCTTCCCATTCTCAGGCACTGGACCAGATGGTTTCAGAGAATCCAACTGGCTCTGGCATCCTGAGATTCTGCGAATTCACATACCTATTTGTCGCCGAGTTTACTGGGAAACTTGGCAAGTGCTTGACATCAAGCAGTAAGAAGAAAAGGGGGCTGGTTGTCTGCTGTGGGCTCAGCCTTGTTTCCAAGCAAGGAAAGGTCTTTGGAAAGTGGGTGGGAACACACTGCCACCAGGAAGGAATGTCAGTTTCAATATGAATCATCTTATAAATCCCCAGCAAATAGACACTCTGACTCACTCCTCTCTTGACAGGAAAAAGACTTGTTGCTAAAATTTCAGACTCCAAGGCAGCCAGCAAAATAGCCCAAAGACCCTCTCAGAAAAGGAAAAAAAAGAAAAGAAATCAACCTAGTAGCCAACTGGGAATCTCAGAACCTTGGGCACAGAGGATGGGGGAAGGCCCGGAACGCAAGCCTCTTTGTTCTGGTGAAGACACAAGGCCCAAAGGAGGATGCCAGCTCGCAGGCTGTTGGCGCCAGAGCTGGGATGAGAACCCAAGGCGCCTAACCTTGGGTTTTCTTCTTACAACAACCTGCTACTACATTTTCTAGAGAATAAATTATGGTCTGTGCTGGTGGGAAGCCTTTTAAAAAGAACAAGAAAATAGCCAAGATGTATCTTAATTATAAACTGCTTGGAAAAATCTTTGAGGGAAGAGGGGGCAGGGCACCATGTGGTGACTGGTCTGTCAGCAGCTTGGGAATGTGAAAATCCAGCAGGCTAATTCAGAGCTGACTGCTTTGTTTTTACAATCCCCCAGTGTGACCCGCAAGGACTTTCTGGTCATCAGAAGGTGGCTGAGAAACCGTGGATTTGTCAATCGAGGCCACAGGGAGACCACCACGGGGCTGCAGCATCTGCCCAGCCACTGCCAGCTCTGCCTGTCCTTCACACACGTGGGGCTCGTATTTCCATCCAATAACCCTCCTTGTGCTAAATGCTCCTCTGTCCGGCAGTGACTGGAGCATCGAATCCATTTCCTCTGTGCTTTTCCAGTCTCTGGGGCTCCCCAAACATGTGACTACCGGCAAGATTTGCTCGATGTCCTTAATTAAGCCTGACCCATTCTATCCAAGGAACTGCAATATCACTACTTCCAAGGTTGATGACAGCTCCTTCTCAAAACAAACTCAAAGCCTGGGTCAGGAATGTGTGCCCGCTGGCCTGCCAAAATTAGTGAGCAATACAGCCTGATATTGATTTTCCAAAAACTGTGGATACTTTATCTTTTTGAGGGGAAAAAAAATCAAAACACCCAAGCACCAAAACCCATTAAAGTGGATATGGTATCTTCAGTCAGTTAAGTCAAAGTACTTGGTTACTCAGCAAGAAAGGAGAAGGGAAAGGGCCTGGGAAGAGTGTGTGTGCATGCAAGAAACAAAAAAGCCCCTGTTTGGTGAGGACTTCTGATGTGCCAGGCACTGCATGACGCAACTTTATCATCCCTATTTCACGGGCGAAGAAACTGAGTTTCAGAGAAGTTTGTGACTTATCCAATTTCACTCAGCTGGTAAATGGTGGGGATGGGATTGGAACTCAGCGCTATTGCTGAAGTCAAAACTGCTGCCTCCCAGAAACAAACTCAGAGTAAGCAACATGGAGATGGATGGAAAATTCGGGAAGCAGGTGGTTTTCATAAATTATCTATCCGGCAAAGTATGCAGTTCCCAAGGCAGCCACTCTGGTGGAGTAATTCTCACCCCCACAAAAAGATCCAGTAAGACCGGTGTGCATGTGTGCGTGCGTGTGTATGTGTAGGAGAGTGTGAACATTTTGCAGACGGCACTACTAAGTCACACGCCAAAAAGCAATTGTAAAAATGACATCTCGGGACCTGGATTTATTCCCTCTTCAACATCGTATTTGCTCGGTTTACAAGGCAAAGATGATTTTTCTCTCTGCCAAGGCCGAACATTCCCAGCCTGTGATCTGAAAATCATGCTGTGTTCATTTTGCTTCTTAACTCACCCAAGGCCATAAATCACCCCTCGAAATGGGGATTTGGTTGGCAGTTCTATCGGGGATTCAGGAGGTTGAGGCAGAATCCAATTTGGGGCTCTCACGGTCATCCCGGGGCCGGCTTGGAGCAGGAGGACATTGCTTTTGGCCATGCAAACACCTCCACCCTCTACAGTAAAGATGCCCAAGAGTCAGATCTGCTGACTAAGTGGGACTGTGGTTTTTACAGGGTCAGTTTCCTGATTCTAGGTGCACTCTGCGACAGAGGAGGAGGTCACAGCAGCCAGAGAGGATGAGAGGGACAGAGTGCACAGCGGTGGACCCAGCCCGCCCCCAGCCAAAAAACAGGACGGAGGACATAAGGGAAAACAGGGCAGGCAGAAATTGCAGTAGACAATTCATTCAGTCCACAGTGTTTACTGAGAGCCTAGTATGAGCCAGGCTTTCTTTGGAATATAATCATACTTATAATTATTTTATAACAAGTTCAATCATAAAAGCAGCAGCAGCTTGCATTCAATGAGTAATAACAGTAATTACTGTACCAGGTGTTTTATGCACGTCAAATTTATTGAATCCTCACAACTGTTGGGTCGAGTAGGTATTATCCCCATTGTACAGATGGAGAAACTGAGGTACAGAGAGGTTAGGAAACTTGCCCAAGGTCACATGACTAGTAAGTGGTGGAGTTGGGACTCAAACTCCTCTCACGTTGATGGTCGATGATATGTTTTGCAATTAGGTATTTTTACGTTATTGGGCAGGGATAAAAGATTTTGCTATGGTCAGAGAGAAAAAGGAAATCTGAATCGGTTGTCTGAGCCCTGTATACTCAACTGACGTCTAATACGTTGTCGGATGATAATGACACTGGCCATGAAGTGCATGTCTTCCTTGGCTTCCCATGGGAGCAGTGGAATGGAAGATGCAACTCCACCATCCCCGAGACCACCCCTCTGTCCCTGATCCTTTCTCTGCAGCTATCGTATGTGGTCACCGAGGGATAGGGCAGCATGGTGTTTTCTGGCTTGGGTTTTGGAGTTGGACAGACCTGTTGATAACTGTGTAACAGAGCAAATCCCTAAACTTGCCAAGTCTCAGTTTCCTCATCTGTGAAATGGGAATAAAATGGGTAACTTACATCTCACAAGGGTATGAGGAGGGCATGAGAGCAGGCAGCTACAGTGCCTGGCATGATGTGTTTGCAGGAAGTGGGTGGGCTCTTGCCCCCAAATCATACACCTCCTGAGAGATGGTTTGCTCCTGAGAATTGCTAGCTCCTGGTGGTGATCTGGCCATAACCACAGCCTGTGTTTCAACAAATCAGCCTCGGACAATTCAGCTAGTCTCAGAGTGGGTGGTGCAAAGAGCACTGGATTAGTTAGGGCTTGGGCCACCGGAGTTCAAGTCCCAGACCTACAATCAAGGTGCCAGGTCACCTCGGGCAAGTCCCTTCCCCTCTCTGGGCCTCAGTGTCCCCATCTCTAAATCAGAAGGGTCAGACTTGCCTTCAAAGGGCCCCGCCGGTGGCAATATCCCAAGACTCCATGCCCTGTGCCAAACTCCCCAGCTCGAAGGACCTCACAGATGGTGCTGACAAGTTGGGGGGACTAACGTCTGTTAAGTGCTTCAAGGCTGGCAGCTGACACGGAGCATGAGGTGTCACTTACTGCTTACCAGCACTGCATGGCTGTAATGGCTCATGCTGGCAAGAAGCCAGTTTATTCCAAGGCCTTGAACCCTAATCTTCCCTGGCCTCCTCCTATTAGAAATCTCAGTGTAAGGGTGAGTGGCACAAAGACTACCAATGGGCTGCCTTGGGTGGACAGGCCCCTCCTCTGAGATTTCTGCCATGGGCATGCGAGGCCTGGGAGTAGCAGGGCAGGAGGGATCAGGGCATGGAAAGCCTTGGACCCTCACATGGGTCCCTGAGTCCGGGGACTTGGGCACACCTCCGTGAAAATGGGAGAAGCACACACTGCTGGGGGCCTTCCATCATCCTCATGGCAGCTGCCACCTGGAGAATGCTTCCTGTGTGCCAGGCATGGATAGACACACTTTGCATGTATTAACTCATTTAGTTCTCAAAACAATCCTGGGAAGTAGGGAGTATTATTGTCCCCATTTTATAGATGGGGAAACTGAGGCCCAGAGAAGTTAAGAAACTAGCCCAAGGTCACATAGCTAGTAAGTGCAGAGCAGCATGCAAATCCAGGCATCCGGCCCCCAAATCCATATTCCCCCAGTCCCTAGCAGCATTTGTCCCTCTTTACAGGTGAGGAATCTGGGCCTCAGTATACTGGACCACTGTGCTTTGCAGCATCGCTGGATGCCACTTTCCAGCTGGTTCTTCTCTGCCCTCTCCCTGCATGCATTCTTCAAATGGCAAGCTCACTCCTAGAGACTTTAATGGTGATCACAGCACCCTGATCAAGCGTCTGCTCCGTGCCCAGCATGGCTAGGCCCTCTGTGTGTCTCCTCTCTAATCGTCACGCTGGCCAGAACCACAGGTCAGTGTCTCCGCCCCACTCCGCCTGCAGCCTGTGGCCACATAGCTGCTAAGTGGCAACGCAGAGGTTCCACCCAGGTCTGTTTGGACCCAAAGTCCATGCTCTTTCTGCCACCCAGCTGGACACTAACTGTCCCATCTGGCCACCTCTCAGAGGAGGGGGAAGGGGCAGATGCTGCCTTGGCCTGGGCCCCGAGGCGAGGAGCGGGTTGTGTCCTCTGCTTGAAGCCACTGGGGTCTTGGGAGGGTTTTCTGACAGGACCTGCTGAGCCGGCTGATGTTTGTAAAAAGGAAGCCACTTTGAAACTGAACTGCTTACGACACAAAAAACCGTCTTGAGAGGCACCTCACTCAGAGGTCTTGCCTCAAAGCAAGTACAGAGGCAGGGAGGGGTGTGTGGGCGGTTGAAGAGGGGAATTCAATTTGGCCGATGCTGCACAGGGAGGCCAGGCTCCGGGATCCAATTGTCCTCTCTGCTGGCTTCTGTAAATCTCAGCAAAGCAAGGCCGTTGTGAACTCTTTAACCCTTTCCCGAATGCAGGCCTCCCCCAGGAGGAGGCTGTAATCACCTATGTCCAAACTGAGCACGTGGATGCAGGGAGACTCCTTGGGGCCTCCCTGTACAGCCCACTCGGCCAGGGAGGGTGGCGACGGGGGAGCAGGGCGCCACCCACCATCTGACTACACGTGAAGTGTCCTGGGTATGCAGGGGCTCAGCCTACAGTGAGCTCACTGATGACAGGAGTGGCCAGAGACCAGGGATAGTGTGCCCAAGCTGCCTGCATTGTGTCCAGAAAAAGAAGTGGTGGTGTGACAGTTCATTTAATTCACGCCAGTTCATCTCCTTCTATCTTTGGGATGGAGCCTGGATGGCATAAATGCTTTGCAATCGGTTGCTAAAGGTTGGTGGTTTGAACCCACCCAGCTGCTCTGTGGAAGAAAGACCTGGAAAACTGCTTCCATAAAGATGAAAAGCCAAGAAAATGCTATGGAGCAGTTCTATTCTCTGTAACACATGGGGTTGCTATGAGTTGGAATGGACTCAGCAACAAGCGGTTTAGTTTGGTTTTGGTGTTTTTGGAAATAATGTGGCTTTAGAGCCCCTCATGGTCCACCCCAAACTAGAACCTCTTTCAGATTCTTAGAATACCCCTCAACTCTCATCCTCTGGGTGGGAATCCATAAGTGTCTGTATCATACGACACATTTGTGGTAACAATCATCACAGCTACCACCTATTAAGCATTGTTCTATGTGTTGTGCAGGAGTCCCTGGGTGGTACAAATGGTTAATGTGCTCGGCTGCTAACAGAAAGGTTGGAGGCTTGAGTCCAACCAGAGGCACCACAGAAGAAATGCCTGGTGATCCACGTCTGAAAAATCAATCACTGACAGCCTATGAAGCACAGTTCTTCTCTGACACATGTGGGGTTGTCATGAGTAGGAACTGACTCGACAGTAACTGGTGATGTGTCAGGCAGGCCCTGGGCTGGGGGCCTTATGTTATCATTTGCTCCACCTTACAGAAAAACTCCCTCCTCCCTTCTGACCCGGTAATTCCTCTCTAGGAGTCTATTCCAAGACAAAAGTTTATATACAAAGATGATAAGTGCTGCATTATTTTTTTTTTCTTATATATTATGATGATTTTTTTTTTATTGTACTTCAGGTGAAG
>NW_004443984.1:4028199-4066271 GCF_000243295.1 Trichechus manatus latirostris
CCTTTAGGCCAGTAAATCTGGTCTTTTTTTTGTGAGTTAGAATTATGTTCTACATCCGTCTCCAGCTCTGTCCAGAACCCTCTGTTGTGATCCTGCATTATTTTTAATAGCCAAAAATCGGAAACAACCTAAATGTCCAACATGAGTGGTACGGTTAAATAAATTAAGGTGCATCCATACAATAATTGCAACCATTAAAAAATTCTTCATGAAAAAAATTTAAATGACTTAGGAAAACATTTCTGACGCAACATTAAGCCAAAAAGAAAGGACATAAAATTATGGATAAGAGAGAAAGAAGTACACAGAAGAAAAGATTGGAAGGAAATGAGCCACGATGTCAGTAGAGGCTGCATTTGCAAGGCAGAACAAGTTATTTTCCCTGCTTTACTCCTTTTGGAGCCCTGGTGGTACAGTGGCTTAAAAGCCTGCCTGCTCCATGGGGCAGTTCCACCCTGTCCTACACGGTCGCTGTGAGTCGACTCCAGGGCCATGGATTACTCTTTTTGGTACTTCCCTTTTCCTCCTACATACCTATGATGATCAGAAAAAAAAAAAAAAAAAACTACCCAAATCCACACGTACCCTCAAGGGGAGAGGCTGTGATGCTGACTGATTGGAGGGAAGAAGGTGGGTCCTATGGCACCCTTCTCATAACACAAACACTTCTGATGGGGCCACATACTGGATTTTTATGCAAACATTGCATGCCCATGTTTGTTTACCAAACGAGGTATTTTCCTAAGTGCTATGCTAATTTTTTTACATGCTACTGTAAAAAAATTAGCATAGTGTGCTTACAAAAATACCTGGTGTGTGTGCAGGGTGGGGAGCAGTTGGCAAACAAACATAGAAATCTCGCATTATTTGAGTAAAAATACAGTAGGTGAAGGCCATCCCTTGTAAATTTTTCTTTAAGACTTCCCTGGGAATTTCCATCTCAGACTTGGTTCTTTGGTTTCAGACTTCAGGAGTTTGTATCTCCAACGGGTAGGGAATACAGGTAATGAGTTTCCCACCTCCAGCCCCAGACAGTTCCTGTCTCCAGGGAGGAAGGATGCCAGGCTATCTCTAGCATCTTCTCACATGAAAGGCCTGCAGAGAAGAGAGCTGGCAACTTGATGGGTGCTAAATCTGAAATCTGAGACCATGCCCACACTATGGCACCTTGCAGTCTCTCTGCCTGAGAAGCTTTCAAGGCTCTAGGTTAGAAGGACCCAGTGGCTGGGAAAAAGCAAAGGCGTCTGTGAGTGAGGCCCCAAAAAAAACGCAACAAGCTGCCAAGAAGCAGCAGCACTGTAGTGCTACCCCTAGCGCGCGCGGCAGCTCTCTTTGTCCACCTAGTCAGCATGGGAGAGCTCTACCCCCAAGACTCAAAAGGCAGCACATGCATCCAACCCCACTGCACATGGGTTCGGTTTCTCTATGAAAACACCCAAGATCATTTTACAGCCACACTCAGGAGGACTAGACTTAAACTCAGCCCTCTGTGTCCTTCCAGCTCCAAACCTTCTCCATGGAAACAAATCTCTATCCCTCACTGTCCCTACTCACATTTGCAAGTTTCTTTGCTACAAAAAATAAATGATGAGTGTATGCAAACAAGTCTGTAAGGTTAGACAGAAGCATATGGGTTTCCTCCCAATCCAAGAAGGCTCAGAAGCCTGAACAGCCCATAACAAACTCTCCTTAGGCTTGGAAGACCCCAGGTCTGGAGAAATAGGGACACAACTTAGGAGGTGAAAAGCCGAAACTAAAATCCTGCGCGGCCACCAGGGGGGCAGTGGGTTTCCCCTACATCAAAGTGGTTTAAGTGAACTCACCGAACATGTTTCCCTCGTAGCCGTCTTTTGTTAGTGGACGGAGCTCATTTTTCCCCATTGCATAATGCTTGTAGCTTTGCCAGGCAAACTGCATCATCTGCAAGAAAAGGTAGAATACAGAGAGCCTTAATGTGACAATCCCCAACAATGTAGATCAACCACCTTGCTTTGCCCTTTGTAACTGGATCTTAAACTACATTAAAGAAATAACCTTCTATATTTTCCAAATTGAAGAAGGCAACTTCTCACCACAATTTTATTCATAGCTGCCTGGAAGGTCATTCTCCTCGGAAGACTCCATGTGTCCAAAGTCTACCCATAGATTTCTCAGAAAACACAAAAAGCACAAAGTAAAACAAACTCTATACATCCTTCCAGGCCAAAGTGAAAAAACACCTCCTCCATGAAGCCTCTCTGTTTTGCTCTGGCCTAAAGTAATCCTCTGAAGGGAAGGAAACCAATATTCTCTGAATGAATGCCGCTCACATTATCTTACTTAATCTAACAGAGCAACCCTGTGAGCTAGATATCTAGATATTGTTAACTCCATTTTATAGATAAGGAAACAGGTCAAAGACATGAAGCAACTTGCTGAAGGATACCCAGTGAGTTAGTGAGAGTGCTGGAAATCGGGCCCATGCCCTCTGGCTGTAAAGCCTTGGGTCTGTCCTCAAAGCCTGGCTCTGTCCCCTAGAGCTGCTGCATGACTCCCTTTGAACTCCGCCAACATTTGGCTTGACCCACCCTGGCTGACAGGCTCCCTAGTACCTTAGCTAGCAGCATTATTTTTTTGTTTTCCTGGCTGTGGACCATAAGCTCCTTGAGGCAGGAAACTACACTTGCCTTGCGTTGGTTTACCACACGGCACCCAGCACAGGGCTTGGCACAGGTAAGCTTCAATGAGTAGTTGCTGACTTTGTCACCCAGACTGTGCTTGAGTTCTTATTACATAAAGGCAATCATGTCTCAGCCCCTCAGGAGCATCTCGTGAGCACCGTGCTCCTCTGACTGCACTGAGCATTGCAGGCTGATGGAGACGCGGATGGGGAAATGCAGGATGGCAGTACCCCTAACCCCCACCCTGTCCCCCGAGGTCTCCCTTCTTTGCCTTTCTGGTGTTCCCTTTTTGCCTTTGGATGGCAGGCTGCAGAAGGAGGACAGCAGAGCTCTGGGGGGACCGGTGGGGCAGAGGAAGGAATCAGACATAGGCAGTACAGGCACAGCTGAGGGACAGGTGGGTGGGGAGGCAGCCTGGTGCAGTAAAAGAACTGGGGCTTTGGGGCCAGGGAGGCCTGGGTTCTAGTCCCGCCTCTGCCCCTCTGCCACTAGCTCTATGACTTTGTTGAGTGACGAGATATCTCTGAGCTACAGTTGTCCCATCTGTGAGATGGGGATAACAAGAGCTGCTTTGCCACAATGCTGCAAGGATTAAATGGAAAAAAAAAAAAATGTAGCCATTTCCAGCCTGCACAGCAGGTGCTGGACGAAAGATGGTTCTCTTCCCATTTCAGTCTTCAAAATTCCCATCTGGTCTCCCATGCCTCATCCATCCACCCCTCCTTCCATCCATTCAATTAGTTTCTCAGACTTCAGCTTGCATCAGTATCACCTGTAGGGCTTGTTATCAGATTGCTGGGCTCCACTCCTAAGTTTCTGATCCAGCAGGTCTGGGGTGGGGCCCAGGAATCTGCTTTCTAACGTTTCTGCGTGATGCTGCTCGTCCATGGGCCACTTGTGAGAACCAGCGATCTATTACATCTGTGTATTTCTATTTCTCACCTCACTTCCAGACACTGTCCCGTACCTTTCTGCTCCTCTCCCCCTATCTCCTGGCCCACGTTTCTGCCTCAGCAGCCCTCTTCCTAGGACATCTCCACCTGCGTTCCCTGCTGCTCCTGGTGCCAAGGCTGACAAGCCACCTCTTCCAGGCCCATCTGGACAGTAACTACAGTTGTACTTGCCGCTGCTGCCTGAGTGCATGGAGCAGGAGGGCGAGCTGGCGGGTCTATGGCCTGGACTCTCCATGAAATGGCAGAACAATCCAGTACACCTTGTCAACTTACAGGTGATGAAACTCCGAGATGGAGGCTCCAAGACAGAGTGGTCTGGGTGGCACAGCCAGCCAGGACGGGAATGCAGGTCTCTCAACTCCCACGTCAGCACAGCCCACCCCCATGCCTGGCAGGACATGTGGTGCCTCATGTGACACACAGACAAATGTCATGGTAACACATGCCAGGCACTTGGCATGGGCTTTGAGTCCTGGTTCCGTTCCTCTTTTATTTTCTACTTATCTTGAATTGGCAATAACGGGAAATAATTGCTGGGTATGCATGCTTGAGGGGGACTGGCCTCCTCCCTCCGCCTCTCTCATCTGGGGGGCTCCCTCCACTGAGTCAGTGTGAGGTGGGGGGAGGTGGCTGGTTGGGAGAGCAGGAGGAGGCTGTTAAAGCATAAGTGACAGCGGAGGAGAAGGACTGGGGGTCTACAGGGGGAGGACTGTGCCCTACCCTCAAAGATCCTCCTGCTTAAAAGAGAGAGAGAGAGGTGGGTGTACAGGCATAATTAAGAGAATCATAGGTATCTGCACATTCTCCAAGGAGCTGTCACTGTAGGGATGTGGAGATATTTGGAGTGTGGCCCGTTCTCACAGGCATCCATATCAACGGAGGGGAGCAAAGGCACAAATAATCCCCACATCACTTGGAACTGGATTCAGAAGGCAAGCAGAGTTGCCTCTCAATCACACACATGTGTACACACACACACAGACCCGCGGACGCACACCTGCCCCCTCCTCGGGTCATGGTGAGTCAGCGACGGCACCAGATGTTCAGGGGACAGGGAAAGACCCCCAGCCGGGCAGTCCTTATTTCTCTTCCTAATACACCCTAAGGTCCTTGGGTGGCACAAACGGTTTGCACTCGGCTGGTAACATAAAGATTGGTGGTTTAAATCCACCTAGCTGCACCACGGATCTGCTTCTATAAAGATTAAGCATGGTGATCTGCTTCCATAAAGATTACAGCCTAGAAAACCTATGGGGCAGTTCTACTCTGTAACAAATGGGGTAGCTATGAGTCAGAATTGACTCGACAATAGCTAACAACGTATCCTAAAAAAGTCCCCACCAGGTTTCCTGTCCTGTGTTTGGGCTGCATCCTTGGTAGGGGTGCTGTCCTGGCCTCCACCCTCATCCTCTCTGCCACTGCTTGTCTTCCGCCAGGTCCCATCTGAAAGGGCACTTTTGCAGTGAGGCCTGCTCCCCAGCCATGCCTAAGTCAGGCCCCACTCCCACCACACAGTCCTGCTGCATGTTCCCATAGCAGCCTATAGTCAAACATTTGTACTTGTAACTATTTGGTCAATCCCCCTGCTCTCCACTCTCATTCGAGGACTGGCACATAGTAGGTGCTCATTAAATATTTGCTGAATGAATGAAAGAACAAACAGGAAAATTGGCTTTGATCTTAAGGAGTTTAACATCAGCAAGAAGACCTGACTTAGGCCACAGGAATAGGCAAATGGGTCAGAGAGAAGGGGCTGCTGAGCAAGAGAGGTGCTCAGAAGAGAGCAAGTTTGTGTCTCAAGGAAACCTTCCTGGGGCCCCAAGTGTCCTGATGGGGCACAAGAAGAGGAGGGCTCACAGAAATGCTAATCTTTACACAAACCCTCTGGAACTGGTGACACGTGCCTTGGATGACCCCTGAACTTGGTTTTAGAGACAGATGGCCCCTGACTTCATGCTTAGGCAGCTCTTAGACCTCAAAGGTCATCCAGGCCACCTCCTGCCCAATGGATAGCAAGTTCCATAATAAAGGATCAAACAGTCTGTCTTTGAACACCCCCAGTGATGGGATACTCACCACCTCACCACGCAGCCCATTCCAATTGAGGAGTTTCACAAAGTTCTTCCTTAATCAATCAAAATCTATTTTCCCCTATGGGCCATAGGGAAGACAGCTCATCCTGTGTCCATACCACAGACCTTCAGCCATGGGAGCTAACTCTCAAGTCTCGTTAGGCTGCCTCTTCCCCAGCTGACGTGCCGGCTCCTTCTACTCTTGCTCTATGGCGCAGCTCTGAATACAGTGTCCCTGTGAAACTGCAGACCCACTAGACCAGGGTCTTTGTTTTCCAGGATGCCCCAAGACTTTGTTGTCCATTTGTTATGGTTGGCTACACTTCTAGTAATGAGCAGAATCCAAAGCCTAAATGCTCCCTGGTTATATCTGGACCAGTCCTGTAGGCGTGGACTCGGCATTTGTCCCCAGTAACTGCATCTCAACAGACTCTGCCTACCATTCCATGTCATCAGGATGTTTCTGGAACCAGGTTTTATTATTTAACAAGTTAGGTGCCTGCTGGCTTTGGGCAAGCTGCAAACTTGATGGGACTGTCACCTGCAGTCTCCCCCAAATTTTTGACAGAAACACTAAGGAGGAGGGCTGAGGACGGAGTTGGGGAAATAGCATCGGGGCTCCTCTCCTGGGTCTAGCGCCACTCTTGACTGTCATTCATCAGCAAATGAGGAATCTACCACACAGTCAGAACAACCCGTTTTTCCATTTTTGTCCACAATAATATTGTGAAAGATAGGGCCGAAATGCAAAAACGCTCTGTCCTAGTACAGCAAAAATTATTCGTTTGTTTTCTTTTTAAGGGAAATCGGGGGGTAGACTGGCATGATTTGTTCGTAGAGACCCCATTTTGGCTCCTGTGGATCATCATTTGTTGTACTAAATGCTTGCAACTCACTGACTTAAATCTATTAGTCCCACTAGGATGGCTATAATCAAACAGATGGAGTTCTGTGATGGTGAGGGTGTGGAGAAATATGGAACCCTCATGCATTGCTGGTGGGGATGTAAAATAGTGCAGCTGCTTTAGAAAACAGTTTGGTAAAAGAAAAAAAAAAAAAGGTAAACATGGAGTTATCAAACCCAAATTGAGGGACAAACCTATAACATTAAACGGCCCATACTCTTCAAAAACGTCAAGGTCATAAACGGAAAGCAAAAACTGAGTAACTGTGTCAGACTGAAGAAGACAGAGACATGGCCACTAAATGCAACATGTAATCATGGGATGGATCCTGGAGCTGAAGTAACAACAACGAGTATTATCATTATTCTAAAGGGTACTGTGGAGACAAGTGGCACATTCTGAGTGGGTGATAGGCATCAGATAGTAGAATTATATCAGTGCGGCTGGTAGAATTACATCAATGTTAGTTTACTAATTTTGATGGTTTTACTGTGGTTATGTAGAAACATGTCATTATCTTTTTGGAAATACACAATGAAATATTTAAGGGTAAAGGGGATGATGTTTGCAACTTATTCTCAAATGGTTCAGAAGACAGTAACTGTGTGTATGTATGTAGACAGAGAGCAGGGAGGAGGGCAGTCAGAGGGAGGGAAAGAGGGAGCGAAGAACAAACAGTAAAATATTAACATCTGCAGAATCTGGGTGAAGGGCAAATGTGAAATCTTTGTTTGATTTTTGCGAATTTTCTGCAAGTCTGAAATTTAAAAAAAAAAAAAAACAAACCCTTAGAGAATTTTGCTGGAGGTTGTTGTCATTTTCACCCAAGTCTATACATTCCAGAATTTTATTTTCTCCTACCTTTTATAAATTATGACAGAAAGTGCCCCTCACCAGTTTCCTGCAGTTCTCCTTACCCCACAGCTCCTCATGGGCCTTGCTGGGCCTTCGTGCCCCTCATCAAGCCTATCCTGCCCACTCTGGTCTGAGGACTGAGCCAAGCAGGCAGCATAGGAACTAGCATTGTGTTTCCTCCCTATTATATCGCCATGCTTAAATGAGGTGCTCATCCCTACTCTGTTCCTCTTGCTCCAAAAATAAATTAAAAGACCCCTTTTGTGGTCCTGAGCATTTTCCAGAAGTTTCAACTCAGTCCAGGCTTCAGCCTCCCACGCTCTCTTCTCCCACCTCTGGGTCGTTCCTTTCACTTGAGCACTGTTCCACCCCCTCTACTTCCATCTTCTGCATATGTCCTTCCGAACCTTTCTAAGAATAAGGTTTTATACATTAAATTATATATATATACCCACACACACATATATATAATTATATATACACACATATAGTTTATATTATATATAAAAATTACATATCTATTTATATATATCAGTTATACATATATGCACATATACTTTATGTATATACATATGTATATATATATATACGTATGTATATGTATGAAGTATATATATACATATTATAGAAAAGCAGACAGAGAGAAGAAAAACAATCAGCCATCATTCAACTATAACCACTGTTCTCATTTTGGCTTCTTTCCACTCTTTTTCCATCCATATATCTTTGCTTTTCCCAGTGATTTTAACGTTAACACTTTACATTTTATTACAAAGGCTTTGTAAATAACCCAGCAACTATATTCATCATCATCATTTACTTAATCCTTCTCCCATATAACTGGATATTTTAAGTGATTTCTAGTTTGGGACTATTGTAAATAATGCCATGATGAACATCTTTGTGCACACTCCTTTTTCTATGCCTCAGACAATTTCCTTAGGCTTGAGTCTCTAAGAAGTTGCTAAGAAAAAATTTAAAAGTTATCAATATCCACATGTCCTTTTAAAGATTAAACCCAGACAGCTTGTTCTGACCAACACTGTGAAAAACTTGTTAAATAGGAAAGTAGTATAACCCTTTCGTGACAATACAGTAGTTAACTTGGGGAGATAAAACTCACATAACGAATGCTCGTTGCTTAGATTTGTGCAGCTCTTTGAATAGTTTATCTCATCTGATTTGGGTAGTTCAGTGGACTTGGCTGGATAAACACTCCCCTTTAGAAATAATTATGCAAGGGCTAAATAAAGTATGATATGTGAAATATTAAACAGATATTAAAAACCATGTTTTCAGAAGGAAAGGCCTGGCGATCTACTTCCAAAAAAATCAGCTATTGAAAACCCTATGGGGCACAGTTCTACTGTGATACAGTTGGGGTTGCCATGAGTAGAAATAAACTCGACAGCAACTGGTTTTTAAAGAGACAGTAAAAAAGATCAGTGGCTGCCCGAGGCTGGCGGGGTGGGGGTGAGGGAGGAGTGATGAACAGGTGGAGCCCAGGGTATCTTCAGGGCAGTGAAACTATTCTGCAGGATACTGTAATGGTGGACATATGACATTATACATTTGTCAAAACCCATAGGACTGTACTATACAAACAGTGAACCCTAATATAAACTATGGACTTCAGTTAATATGATGTATCAATATTGGCTCATCAGTTATAAAAAATGTCCCATAGCAATGCAAGATGTCAATAATAGGGGAAACAGTGTGCAGTGGGGAGAGAGGGTATATGGGAACTCTCTGCACTTTATGCACAATTTCTCTGAAAACAAAAAACCCAGCTCTAAAAAATAAAGTCTAGTGGAAAAAAAAAAAAACACTGCTTTCAAATGTTTAAAGATATATAAAAATACTCATTATACAATATTAAGTGGAAAAGCAGGATTCCAAATTATATAGTATGAAACTCATTGGACTATGTATGAGCATTAAGAAAAAAGACTGGAGGGAAATACATAAAAATGCTGACAGTGGTTATGTTGGATAGTGAGAAGTTTAGTGATTTTTATTTTATTACTGATCTGTATTTTCTGAATTTTCTACAGTTTTTTACAATAAATACCTAGAAGCATTTGTAAATTAAAAAATAAAGGTTGTTAAAATGAAAACAAAAAGAAATGATATGATGCTACCCCTAAATCAAAAGGGAATTCAGAGAGCACTTGGGTGGTTGGCCACAGGGTGGATGTGACTGAGCTGGGTTTTGATCAAAGACAGGGAGGCCTTTATAGCTGGCAACCAGAGAGAAGACTATCCAGCAAGAGAAACAACATAAACAGAAGCACAGAGCCAGAATTCCAGGTCAAACAGAAATTTAGGGCCAGACCAAAACCAAAACCAAACCCGCTGACTTCAAGTTGCTTCCAACTCATAGTGACCCTACAGGACAGAGTAGAGCTACCCCATAAGGTTTCCAAGGAGCGGCTGGTGGATTTGAACTGCCAACCTTTTGGTTAGCCAACAAGCTCTTAACCGCTCATTATCTATTCCCTCAGGCACATTTTACAAGAACTGCGTGAGGCCCAGACAGGGGAAGTGATTTGCCATGGCCAGGACACAGAAATTAACGGCACAGGGATGATCTAGTCTTCGAGAACATAGTGCAGGAAGCTAAAGCAGCTGACTGGAGCAGGGACAGCCTGAGCTACAGCAAGAGAAATATAGGGCAGACTCAAGAGCATGACTGGAAGAATCAAGAGACATGAGAACTAAATACCGAGAGAAATCGTACTCTGCTCCCATTGGGCTCTAGAAATACATAACAGGTGTGTGTGTGTGTGTGTGTGTGTGTACATCCATGTGTGTGTGTGTGCGTGTGTGTACGTCCATGCATGTGTGTGTGTGTGTGTGTGTGTGTGTGTGTGTGTGTGTGTGTGTGTACGTCCATGCTAGAGACAGAGGGTGCTCTGGATGTCTCTGGACATCCCTCCCTCCCAGCAGTCTATGATTTTTATAGATTCAAAGAGCACCTAACAATAGACCACAAAGCTTCCCTTCACCTGAGTCCTACGAAGGCAGAAAATAAGGCTGCAATGATGGAAAGACACAGGCGGAGCAACCGGAGCTGGATCCTAAGACATCGCTTCAGTTCTTTCTCAAACAAAAGATGCTCTTGACCACCTGAACAGTTTACAACATGAAAGCTTAAAATGCAAAATGTTTACTAGTTCAAGGTAGATTTGTTGTGATTTCAAGTTTCTCACTCCACCTGTCTGAGAGCTAAAGAATTCTGCAGAAAAGAGATTAGAAGTCCATGGTGTCATCCAGGCACAGAGCAGCACCCCCCATCCCAGCCCCCTCCCCCACAACTGAGGAGCCCCAGATAAGATGGAACCAAGAGAGAAAGGACACATTTGAGGAGGGGAGGAAATGGGAGCCCCAACAGACTGTCTCAAGAGTGGAAAACTAACATAAAGTTTGCATCAGAAAGTCTTTGAGGGTAAGTGGGGAGGAAAGGGGTAAGCACTGAAACCAGAAGACATCCCCCTCCTTTTCAATAATTAAAAAAAACCCAGAGACAGACAGGACCAGGCCTGGCAATGACCCAGAACCTTCTCAGAGCTCCGAGAAGGAAAACGGATTTTCCCAGTCATTAAGGACAAGCATTCACACCATGAGGTAAAGCCTTATTGGCATCTCCCAGCAGGAACTAAGGGAGGCCCCATCTGCAGGGGCTGATTGGGAAAGGATTTAGTCTCTAATGATCCTAGGATCTAGTGACCTCACAGAGAGATTAGAACCATGGGCTGCTTTTTCTTCTTCACCTTCAGTACAGCCCTGGGAAACCGCTGAGACAGCTTGGTCCCTGAAAACCATCCACGTTAAATTTCTCAGTGCACCCCCATCTCTCAGTGCAATACAAAATGACCTGTGAATACACATAACCCCTGGTTTATACTTTGGAAGCTGGGCATGGCTGGGATTTGGTTGGGCTGGGGGGTCTGCTTGAGCTACTGAAAGGCAAAGGTAGGGAATCAAAAATGTTATATGATTTTCTACCTATCTGAAGTCCAAACAGCTCCCCTACACCCTGCCCTTGGGAGTTGGATTTGAGCAGTCTTGGTAATCTCAGCCCCTCTGTAGCTGCTCTATGGCACCAGAGTTGAGAGTGTGAGCCCTGGACGCAGACCGACCCACGCTGCTCAAAGTGTGGTCCCAGGACCAGCAGCTGGGCATGCCCTGGGAGGGTTTTAGAAATGCAGCATCTTGGGCCCCACCCCAGACCTAGGGAATCAGAATCAGAGTTTCACAAGATCCCCAGAATGTACACTAAAGTCTAAGAAGCAGCTATAGGCTCTGTCACGCACTGGCTGTGTGGCCTTGAGCAAGTGACATAATATCCCTGAGTCTCAGTTTCCTCATCTCTAACAGGACAATAATATTTATAACAACCCTAAGAGTAAATAACATATGTAAACTGTTTAGCACAATGGCTGGTAATAATATGTGCTTAATAAAAAGCAGCCAGAGGATGATTGCTATCCTATTAATTTACCCACTAAGTACCTCTCCATCCACTTCTCTCCCCCTCAACACCCCACCATGAGTACCACCCAACCCAAACCTCTCTCTTCTCCCTGGGGCTCCTGAAGCAGCCTCCTAACTGGTATATAGGAGTGCTCTCTGACCTCATTCCAACTGTTCTCCACACTGCTGCCAACATAGTGTGATATATTTGAAATGCAAATTTATTCATATCTCTCCCCAACCTCAATACAGACACACACTTAAACACTTCCATCAGGTATAAAGATCAAACTTCTTGATATGGCCTATCAAGCCCTGCAGAATCCCAGGCCTCCAGCCTCAGCTTTTCTTCCCCATCTAGCTTTCTTTTTCAGTTCCTCAAAGAACCGTGACTCCTCCTACCACAGGGCCTTTTCACAAGACAATTCCTCTCTTCAGAACACTCCTCCTTTCCCTTTTTTGCCTAGTGAATTCCACTCATCTTCCAGATCTCAGCTTAGTTGCCACTTCCTAGAGAAGCCTCCCCTGGCCTCCCAGATCTGGTCAAATGCCCCTATTATGGAGGATTATTAAAGTTGTAATTTTACACTAACTGCGTGTTTAATTAGTATCTATTCCTGCCCCCACTTGCAGTACATAGCTCCATGAGGCTCCCCTGCCTCACTATAGCTCCCCAGCACCCAGCAGCGTGCCTGGCACTCAGAGTCCCTCCACAAACATATGCTGATTAAATATCCAATGATGGTCACCACACATGGGAAACCCCCCAGGGTTGCTCATGCTGTGAGGACCATGGAAAAGGGGGTACTTGGGACAGAGCTGCCTGCCACCCACTGGCTTATTTGACTCAATGAGGATTTAATGAATGCCCCAAGAAGAGAACAGCTCCAACCTGGAGGCCTCAAGGAATAGCAAGAATGTGTGAGGCATTTTCCAGGTGAGACACCTTTGTGATCTTGGTGGAGTGTCTGCAGACAGAGAAAAGATGCTGGCTGGAGAAGGTCACAGAACCCAGGAGGATATCCAAGCTCAGCCACTGCATTTAGATCGGTTCCCTACCTGCAAAATGAAGGGTCCTCCGTGCTCCTCTGCTCTGTCACAGACTGGGTGCTGACAACGGAGAGGGGAAAGAAGGTAGGGGAGAGGAGGCAAAGATGGACAAAGGTGGGGATGACTTCAGATCATCTCCAAGTAAAATTCCCCAGGGGGAAATTGTTGAGTAAGGCCCTTTCCAAGGAGTTTAGTACAAAACCAGCCTATGTGCAGGCAGCTTTACAATCTCCAAGAGTTTTGCCTCCCGTGTTTGAGCATATGCCACTTGTAAATTAGGCAGGGTGGGGGCCATCATCTTCATTTTGCAGACAAAGAAACTGTATCACCACACACACATACATATACTTCTAGAACATATGCCATGTGCCAAGCATAATACTAAGCCACGTTCAGTCTTCAACACAGCCCTGAGAGGTGATCTTAAGGAGGGCATAAAGCATAGTAGGTAAAGGCCTGGCTTTGAATTCCAGCTCTACCCAGCTGTGTGTCCTTAAACAAGATCATTAACCTCTCTGTGTTTCAATTTTTCTCATCTGTTTAAAAATAATAATACTGTTATATTACACTTAGTTTTCCATGAGTCACTGGTACTTTACATATGCATGAACTCATTTCGTCTTCACACTAATCTTATTAATATATCATTACTTCCACTCTCAGATAAGGAAAATGAGGCACTTGCCCAAGTAAGAGGCACAGCTGGGATCTGAACCCAGGGAGTCTATGCTTTTGGCCACAGTGCTTGCTCCACTGCCTCTCAGAGAACGGAACAATGACAGAACCCACCCTGAATGGATGTGGTAAGGATTAATTACAATTTAAGGAGCTCGACATGGTGCCTGGCATACAGAGAACTCCCAGCAAACATCAGCACTCCTTACCTCCTGCCCTGGGTTTCACATTCCCCATGTCTTCCCCATGTCAGGAAACAGCACCACCATCCTCCTACTTACTTAAGCCGGCAACCCAGCAGTCCTCCTTGAGTCTTCTTTGCTCCACACCTCACATCAACTCACCAGCAAGTCTGCTGGATACACTCTGACACATATCTCTGATCCATCGCCCCGCTGCCTCCCTCGCACCGTTGCCTCTCATCTAAACCTTGGCAATGATCTCCTAGCTGGTCTCTCTGCTTCCTCTCTTACCCCACCTCACCCCCATCCCTTCTCCTCACAACCACCAGGGAAGTCCTTTAAAAACCACCTCATGCCATTCCTCTGTGTAAGGCTCTCCAACAGCCTCCCATCACACCATGCCTGAAAGCCTGCCTCTCTGACCTCTCCCCATACCCCTTTTCCCTGCTCCCCACATCCAGTCACAGGAGACTTTGGATATCACCTCAAACACACACAGCCCCTTCTCATCTGCGGTAGGCAGAATAATGGCCCCCAATGATGTCCTAATCCCTGGACTTTGAGAATATGTTAGATTACATGAAAAGGAGGAATTAAGGTTGCAGATGGAATTAAGGTTGCTAATCAGCTGATCTTGAGATAGGGAGATCATCCTGGGTTATCCGTGTGGGCCCCAACGTAATCACAAGGGTGCTTGTGAGAGAGGGAGGCAGGAGAGTCAGTATCACAGTGATGAGATGTGAGAAAGACTCCACTGGCCATTGCTGGCTTTGAACTTAGAAGGAGGCCATGAGCCAAGGAATGCAGGCAGTCCCCAGAAGCAGGAAAAGGCAAGAAAACAGATTTTCCTCTAGAGCCTCCTGAAAGAAACACAACCCTGCAAATCCATTTTAGACATCCAACCTCCAGAACTGAAAGATAATGAATTCATGCTCTTTGAAGTCACTAAGTCTACGGTAATTTGTTACAGCAGCAATAGGAAACTAATACAACACCTCAGGGCCTTTGCACTTGCCGATGAATAACTGAAGGAACAAACCAACCCACTGAGTCTCAAATGAGCTTTCCACTCCACCACAGCCCTTTTCTGCATGAGAAATTCTGATATTCCAGAGCCTGGGTACCAGCATTCTGGACTTAACACTTCTGCAGGGTAATGATTTATTTCACATCTGTTTCTTCTGCCCCTTGAGCACTAGGACCTATTCACCTCCACATCCCCAACCCACAGAGTTTGGCCTACCAGAGGAACTCAGTACAGCACATTAGTAACAATAATGTCCCACACATATTATCTAATAATCCATTATCTAATCTTACGGACATGCCGAGCCCTTCACGAGCAAGCAAACCAGCCCTGCAAGGTGGGTTGCCATTATTATCTCTGTTTTATAGATGAAGCTAATGAGCAATTGAGTCCCAGAGAGTTAAATAACAAACTTGTCTAAAGACATAAAACAAACAGTGGTACAGCCAGAAAACGGATGTAAGAGGATAACTGGGGAGTCTGCACTCTTAAACCATATAGCAACTGCTTCCCATCCACCAACCCTCCGAGGTTAAGACTTGGTGTCTGCTTTTCCCACAACACATCTGTGGCTGTGCAGCTGGCAAGTGGCAGAGCCAGTGATTGAAGCCGGGGTCCGGCTGGTTCAAAAGCCTGCTTGCTTTCCATCTCACCAGGCTGCTTGCTGTCTAATGAATGAATGAACAAAACATTGACCTAGCATCTCTGGACCGCACACGGCAAAGACAGAATCAAAGCAGGACTGGCTGCTGCCTAGTGCCTGGCTGCCCGGCCCTTCCTGAGGTCTGCTTCTCTTTGAAAAATGAGAAATGTTCAAATTCCTGCTCTCTAAAGAAGGAATGGATGATCTGCTTTAAAATACCCCAGCTGAGCCTGGAGCCCCTGGAAGTGTAAAAGAAGCAGAACTAGTTCTTTTGGTCAAATGTTAAGAACAAGAAGGAAGAAAGAAAGGAGGGAGGGAGGGAGGGAAGAGGAAGGAAGGGAGAGGAAGAAGGAGGAAGGAAGGGAAGGAGAGAGGAAAGGAAAGGGAGGGAGGGAGAGAGGGAAGAGAGGAAAGGAAGGGAGGAAGGGAGAAAGAAGAAGGAAGGAGGAAAAACTGGTTTAAGTAAAAACAAGGGAAATAACAAATTAAGTGGACTGGAGCTCTGAGAGACGTAATCTCCAAGTGCTGGGTTTCCCAGGGAGGTAATGCTATTCTGAACTCTGATAGTCCAGCCTTGATACTCACTTTCTAAAGATTGCTCAGTGGCATCTGTGTGTCAGCAAGGGGCACACAGGTTCCCCTGTGTGTCTCAGGGCCTCCGGGGGCCACAGGGAAACCTTCGGCAGATGACAAGAACAAGCAGGTTCCAGGATGGCAGGAGTCTGGCTTCCTAGCCTATGTTGCCATCCCTAGAGGAACCAGCTTTGGGTATAGAATCCTGGGGGCCCATTTCTAATTTATCCACATGGAACCATCCTCAGTTTCCGCAGGTTCTCCTTGGAGCCAAAAGAGCATCTGTAGGATTCTCCTTGGAGATTCCATCCCTGGACTCAAGAAGGAGACCTGAGAACCACTGAACATTTTATGGACAGGAAACGCACCTCTTGTCCAGTCAACTGTTTCAACTAAGGCCTGGAGAAGGAACCAGTATTTACTGAGCACCTCCATGTACCAGGCCCTGTGCCAGATATTAGCGTGTAAATTTATGTCAGTAAAGGAGCCCTGGTGGTGCAGTGGTTAAGCTCTGGGCTTCTAACCGAAAAGTCAGCAGTTTAAAACCACCAGTGGCTCCGTTGCAGAAAGATGTGGCAGTCTGCTTCTGTAGAGATTTGCAGCCTTGAAAAGCCTATGGGGTTGCTATGAGTGGGAATCAACTCGATGGCGTGGGTTTGGTTTTGGGGTTGGTTATATCAATGAATCCTCCAAAGCTTTTCTGGGAAATAGGTATATATGTCCATTTTATTGACAAGTAAGTTGAGGTTCAGAGAGGTTCAATCACTAGTCCAAGGGCTCAGAATTAGGAAAACAGGATGGTTTTCTCCTTTATACAGAACATATGGTTGTCAGTGACAGGTCTGTCTGCTTCCAACCTTTGCCTCTTCTTATTCTTTCCTTGACATCACCCCCTAATCCTGACATTCATTCAGAAAATATGTATTAAGCAGTGTTCTGGTACATAGACAGGCAACATGCCTGCCTTAACAGCTTATACATCCTAGTGTGGGGAGACAGGCAGTAACAAGAAAACAAATAGGCATGCAGGGTACTTTTGAACGGTGATAAACACTATGAAGAAATCAAACAAGGCAAGGGGTGGGGGTGGTCAAGGAATTTCTCCAAGATGATAACTGAGCTGAGACCTTAATTAGTATCTGAAAAAAATGCTCCTCCTTCTTCCCATTTATAGCCCAACAAATGCATTTGACTTTTCTCCTTATTCCTCCCAGGCCCCATCAGTCTTTAAAAGAGTCCAAAGTACATGCTTTCTTCTTTGGGTTAGAAAGGCTTGCAAAAACCCACTGATAAGGTTCCTCATTCACAACAGGAGAGAGCATTCCCAAGCAGTAAACAGAGCCGCTCAGCCTTACAAATACCACATAAAATGACTCAGGTCTTGGAGCTCATTCATCCTATCAAACCAAGTAGCTGCCACCCCATAAGCACTCCTTGAGTTTGCATTAATCAGACGGCTCAGTGTAGGTTTTCCTTTCATTTTTCTAGGTCTGTGATGATGGATGATGTGCGGTGGCACTTCTGCATTCATAATAAGAGGCTGGTGTTTCCTTACTCCTACAAGGCTGACTTTCATGGGACACTTAGGACATTTTCCTTGACAGTATTGAGTTGAAGCACAGTGTTCTTGAAAGGATTACTGTAGCCGTATTGTAAAAGATAACCTAATCACATGGGAGAGTCAAACATCAAACAATTTGATTTCAAAACCCTGAAATGGAATACTAAAGAATGATTAAACTATGAAAACCCAAAAGGCTCTAATCTTGATGAACTAATGGGACAGGCAAAGAGGGAAAGAGAAAACTCAGATCTTCACGTCTCACAGATTTTTGAACTGTTTAAATTGTCAGAATCAAAGCTCACACCGGCCTTCAGCTTGCTTGATTTTTAGCTTTCTCCTCTCACCTCCCTCAGATGCACACATTCTGCTCCCAAATAGCTGGATACACCTTCCTCAGCTCTGCTGTTCTGGCTTCTAATACAACCTGGATTTTCTCCTTCCTAAGCTGCCTCCAGACCTGGGGCTTCCTGCTGGGGCTTGTAAAACTGCTGCAGGAAGATGGCAGCTCCTGCAGAGTGGGCAAGGCAGGCCCTTTCGCAGAAGGGAGACAAATGAACTGACAGCCCATGACGACAGGTGATTCGACGAAACCTTCACAAAATTCCTCTTCCCTGTACTTGTTTTTGAGGTACAACTACGGGTGACAGAGGCTCACTGGGGCTCTTTCATAAATCTCAAAGACAGTCCTTTTCAGACACTCCCTATAAAAGAAAGGCCTCGGTGAGATTTCTGTCACTGACAACCGTATATTCTGTATAAAGGAGGAAATCATCCTGTTTTCCCAATTCTGGGCACAGTAGCTGAAAATCCATTGCATAGAAAGATGTCAGCTCAGCGGGCAGTTGTGGGGACTGGAGTCTTCCCCAGCCACTGCTAATAAAATAACACCAAGTCTTGGGTGTCCTTTCTAAGGAGGGTAGATTCTACTCAACCTGCTGACCTGAGAAGCTGCTCTTTTTTTTTTTTTTTCCTTCTGGGCAAGAAGAAATGCCTCTCGCTTTCACTCTGGACCTGGTGCTCCATTTATGAACCTGGGAAAGCTGTGAGTAGCCGTTTGCTCTCAGGTCTGACTTCAGGCCTGGCTGGTACCACTTAAAAGGATGAGCCTCATTAGCTGGAATTCAACAGTCCCTCCTGGATGTGGAGTCAATAAGTGAGAACATTCTGCTCAGAGGGTGATGAAAGGGGGTCAGGGATGGAAATGACGCCAAAACACAGAATTTAAATGCAAAAATATTTCCTGAGTGATTAGCTGCGGCTATTTAAACCATTAAAAGTTTAAACCCTCTTGAGGTCAGGGAGAGAACCAGAGAAGAATCGGTGGCACATTTCTTCTCTTCCTATAAACCCAGTATATTTTTAAAATGCAAAGCATCTCTAAACAGCTATTTGATTAGGATTTTTTTTTTCTCCCCCAATGAGGCTATGATAATTAGCAAATGCCTAGGAGATGAAATTTAAATATGCCAATCAGTCCATCTCAAGAGTTTCAAATGAACAATGTGGAATGTAATTACGGTGACGCGATACCACTTTTGTGGGGTTGCAGCCATAACTGGAAATCTAAAACCCAACAGATGACCTCTTCCCATGCCCGGAGCAGCTGCTTCCCCATTAAAAAAAAAAAAAAAAAAAAGGAGCACTGAGTATTATCTGAAAATTCGACCAGTGTGACCTTTAAAGAGAATGATTTTGAGAACTTCTGGTGATAACTCTGCCACCATTTCCTCACTAATGGGGCATTTTCAAAACCACCAGGGTGACGGAGATAACCCGACTTCACAGAGGTACAAACAGACTCTACCTGCAAAATCTAATGCCCTATTTTCTCCATCAGTGATCATTTCTTAGGTTGGAAATTGTCAAAAACCGGAAGATTCACAACTTCTCGCCTCTCTTGCGGTCCCTGGGGATGTGCAGAATGGATCCTGCAGTAGATTGGTCTGTAATGGGACAGAAAGTTATCCGAAAGAGGAGAGCAGAATGCAGTTAACTGTTTAGAAGCGTTTTTCTGTCTTGCTACTGGGGAATGTCACATCATGAAGAACTATTCTGGTTAAAATTAAGTCTTTTCAAAAACTCAGGCTGTCGTCACACCGAGTCCATTTTTCACCCCACAGGCTTGGTTCTTGTATCTCTCAAAATAGCTTTTCATGATACTGTGACGGCAAAATGGCTGAGAGGAAGGCTTCACTTCTTCAACCAGTAACTACAGAAACATGCGTGTCTTGGGCATAAAGGGATGTTACCAGGCAACAATACAGAAATGAATAACATTGATAATCCATTCCATAGTAACGGCTTTTATAATTAAAGATTACTGCAAATACAATAGATCCAACACAAATGGGAATAATGGAGAGACACAGCCAGCTCCCTGCTTCTTTGTCAGCAGCTCTCCCCTTGCCTACACATGGACCATGCACTTCCATGGAGCTGGAGAGTCTGTAATTAGCCACCTGCCAGTGTCGGCCGCCATACCTCTAACCCGGCCAGTGCTTTCGTGACTAAGTTCTCGTGAGTGATAATTAAACCCGCCAGCCTCACTTGTGAGGTCTGCTCACAACTGAGCAGTACATATACACACTGGCACATCTAACAGTGACAGATTCTCCAACAACCACTGGCTAGGGCCTCGCCATAAGTATCTCTTTATATGAGTGCCTCGAGTCCCAGCCCCTGCCCCATGAGTCTTCACCTTTTCTTTTAATCGAACAACGTTTTGCAATTTCAGCTCCATCCATCAGGCACTTCCATTGTCTGCTAATAGAGTTTACAGCATCCTATTCCCTCGTCTGTAGCCGAGGCCAAGAAATCTTTCGTCATTCCTGTATGTCCAAGAACATTTCAGATGCACTATAAATTGCACTTGAGCTTCATCTACTATCGGCTGCCGAGCTGAAAACGTGCCAGCAAGGGCTTTAATTCATAATTAGATATCGGCTAGACAAATTATCTGCCAATGGTACCTTTGCCTACCAACATCGCATGGGAAAATAACGTTCAATACGGGGATACATGGAAAGAGAGCACTCTCGTGGGAGGAAATGTTTTGCAAAATATATTTCCTTGACAACTGTTTTCCAAGCAAATTCTAATACTGTAGGGTTTGTTGAGTTTCTTTGTCTTTTTCCCGTGGTTTTGAACTATTGTGGTGTCTGAAAACCAACATTGCCAAGCGTCCTAATGTGAAAAGCAGGGATTAAAATAAAGGCAAAAAAAAAAATCTTTTGTTTTCTTTTTTTTTTACTCTTCCAGAGTTGAAAACTTTAAAGACCAGGGATTCACCATCTTTTTTGGGGGGGGTGGGGGGTGGGGGAGGTTACTGGTAGAAACAGAAGATGGACAGCATCTGGAAGTACTACTAGGGGTCAGTCACCCAGGTGACCATGGAGAAAAGATGGGGAGGGCAGATGGGCTGCCATGCTAGGCCCTTCTACCCAAAGTTGGAGGACTAACCTAGTCTCTATGGGGAGTGCAGTCTAGTACCTACCTGATCACCCGCATCTGGGAGTTAAAGGAGCTCCAAGAACAACTCAATCAGCCTCAGGACTAAATTATGGTCCTTTAAAATCCTGCAGTCTCTGATTTTCTGAGACAGGATCAATTTCAAATATTCTGTCCCATTATCAAACAATGTGTCAGCTGCCATGTTCTAGTATTTTATTTGTAAAATGGTCTTATGGACCTGGTGGGCCTCCCAAGAGTGGGCAGAATCACACTCTTAGAGCCAGGACAGACCAATGATAAAAGGAATGTTACCGTTCTCTGCTCAAGCTGACCCTTTTCCCCCTATGACTTCGATGGAATTATTAGCGCAACTCTAAATAAAAACTAAACCAAACCCGTTGCTGTTGAGTCAATTCCTACTCATAGCAACCCTATAGGGCAGAGCAGAACTGCCCCATAGGGTTTCCAAGGAGCAGCTGGTAGATTCAAACTGCTGACCTTTTGGTTAGCAGCAGAACACTTAATCACTGCGCCACTAGGGCTCCCAACTCTATGCAGGTCATAGCAAATCAGGACACTTCTTTATGCATCCATCCACCCATCCATCCTTCCGTTCAGCCACCTAATATTCTATATTAAGTGCTGCCTATGTGCCAAGAATCATGACGGGTATCGCGGTTACAGAGGAAAAAGACACATGTCTGCTTGTGGAGATCACATTTTTTTAAAGCAGGGTTTTTGACTTATTGGTTTATGGATCAGCTTCAGGGAGCGTGTAAACCCCTTGAAACTGGATTTAAAAGTGTGTGTGTGTTTATTTGTATGTGTGTCCATGTGCCATGCACATTATTCTGGGGAGGAGGCCTTAGAGTTATTATCAGATTAGCATAAGGGTCTGTGACCCAAGAAAAGGTTAAGAACCAAACGGAAGCTATAAAGCAAATTGCTGTGTTTTTGTCACAGAGATCTTTCCACAGAAAAGGGGTAAGAAAAAGCTTTGCAATGGGGGTGATGTTTGGGTTGGACCTTGACAATGCAAACGAGTGTGGCTTCACCTGCCCAATCCCAGAGAATGAAGACTTCACCCTTTCAGCTCCAGGATGCTCTCTGAGGCCTCTAGCCCATACCAATCTCCCCTCCTCCATGTTCTTTCCTTCCTTCAACGAGTTTTTCCTGAGTGCCCACTTGTGCCAGGGCCTGTGAGCAAGACAGACACGTGTACCCGCCCTCCTGGAGCAGACGTCCTTGTGAGAGAGACAGACATCAAACACTCACACAGATGTGTAATTACAAAGTGAGATCAATGCTAAGTAGGGAGAACAGAGAAAAAGGAGACTGGCTGATGGAAGGGGTCTGATGATTCCAGAGACTGGGCGGGGGCGACTTCTGAAGCGTTCTGACTGTTGCGTTCACTAGCCAGCAACCTGGATTGTAAAATGCCCCACGTCTGAAAATTCCTCAAGGGGAGAGACTGTAGATCATTCAGCTTTGCAGCTCACAGGGCTCGCAGCACCTGGCGCTGGGCAGGCACTTGTATTTGCTGATCAAATAAATGAGTGAATGAGCAGGCTACCCTTTGATATTTCTTTTATTAAATATTTTTTAGCCCCTTCAGATGCAAAGGCCTCATCTTAGATCTCCATCAACCACAAAGCACAGAGAATATCTAACAAATCATTAGGTTGGGAGGAGGCCTCCCATCTTCACAAACTCTAAAGAAAATGATCTTGCTGGCCCTCTCCCATAATGCCACTTCAGTATTCAATCTAGGCATTCGAGTTCCAAGCCATTCACACATGAACTGCTCAGACCCTGCCCTGGAGGTGAGTCCTCTGGGAAAGCTGACGCTCATCCCTATCAGGGCACAGTTGAAAGATGCAGCCATGATGGAGGCAGAACTCACCCTCTGTCGAGGAGACCAAGACACAGAGAGGAGGTCATGTGTACCTTGATGCAGGGCAAGAATTTGAAAATGCATTCTATGGAGTTAACATATTTGTTTTGTTTATTGTCCACCTCCCTCCACTAGAACAGAATTTCTGTCTGTTTTGTTCATTGCTGTGTCCCTGGTGCCTGGCACATGGTGCACACTCAAGACTTATTTGTTAAATGGATCATTGAATGAAAGGGGACTTGAGCATGCCAGTCAAAGGAAACGGCCAGAAGCAAAGGCATGGAGGTGGTAAAACGCATGGGCCATGTACCAAAGGTGCACCCAGTGGTTCCGACACGAACACTGGTTGATATTTTCATTTACCTCAACAAGGAAGATGAACATGAAAGAACAAAAACATATCAGAATTTCATTTATTTGTTAATGACATGAGCAACGTCTTTGCTGAACTGAATACTGGAAGAAAGGTTGTTTTTTTTTTCTCAATTTTTGTGCTACTCACAATGACACACTTTTAGGTTTAATCTGCATTATTAATATGTTCTCCATCACTGCCCTAAGTCTAGACCATCATCAAAACAATAAAGCAAGTCTTGATTTATAGTATTTGCATATTTCTGTGGTGTTAGTATTGCTATCGTGGCAAATTTCAAGCTTCCAGCGTGATGTCACTGAACAGAGTTGGGAAGAAATACATAGTAGCACGCCAGTATATACAGATACAATAGACATAAATAACCTCAACAGCATTGATAGATAGTAAAATGTAATAAAATAACTAGGAAGTGATTAAGTTTTGAGTATTTGCTATTTTTATTTTTAATATAATTTATTTGCTATGTGTTTAACAATCAGCTTACAAACTTGCTGAAAACTTAACAATTGGCTCTCAGGAGTCAGCTCTAGCACAGCACTGGGGACACGTGCACCCAACGGGCAGACCAAATCTTTTATGCACCAGCAAAGCAGTCCCATAGAACGTTCAGCTTCAACAAACTTACCCAGAACTTTGCAGTCAGAAAACCTATAAAGAAACTATACTGATGTGTGTACAACATGTAACTTCTGTCATTGAAAAAAAAAAAATCTTTTGAATTACATTTTAGGTCCCATAATCGCTCTTGGATTTAGGGTTTCTAAAAGTCATACTCCATCCCCACTCCAGGCTTGTGGCAGGAATTTAGGAGATGTGCTCCGTTCCCTGGAGGGAATGGTGCTCCCTCTTAGAGGGCTTGAGAGAGATGGAGCCAGCAGCCTGCTTTGTAGGTAATAAACCACATAACCTAGAAAGTTGTGGCCTGAGAGCCAATCCAGATGCTCCTGCAGGTCACATGGGTGAGAGGCAATTCCAGGTCTGAGGGGAGGGAGAGAGGATGGCGCCAGGGGTGCCACAGAAGTAGAACTATCAGTGGAGACAAGAATCTAGGAGAACAAGACCATTGTGACTTTAAGGCTGCCCACAGCGCTGTCTCAGCAACAAGACAAACCAACCCCCACCCCCAAAGATTCGGAGGCTCCGCATCAGAGTCCCAGCTGGGTCTAAATTAGGGAACATCTGAGGCACGTGCTTGACTCTGCAGTTCAAGTCCTTCAATCAGGCGCTGGGAATGAGTGTCAGGGGCCTCCTGCTCTTCCTAATGTTCCTCCCCTGGGGCACAGGGCTCAGGAGCAACATGGGGTCACACAGGGAAGAGTCAGACAGGGCCAGCGCTGCTGATGAGGCTGCTGGTTACGCTGCTGGCCAGGACTGAGCAACACGTGCTGTAGATAACACAAGAAAACAGGATACGCTCTCTCAGCTTCTTCACTGTGTGTGTACATTCAAAATTTGAAGGAACACATAGGGACTGGGGTGAGCTGGAGAAATGAGTGGAGCTGAGAGGCACAGGGAGGATAGTGGGGCTCAGTGGGCCGGGGGAGGGAAGTAGGTAATCAGAATTAGCCTTGGTTGTCCCAGGCCACAACCAGAGCCCATCCCAAGCGACAGTCCAGCTTGTACTTAGGAGACATGAGACAAATAGGGATGGCAGGTGGGGGGTTGCACAAAATGGAGAGAGCGTGACTCAGGACCCAAAAGTCCCATGAGCTCTACTGTTTGCTTGCTACTGTTAGCTGACATTGAGTTGGCCCCCGACTCACGGAGACCCCATGCACAACAGAACAAAATGCTGCCTGGTCCTGCGCCATCCCGATTGGTTGCACATCTGACCACTGTGATGCACAGCACTTTCATTGGCTGATATTTTGGGAGTAGATCACAAGGCCTTTCTTCCTAGTCTTTTTTAGTCTGGAAGCTCTGCTGAAACCTGATTAGCATCATAGCAACACATAAGCCTCTACTGACAGACAGGTGGTAGCTGTGCACGAGGTGCGTTGGCTGGGAGTCAAACCCAGGTCTCCCACATGGAAGGCGAGAATTCTACCAGGGAACCACCAATATCCTCTACCGTTTGCTTTGTTGTTGTTCTTGTTAGTTGCTGTCGAGTCAATTCCAACTCATGGCAACCCCATGTGTGCAGAGTAGAACTGCTCCATAGGATTTTCAAGGTTGTGACCTTTCGGAAGCAGAACATCAGGCTTGTCTTCCAAGGCCCTTCTGGGTGGGTTTGAACAGTCAAACTTTTGACTAATAGTCAAGCACTGTTGTTGTGTGCTATCGATTCTGACTCATAATGACCCTATAGGACAGAGTAGGACTGTCCCCATAGGGTTTCCTAGGCTATAATCTTTATGAGAGCAGACTACCAGGTCTTTCTCTCCTGGAGCGAGGCTGGTAGGTTTGAACTGCTAACCTTTTGGTTAGCAGCCAAGCACATTGACCACTGCACCACCAGGGCTTCGAAGTCAAGCGCTACACCACGTCAAATAAGGCACTCTCTCTGAGCCTCAGTTTCCTTATCTGGAAAGAGGACAACTTTTTTTTAAAGTGCTTTAGATGAAGGTTCACAGAGCAAATTAGTTTCTTGAGGAAAGAGGGCAACTTTTGAGGTGACTTCTTTAAGATCAAAGGAGGAGAGAATGAGAAAGGTTGTCTATATAAGATGCAATGGGCTGAGCAGATGGGAGGGACCATCCTCATAGTCATTCAGGGCTCCTGTGAACCTTGGAGAGAACCTTCACTCACTATGAAGCCTCAAGCTCCCTCCCCTTTCATGCCTGTACTAGCAGCATGATTAATCAAAGGAAGCCTGGGGTAACCAAGGGTCCCACTCTAAATTCACATCCTCTTCTGCCACTTTCTAGCTGTGTGACTCTGGGCATGTTGCTTAACATCTCTGAGGTTCGGCTTCCTCAACTGTAAAACAAGGACAGCAATCCTGCCTCCTAGCACCATCGTGAAGATTAATAATCTTTGGGAAAGCCCACCCCCTGCTAGTGGTCACTAAGTTTTGGTTTTGGCTTATCAACATCTGCTGGCCACCTAGAGTGAAACCTGGTACTCTTAGAGAGCAAAGAACGTGGTCTTGTCCTCAGGGCCTGGGGAATGTTCAAGGCCTGGAGATCACAACAGGGGTCATAAACGCTCCTTAAGTGGGTGAGCCCTGGAAGTGGACAGATGTCCAGCTGATGGTGTCAGGCTCGGCATGTGGTCAGGGCTTCCTTTGATCCAGAGGTAGGCAGTAGCCTAGAGCTCGTTCCCCCTGACCACACCGCAGGGCGGCTGATTCGCTCGGCAAGAGTTAGATTCGGTTTTTATTCTGGTGAGGATGACATATAAAAGGCAGTGATGGCTAGTGATAACTTACTGAGGCCAAAGCCACGTGGGTAACAGGGCATAATGCAAGGTTACTGGGCTCACCAGTCCTGCCTTCTCATTGTTGTATGGCTATTCCTGTATCAATCTCTTCTTTGTGGCTTGTCAAAGGGCAGCACCCAAGCCCCCAAATGGGGAATAAATAGAACTGAAGTACAAACAGCTACTATATTCTCAGCACAGGGAATATAAGGCCCTTTAGTCTTAAAGTGACAGATGAGTAGGAAATTATTTCTTACTAAAGAATAATAAGGAGCATAAATGGCTATATATACATGGACGATTCACTAGAAGGTAAGCACCCCCAAATGAAAACAAGGTAGGCGTCACCGCCTTGCGCCTCAGGGCCTTCCTCCACCCTTAGTTCCTGTACTTGAAGCACCTCACCCACACTCACCCCCACCCTGGCCAGGCTGCCCTTATAACCCTTACCCTTCCTTTTCCCCAACCTCCAGAAATAAGGCACCAAGAAAGCCACGTGCTGAAACCAGATTTCCTCGGTTTGAAAGTTCTTTTACTCTTGTTGTTGTTGTCTGTTGCCATGGAGAGGGCTCTAACTCACGGGGACTCCGTGTACAACAGAAGGAAACGATGCCCAGCCCGGCGTTGTCGTCACGGTCTGGTGTGCTCGAGCATACCGAGATCTTTTACTCCTAGAGAAGGGTCCTCAGGACCCAGAACCGCACAGCCAGGTGAAGAAAGCATGGCCTTGACAAACTCTCACCAGAAGGCTGACGGGGGATTCTTTTTCCCTCTGCAGCCCAGGCACCTGGCCTTTCCTCAGCCTGGTTAAGACTCAGGCTGTTCTAGCTCTCAATCTCCCGCTGTCTCTCTGACTCTTCCCTGACCGCAAACCTGAACAGACAGCAGGATGCCAGCTTGGGCATGACTAAACAAGTGTCTTCTCCTTCAATTCTACTTCTAACAACCCTTTCCAATGAACCACTTCAATTAAGCAGGCATAAGCACAGCCTGATGTACAGCTGAGACACACACGGAATTAACTGCAGAAGGTAGAGACCCCAGAAGGAATTTAACCCTCAGGCTTGTCACCTCAAACATGAGGAGGACTCTATAAAGTTGAGGAAAGCATTTCAGTTAACATCATGGCAAAGCACTACTAAAACTGGCGAACGGCTAGCCTTGGTGAAGGTGCCAAACTTACCTTTAGCCATATTATGAAATGTGTTTTAAAAGGACTACTGATCCCAACCCACAACCCACTCTTGGCTTTGTAGACAGTCCATCTGGAGACTTTGAGAGAACAGGAAGCAGCTCCTGAGGCCCCCACTCCAGGCCTGGGCTCACTCCCCCACCCCCAGCCCCCGGGGGAGCTATCTCACACTGTCAGTCTCAAGGACAAGATTTTTTTTTTTTTTTTCTTTAAGTCAAACTGCAGCAGGAGAAATTGAGGTTTCAGGGCAAGAATGAATTTCTTTACACTGTCCTACTAACCCTGAACAAGTCCCTGAGGGAAAACTGGCGTTTTCTGGAGGGTTTTTAAAAGGAAGAGATTTCATCCAAAAGTCAGCACCCCTGATTCGAGGCCGATAATAGACAGGAAGCGAGAAGCCAGGAGCTGAGGAGGATCGTGGGAGGAAAAGCCACCTTCTAACCAGCCCGCACATTGAACATCTCATATCCCCAAGGGCCAGAGAAAGAACCACAGAACAGTTTTCCATTTGTATTTGTCAAACTCGGCTCACTCCCTGTTGAAGCCAAGAAGAGAGATTTAAAACTACAAGTGCCGCCAGTTTTATGTAACTAGTCATTTGGTATTTTGAGAGCATCTGAGAATTGTAATTACGGAGGCAAGGAGAGAGGGTCATTTCTTCAGCTCGCCCACACCTTTCAGAAGGGGCAATTTTAACCCTGAAGAGCGGTCTCGGACAGCAGGGGGCCTCCCTAAGTTTCCACAGAACCGAGGAGCTGAGCGAGAGGCTGCCACAGGAAGGGGACTTGGAGGTCTAGTTTTGTCCCCATGTTTACAGACGAGACTTGGACCTGGAGAAGTTAAAGGACTCGCCCAAGACTGCATAGCAAAATAACTCCTTACTCTGCAATGACATTTGGGGATGGAGTAGGTTGGAGCCGTCTATCAGAGGTGTGCTCTAAGTTTTGTTTTGGCTTCTTTAAAAACAGCCTAGCCTGCAAGATGGTTTATTTCAAACCAATAGGGCCTTGCTTTGTTTTAAGCCGCTTCCATTATCAGGACAGCCTGTGTTCCAGTGAACTCCACAGCACTTTGAAACCACGGGAAATTTCCAGCCTAAACGTGAGCAGATTACGTTCTACAGCTCTGCCATAAAGTCAGGCTCCCCAGTGTGGCCACACACAGATTAAAGCAAAAACTTGCTAAGCATAAAGAAGGAACAATTATTTGGAGAAGAGAAAAACCAATTTGGCAACCAATAAGTTGTGGGACCTTGGAGAGCTCAGGGGTGGGGAGGCTAGTACCCACTCAACCCCAGGGATAGAGTTTCCTCAACTCAGAGCCTGGGTCCAGCTCAGCAGTGTCAGCTCAACAGTCCTGAGAAAAAATTCAAGTCTGAACTGCTTCCCTTCACAAAGCCTTACCCTCTGGAAGAAGTCAGGGGCCTCATGAATCAGGACAACAGCGTGGGGTCCCTTAAGACAACAATCTATACACCAGACTTGCAGTCTTTGATAGATCCTTATCTGGAAAGACAACCTCCAGTATTGTTGTGTACAGAGGTGGACTAAGCAGTAAACAAGGTAAGCATAGGCTTATTTGTGCTTACTTACTAATCTGTAGTGACCAATTTCACATTCACGTGGTGAAACCCATGTGAATTGGTCACTACAGATCAGTAAGTAAGCACAAGCAAGCCTGTGCTTACAAAAAGATGTGGTGAAACCCATGTGAAAGTGGTCATACAGATGAGTAAGTAAACACAATTAAGCCCACACTTACCTTGCTTACTGGGTAATCCGTCCCTGTCAGGGACTGTAAATTTGAGAAGCAACTTTGATTCTGTAGGAAGGTGCTGTGGGGTTGGGAGAGAGAGATGCCAGCCATACCTAGAAACAGAATCTTTGATGTGCAAAAATGTGAAACTGTTCACTACAGATGGTCTGGTAAGCAAAGTAAGCACTATGCTTACCTTGCCTACTGGATAATCCATCCCTGTGTACAAGAAATGAAAATTAAGGCTGTTGTTGTTAGGCCCTGCTGAGTTGATTCTGACTCATAAGGACCCATGTGACAGAGTAGAACTGCTCCATAGGGTTTCTTGGTTGTAATCTTTATGGAAGCAGATCGCCAGGTACTTCTTCCACAGAGACACTGGGTGGGTTCAAACCGCCAAACTTTCAGTTAGCAATCAAGTGTTTAACCGTTTGTGCCACCAGGCCTCCTTAAACTGAGGCTCAGAGGGTTTAAGTACTTTGTCCACAGTTGCACAGCATATTAGTAATACACAAGGGACTCTGGGTTCTCGGGCTAGGGGATAGAAGGGATGAAGGACTCAGGCCGATCTACCTGAGTGAAGCTGCTCCTTCAGCCCTGGAATCCTCAAACTAGCCTCCCTGTCCAGCTGGGACTAGATTAAGGTTTCTTAACCTCAGCACTATTGACATTTGGGGCCGGATCATTCTTTGCTGTCCTGTGCATTACTGGATATTTAGCAGCATCCCTGGCCTCTACCAACTAGATGCCAGTAACACCTCCAGTTGTGACAACCAGAAATGCCTCCATATATTGGCAAATGTTCCTGGGGGGAAATCACCCCCACTGAGAATCACTGGAATAGATGGATGGCAAGTTGCAGAGACTGCAGCCCCCTGCACTGTCCTCCCAAACATGCCTCATACCCTGCCCCTAGGAAAGAGCTGGGCCACTCAGCAAGCATCACTGAGGGGCTAGACTTGAGGAGGAGCCGAGGCCAAGCCACAGCTGACTGGCTCTGGGAAAAGTAACTTAAGACCAACACCCTTCCTGGGTGGCCCCTCAGCCCAGGACACTGACACCTGCTGAGCCCAAGAGGGTCCAGGGTCCAGGAAAATCAGGGTCCATGGAACTCCCGACCTGAGAAGTCAGACAACCACATCCGGGTGGGAGACAGGACACCCAATTAGAAGGAATCTGAACTAGGGGCAGACAAGTAGTCACACAAAAACACAGAAAGATGGTTTCCTATAAGGCGGCTTAGAGAGCTGGGCCATGACCAGCAGCACTGGGAAATTTTCAGCGGTCTCAGCAAAAGAGCAATAATAGCTAATATTTATGGAGCGCCTACTATATGCCAGGCAGGTCCCTGGGTGGCGCAAACAGTTTGCTCTTGGCTATTATCCAAAAGGTAGTGGTTCAAACCCACTCAGCAGCACCATGGAAGAAAGCCCTGGAAATCTGCTTCCATAAAGATTACAACCAAGAAAACCCTATGGAGCCACATCTATGATCAGCTGATTTTTGCCAAAGGTGCTAAGTCCGTTCGATGGGGAAAGCAGAGTCTCTTCAGTAAATGGTACTAGGAAAACTGGATTTCCACATGCAGAAAAATGAAACAGGATCCATATACAAAAACAAAGTCAAAATGGATTAAGGACCTAAATGTGCAATCTAAAACCATAAAATTCTTAGAAGAAAATGCAGGGGCAACACTGTTAGGCCTAACTTTTAACAGTGGATTATCTAATATAGTAACAAAAGCACAAGGAATAAAAGACAAAATAAATAAATGGGACCTCACAAAAATTAAAAACTTTTGTTCATCAAAAGACTTCACCAAAAAAGTGAAAAGACAAGCTACCAACTGGGAGAATAGCTTCGGAAACCATATATCCGATAAGAATCTAATAACCAAAACATACATAAAACTTTGTCAACTTAACAACAAAAAGACAAATAATCCAATCATAAAATGGGCAAAGGACTTGAATACATGTTTCACTGAAGAGGACATTTAAATGGCCACCAAACACATGAAAACATGTTCAACATCATTAGCCATCAGAGATGCAAATCAAAACCACAAGATAACCATTTCACTCCCACTAGAATGACTAAGATTTAAAAAAAAAAACAGAAAATAATAAATGTTGGAGAGGATGTGGGGAAATTGGAACCCTTATCCGCTGCTGGTGGGAATGCAAAATGGTACAGCCGTTATGGAAAACAGCTTGGTGGTTCCTAGGAAAACTAAAAATAGAACTACCATTTGACCCAGCGATTCCACTCCTAGGTGTATACCTACAAAACTTGAAAGCAGAGACTTGTACACCAATGTTCACTGCAGCACTATTCACAATAGCCAAAAGGTAGAAACAACCTAAATGTCCATCAACAGATGAATGCATAAACAAAATATGGTACATACAATGGAATACTACTCAGCCAGTAAGAGAAACAAAGTCTTAATACATGCTGTATGACATGGATGGAGCTTGAAGATATGCTGAGTGAAATAACTCAATTACAAAAGGATAAATACTGTATGATCTCATGAACATAAAAAGACAAGACAAGACAAATGTATTGAGACCAAAGTTTATTGGTGGTTACCAGGGGTAGAAGGGGAGGGGGTTAATAGCGATAGAAAAATTGCATTGATTAAGAGTAGAGTTGCACAGCTGATTAATGTAATTGCTGTCAATAAGTTGTACACTTCTAAAAAAGTCAAACTGGCAAAAGTGGTGCAATAGATATATTTATAACAATGACAAAAAGAAAAAAAAGAGTAGCTGCTGAGGCTGATTATGTACAACCAAAAACCTCATGGGATTTGGTTCCTTGGTTTGGAGGTTTAGGGTCATGGTTTCATGGGACATCCCAGTTAATTGGCCTAATAATGTGCTTAGTGCTTCTGTTCTACCTCCTAGTTCGCTGTACAGTGCCTGGGGTCTTAAAAGCTTGCAAGCAGCCATCCAAGGCACAACTGGTCTCTATTTGTCTGAAGCAACAAAGGAAGAAGGAGAGTCAGATATAGGAGAAGGATATGGAATGTATGGCTAATTGCCTCCATGAACAATTGCCACCATTGCCATGAGACCAGAAAACTGGTCTGCTATTACTGAATATTTTGATCAAAGATTCTATAGAATAATCCTGATCAAAAAGGGGAAAATGCAGAACAGAATTTCAAATTCTCATGCAATCCAGACTTTCTGGAGCCATGGAGGCTGGATGAGCCCCTGAAACTATTGCCCGAGATAATCTTTAAACTTAAACCAAAAATATCCCCTGAAGTCTTCTTAAAACCAAACACCAGTTTAGCTTAACTAGTAAAAAATGTCTGCCTTGAGCATTGTGCTCTTTAAGAACTATCTATGTGGGATCAAAGTGACAACAGCAACTGGAACGATTAGACAGGACCCTTAGGAGGCAGTGAGTTTATGTTAATGGGGAGGAACAACTCAGAAAAGGAAGGTGAGAATGAGTGCACAATTCAAAAAATGTAATCAATGTCACTGAATTGTACATGCAGAAACGGTTGAATCGGTGTATGTTCTGCTGTGTATACTCTGAACAACAACAAAATTGAAGAAAAAAAAATCCTATTGAGCAGTTCTCCTCTGTAATACATGGGTTGCCATGAGTTGGAATCGACTCGATGGTAACAGGTTTGGGTTTTTTTTTTGTTTTTGTTTTTTTATGTACCAGGCACTCTGCTAAGTACTTTATGCATACTCTCTTTTAATCCTCCCAACAGCTCCAAGCCTGGTGCCATTATCACCCATTGTTCGGAAAAGGAAACTGAGGCAGTAGTCAAGGAACTCGCTCAAGGTCCGTCATTCATCCTGCATGTTGGTGAGAGGGCACTGAAGCTTCAGGAGGAAGCAACTGCGTGACTGTGCTCCATGAGGCTCTGGCCCAGCCTTGCCAGACCCACCGAGGCAGGGAAAAGATGGCACGGCATGAGGCAGGCAGCAGGCTTCAGTCTTTGCTAAACAGCCATGTGCCAAGTGCTGCCAGTGACTCAGTCCCATGCCTAAGTGGGTGCTGAGGGCCTTCCAGTCTGTGGGGTGGGAACAGCTGATGCCAGCTGGAACACATTAGCACAGTCTCACTTCCCAGGAGAGCGCGACTCCACCGCACAGAGCAGACTTCCTTGGCAGCAAATAGTACTCGCAAGAGTCCCAGTGTCATTTAAAGAAGCCATTTGTTTCCCAACAGCAACCAGGAAGGTGGCAGCAGGTCCTACAGCAGGAGTCCTCTGGACCTGCAGTCAAGGAGGCCTCTGCAGGCAGCCAGACAAGCTGTGGAGCCATGGGACACAGGGTGAAGGCTCTTCGGCTTAGAACCCTGGAAGAGGAGTGTCTGCAAGTGTCCTTGGCAAGTGCCTGGAGGCCTTGGGGTCAGCTAGTCAGACATTTAGGAGTCAGGAGCTGCTATGAAGATAAAGCCTCTGGCGCTGGACTGCCATTGCTGGGAAACAGGTCGGGCCCATGGGCTTCCCAAACAGCTCGGCAATCCCTGCTCAGGCCAGCCCCGGGTCAGAGCAAGCGGGCAGCAGGGTCTTCCCTCCCCCTTCATGGCCAACCACAGGACTGACGCGGGGCTATTCAGCAGATGCTTGATTCTATCCAATTTAGCATGTTGCTGACATGCCTCAGGATGAACCGGATTTAGTCGCTTTTTTAAATCCCACACCCAGTGGTCTGAGAAAGTACCTGAAATAACCTGGTGTAACCAACAAGCACAGATTTTCCCTGTGGGGAACATCTTTCTTTCTGACTTCTGACCTCAGGCCACAGCCAGGGTGGGGATTACAATGCCCTCTAAGAGGCCAGAAGGATTAACCCATTGCCGTGGTGTCAATTCCCACTCACAGTGACCCGATAGGACAAAATAGAACTGCCTCATAGGGTTTGCAAGGCTGTAATCTTTATGGAAGCAGACTGCCACATCTTTCTCCCAGAGTGGCTGGTAAGTTCAAACCGCCGACCTTTCGGTTAGCAGCTGAGCACTTACCACTGTGCCACTGGAGCTTCTTCCAGAAGGATTAGTCTGAGGTTAAAAGAATGAGCTCATTCATTCTCTGTAACCTGTTCAGGGACAAGGGCAGAGAAGCACACCATGAGTCTCTCCCCGCAGAAAACATCTTACTTTCGAAATAGATTTTCACCTCGGGTCACGACTCCGAAGACCAAGGAAGGGTTGGACAATTCCTTGAGAAGTCCTGGTCCACAGTGATGGGCGTGGGCTGCTCTTCCTGTCTTCTGGGAGAGCTGCTCACACAGGACAACGGCAGAGCCTGGGCCCCAGGGAACACAGACGAGGAGCCAAGCAAACCAGGGCTCAGGCTTGAAAGAACCCAGATCCCTCCGACCTCTCATACTGGGCAGCTCGTCTTTCTGGGCAGCTGAGCCTGGCTACCATCGTAAGTCTCCAGCAAGAGCCAGTCTGCCTGCTTTCCCTCTGGACAAAAGAGGGAGAGCGTTTCCAACTGATACTTCAGAACTCAGCAGCAGCTGTCCTGCCAGTTCTTGACATCTATTGATTTCCAGAATTTCTGCTCCGTTATTCGGTGAGCCCCATTCTGGGTCTCTACCAGGTGGAAATGTATCCTCAGAGCCAAGCTTCGCTTCCCTTTGGGCCCAAGTTTTTCTGTGGTCATTTACTCTTCTTCTCCCTTTCTCCCAGGCCAATCCCCTCCAGGTCTCCTTTGAAGAGTTCTTATTTACTGAACAAACAGGTAAAAAAAAAAAAAGTTTAAAAATAAGCTAGGATAAGAGTAATAAAGCCTCCTTTAGCCTTTGCCATTAAAACTGATTTGAAATAGGAGAGTCAGACGTTCCAGGTAAGAATTATAGGGTTTGTGGATTCCAGAGACAACTAAGTCTCCTTTATTTTCCTTCTATAAGGACTAAATTGATATTCACTTGCACAAGCCAAGAGCAAAAAGGGGCAGCCAGCTCTTCTAACAGCCATTTATACATCCAAATTTGGTAGATTTATTGGAGTCTAAAAAGGCAGAAGGAGTCCCTGGTCGGTGCAAATGGTTAAGCGCTCAACTAGTAGCCAAAATGCTGGTGGTGTGAACCCACCCAGAAGTGCCTTGGAAGACAGGCCTGGAGATCTGCTTCTGAAAGGTCACAGCCTTGAAAACCCTATGGAACAAGTCCCACTCTGCACACATGGGGTCTCCAGACGTTGGGATTGACTTGAAGGCAACTGACAACAAAACAACAACAAAAAGGCAGAAAGAGAGAATTCAAAACACGGTATGTCAGAGGTTAAGTTCTATCTCATCCCAAAAAGAGTTTTCTATTGTTAAAACCCCCATCCCTTGCTGGAGGGGAGATTTAATTAGGACACAGAGAGGCAACAGAATCAAGCAGGTGATGTCTGACCCAGTCTCTCTTGGGGGAGGGTCATGTACTCCTAACACATGCCCTAAAATAAGCTCAGACCAACTTCAAAAGCAAAGACTACACAGAAGTGGTTTGGACAGGTCGTCGGTCATCTGGCAGAGGACAATGGAAGCCTTGGCACGGCAAGCGCCAGGCATTGATTTGGCAACAAAAGGTCCAAACTCCCTGCAGAGGGTTGGATCACCACAGCTCTTGGTCAAACTCACCCACTTCAATAAGGTCCCAGCCCAGTGATGTGCTAGATGCTTCTTCATCAATCCCTTGAGGCAGGAGAAACAAATGTTGGGTAAGAAATAACATGGAAGGCACAATTGGTCTCTATTTACCAGAACAGCAGAGGAAGGAGACCCAGGAATCAGTGAAGGAAATGGACTGCAGGTTTAATTGCCTCCATAAACTACTACCTCCATTACCATGAGACCAGAAGAAATGGATGGTGCTCAGCTACCATTACTGAACATTTGATCAAGGACCCAACAGACAAATCCTGATCAAAAGGAGGGAAAGTGTGGAAAAGAACTTCCAACTCATACGGAAACCAGACTTATTGGATTACTAATGCCAGGAAATAATCATAAAACTTGAATCGAAACTATCCCATGAAGCCATTGTCAAATTAAACAACAGTTTAGCCCAATTAATTAAAAAAATGTTTGCCTTGAGCATCAAACCCACTGCACTCGAGTCGATTCCTACTCATAGTGACCTTGCAGGACAGAGTAGAACTGACCCATAGGTCAGTCAGGAAGCATACTGCCACATGTTTCTTCTGCAGAGCGGCCGGTAGGTTCCAATCGCTGACCTTTAGGTTAGCAGCCGAGTGCTTTAACCACTGTGCCAAAGGGCTCCTTGCCTTGAGCACAGCACTCTTAAAAAGAACTATCTATATGAGCAGAATCTGACAACAGTTAGTTAAGTTAAAGCACAGATGAGAACTTCAAGGGGCAGAGAGCCTGCGTTAATGGTGATGAAACAATATAGGTAGAGACAGTGAGAATGGTGATACAGTGTGAAGTATGTCACCAATGCTATTGAACTGTTCACGCAGAAATTGTGAACGGATGTATGTTTGGTTGTGTATATTGCAACCAAAAATAAATAAAATATTAAAAAAAAGAAAGAACGTTGAGGGCCTCATTTACAGGAGCAAGAAGGTAATAAGGATTTGGGAGCACTTTTATTGTGGCATAAAAGACCTGACTCAGGCTCATGGTCCATGAAAACCCACAGGCCCCCGCTGGGGATGCAGATTTGTGTACATGGTGGCTTCCAGCATTTATACCTCCTGTTGAGGATCAAGGCTGGTTCTTTCCCACCAGTCTGGCAGCTCAGCACAGCCAGTGGCTAAAGGTCTTCGTGGGAGCCAGTACATCCAAAGACAAGATGGAGTATCCTAGAGCTTTCCCCATTAAAAGCAGCAAGGCTGGAATACACTCAACCTCAGAGGCTCACACTGTGACACCCGACAGGAACAAGATGCTTCCTTCAGATGCAGGACAGCACGGAGCAGCAGCGAGCAGGCCGTCAGAACCCCAGAAACCAAGAGGTCTAAGAGGCAGAGTCCTGTATTCTAGGGCCTCCAGCCCAGAAGCCACATGTGTACTGGATGCCGAAAACAAGAACACACGTGTGAGAAAGCTGGCCTCTGAAACCCTGAAACCATCTCTTGACTATGAACCTGACATGAAAACCTCACAGGCCAAAGCATCCCGCCTCGCTGGCCATGTAGCTAAGGATGGAAATGACAAGTCAATTCCTAGGGCAGATATCCATGCAAGATACTAAGGTGTCAGCTTCTGGGCTTGCCACTGGTGAACCACCGTAGCAAAAGACTCATCAGCTTGAAGAATTTCAGAACCATTAAGAATAGTCAGCAGCCATCTAAGATACTCCACTGGTCTCATCCCTTCGGGAGCAAGGGAGAATGAAGAAAACAGAATACAAGGAAAAGATTAGTCCAAAGAACTAATGGTCCACAGCTACCAAGGCCTCCATCGGAC
>NW_004443984.1:4066819-4095209 GCF_000243295.1 Trichechus manatus latirostris
AAAAAAAAAAAAAAAAAAGAATAGTCAGAATTCTTGCCCTCCATGCAGAAGACTCAGGTTCGACCCCAGGCCAATGCACCTTACACTCAGCTACCACAGATTAGAAAGAAAGGCCTGGCAATCTACTTCCAAAAATCAGCCAAGAAAACTGTATGAATCACAACAGTCTAACCCCGTTGGCATGAGGTCGCCATGAGTCAGGGGCTGACTACCTGGCAGCTAACAACAACCCAGCCCCCAAACCAAGGGAAGCCAGTGTGGCCCAATGAACTAGTCAAAGGATCAACCAATAGGGACCTAGGATCCCCTCAGATGTTGCTGATTAGAGTCTAGACATACAAAAACTTCTTTACCCACAGAAAGCTCAGTCAAGAAAGTCAAGAGGATAGAGGTAAAAACAGGGCGAAGGTGGAGTTCAACCAAAGCTGAGCTAGGAAGTCTAGAAACATTCAACCAGACTTAAGTCTCTAGTGTCCTTCTTCATCTTTCTCCACACTCTGTGGATTAATTCACAGCATTGCTACCACCACTACCAGTTGCCATCTAGTCATTTCCAACTCATGGTGACCCCATGTGTATCAGAGTAGAACTGTGCTCCATAGGGTTTTCAATGGCTGATTTTGGAGAAGTAGATCACCAGGCCTTTCTTTGGAGGCGCCTCTGGGTGGACTCGAATCTCCAATCTTTCGGTTAGCAGCAGAGCACATTAACATTTGCACCATCCAGGGACTCCTAATTCACACCACTACTAGGAAAATATTTGGGATTTCTGACATTCAAAAAGTGCCTAAGTATTAGCACACTTTATATGCTGTCATATCACATACTTGCCACAAAGACAAAAATTGCAGCTCACAGCCTCTGGTGGAAAACCCAAAGCATCTTTAGAAGGCCTACTCAACCTGCACTTTCTGCAAAGAAATTGGTGCCTAGAGTTCTTCTGAGACTGGAAAGCTCATGAGTGGCAAGTGCTAGGTGGTCTAGGAAGGTACATTTCCTAAGCTTCTCAGTGAAAACTCCAATAAGAAGTCCTTGGAGTCCTTCCTGATTCATGCCTGGCATAAGAGTTAAGAACAATGCTTGCGGAATTCCTAAGGAAATACAACAGACCCAGTCATGCACGCTGATTTGGCTTCCACTGCTAAGTCTTTGACAGGAAGTAGGAGACAGGTAGTCATGGAAGAATGACAGTTTGGGGATTAGTGTGATGACAATTAGCCAAGTTCTGCTCTGCTTCTCTTTGCAAAGAAAACTTCTTCTCTTTGCTCTTGGAATGCCATGTTAGAAGGGAGACATTTCCATGGCCACATACACATTTAGTGATGTGTCACTAAATTTGTGTGTGCACAAAGGCACATTAGGAGACTTTTTGAATGTGGCAAGAGAAGTGGATTTTCATAATTGAATGTTGCCCTGAAGCAGAGCTTACCATTTGCTGAAAGCCGGGGCTGCAGCAGGGGATGCCTCATCAGAACAGAGGTTCAACCCGAAAACCTCAGCAGACTTCTGGTGAGGGGTGTCTCTTGGAAGGCTGTTGTCCAGAAATGGCATAGATATACAGGGGCACAGCCAGGGGCCAATATAGCTTGGGCAGAGCCGGGAAAACAGATCCATCTCGTGTTTGATGGGAGTCTGGGGAGAGAGCGAGCTCAAAGTCAAAGAATCAGACATGAGCCTGATTTTTCCCAGGTTTTCTGCACCTCACAACCCTAACACTATCACCTGCGTTAACAAAGAGAACATAGGAAAAGACCAGCACTGATATCAGGAGCCCTGGTGGCACAGTGGTTAAGAGCTCGGCTGCTAATGAAAAGGCTGGCAGTTTGAATCCACTAGCCGCTCTTTGGAAACTTTACAGGGCAGTTCTACCCTGTCCTATAGGGTTGCTATGAGTTGGAATCGGGTTTAATATCAGAGAGCTTTCCGAGAAGTGCAACGCAATCAAAAGAATGCTGGGTCTAGAGCCAGAAATCCCAGGTCTGTGTCCTAGTTCTCTCTTCCTAGTTATGGAACCTAGAAGCCATTCTTTTTCTAAACCTCAGTCTGTAAACTGGGAATGTGCTTCCTGACTGCCGATGCTTCAAGGAGGCAGTGACTGGAGAAGCATCACCATTAAACTGCAACATAGTCCATAATGTGGTGCTGACTTGGCCCTCGAGCCCCAAGGGAGGCCTCTGCCAGAGGCAGGCTAGGCTCCCAGAGCTGGGGTACAGTGACAAGTGCCACCCCAACACTGCCTGCTCTGAGATGGAGCTGCAGGTTTACGTGGGCTGACTTCACAGCTCCAGGAGCTGGTACAGCAGCGGTGAGAGGATGAGCCTGCAGCACAGCCCCTGCCCTGGAGGCTCTGGTGTCAGCCTTTCGGGTCCTCCCACACCCACCCCAGGTCCTGAGCCAGTCAGTCTAGCAGCCAGAAAACCTGTGGAGTTGTATCATATACACATTTGATTCACATATAGCTGCCCCCCTCCCCAAATCTCTTTATGTTTCTATTACTCTTTTTCCACTCAAACCAGACCTTGGTCCCCACTACTACAAGGCAAGAGAAGCCACTGCTGAAAAGTAAACAAAAAGGCTAAATCTTAGCTTTTGAGCTTCCAAGGGTCTGGGTCCTGGCAATGAGACATTTTCACCTCACATGCTGATTTCAGAACCTAAGCCCAGGGTGGAAGCATTCAGTGGCCCTGACCTCAGGAGAGGGGCACTGCTTAGAGTTAAGACGTCCCAGAGCCCCGTAAAGTACTCCCCCTCTACCCCCATAACAGCACTCCCTTCCCCTTCCAGCATTTGACTAATCTACCAGCTGAGCTTGGGCCTGCCTCCGTGTTCTGATTTATAACCCTATTTTCCCTTGAGGGGTCTGGGGGACAGAAGCCACACTCTGCCACCATCCCAGGCTCAGGGTCTAACACCTCACTCCCACAAGCACCACCTGGATCCACCTCCCAAGCCCACCATGCAGCCCTTCCACAGCCCACCTATCACACATTCCCACCACACTAGAGAGGGCTCAACCACTTCTTTGGATGCTGGGCCTTGGACTGCTCGGCTGCCCTCGTGAACTCCATCTAAGCTCCCCAGGTCCTGCTCCTCCTCCTGCTCACTCCTGATGCCACTGGTCCTAGCTACCCTGCACGAAGCTCACTCCCAGATAATGTTTTGGTTTATGTCAGAGGGGCTGGCACACTCAGCTTCAAAAAGTCACCACCTCCCCTCATACATTGCTGGTGGGAATGTAAAATGGTACAGCAGTTGTGGAAAGCAGTTTGGTGGTTCCTCAAAAAGTTAGACATAGAATTACCCCTATGACCCAGAAATTCCACTGCAAAGTATATATTTAAAAGACCTGAAAAACACGTCCACGCAAAAACTTGCACATGAATGTTCACAGTAGCATTATTCACAATAGCCAGAAGGTGGAAACAATCCAAATGTCTATCAACAGATGAATGAATAAATAAAATGTAGTCTATCCATGCAATGGAATATTATATAGCCATAAAAAGAAATGAAGTCCTGACACATGCTATAACAGGGATAAGCCTTGAAAACATTATGTCAAGTGGAAGAAGCCAGACACAAAAGTCCGCATAGTATATGATTCCATTTATACAAAATATCCAGAAGAGGTAAATCCATAAAGACAGACGGTAGATTAGTGGTTGCCAGGAGCTGGGGGGAAGCAGGAATAAGAAGCGACTGCTTAACGCAAGTGTCTTAGTCATCTACTGCTGCTATAACAGGAATACCACAAGGGGATGGCTTTAACAGAAAAATTTATTTTCTCACAGTCGAGTAGGCTAGAAGTCCAAATTCAGGGCATCAGCTCCAGGGGAAGGCTTTCTCTCTCTGTCGGCCTTATCAATCTTGCCCTGGACTGGGAGCTTCTCCGCTCAGGGACCCCAGGTCCAAAGGACGTGCTCTGCTCCTGGCACCGCTTTCTTGGTGGTATGAGGTCCCCCTGTCTCTCTGCTCGCTTCTCTCTTTTATATCTCAAAAGAGATTGGCTTAAGACGCTATCTAATCTTGTAGACCTCATCAATATAACTGCTGCTAATCCATCTTATTACATTATAGTGATAGCATTTACAACACATAGGGAAATCACATCAGATGATAAAATGGTACACAATCATACAGTACTGGGAATCATGACCTAGCCAAGTTGATTTGACACTTTAAAATGCTAATTTTTTGTGTATTTTACCACACAAAAAAAGTCAGCACCTCACACAGCAGTCTCTCAGCTCTTTAGTGCTACCCAGCAACCTTGGCGGCCTTTGCTAAAGCAAGACTTTTAAGTCTCAAGGCTTCCAGACTGTGGTGAGGGAGTGCTGGCTGTGAGCAGCCAGGGCCAGCAGGCAGACAGCACTGGACATGTGTATGGAGCGAGGAATTTGGACTCTTTCCAACATAACTGGCAAGATGGCCACAAGGTCTTTGGCCAGTATAAACCCTGCAAGGACAGGCATGGTGAAGGAATAAGAACTTGTTTTAGCTTTCAGACCTCTCTGAGGAGGCTGAGCAACCAAGAATGGCAATGGCTACTGAAAACACAGTGACTCCACACTTTTCATTCTGCCATGGAGTCCCCAGGTGGTGCAAACGGCTAATGTCCTCAGCTGCTAACCAAAAGGTTGGTGGTTCAAGCCCACCCAGAGGCATCTTGGAAGAAAGGCCTGGCAACCTACTTCCAAAAAATCAGCTATTGAAAACTCTATGGAGCACAGTTCTACTCTGACACACATGGGGTTGCCATGAGTCGGAATCGACTCCATAGCAACTGGTGGGCTTCATCACACCTATTACCCTATGGGGATGAGCAGACCTATATGCTCAGACTTTAAGATGTCCAGACCACTACCGAAAAAGTCAAAATAATTTGAGCAAGGCAGAAAAAGCTAAGATTACCTAGTAACCACAAGACAGGGGCTGCTTTGGCACAAGACCTTTCAGGATTTCTTCTAGACACAGAGCCCAGCTGAAGAGCCTGTTTTCAAACCAGCTGGGGCCAGGAAGCAGGGGGGCTTTTATATCAGCGGTGAGGGCTCAGATACCAGTAGAAAATCTTGAAGAGTAGTCAACATGAGAATGTCACTTAGACATTCCCTGGGTGGCAGTTTCAGCAGGGACTTTGCCAAACGGCCCTACCTTCAATGATCAGGGGCTTGGTTTTAAGAGAGACTACATTTTAAGTGGAGGATTCCGGCCACAGGCTAAGAAAGACGTGACTAATGGTATCTATTTGGCCACTTCCTGCTTGTGGTCACTGGGATAAGATAAAATGCACCTTCACAACTCTAAACAGTTTCATCCTTTCCTCAACAGCAGCGAGGATAAAATTAAGCCCGCTCCCACAGTGCGTGGCCTCCTCCTCTTCTGATGCTAAGGAGCTGGCCTGAGAACCTTTAGTGTCTAGCCAGGCCAGAGATACACACATCCCATTTCCACAAATGGCTGGAGAGTTCTGCTGGGATAAAGAGTAAGTGACAACAGCTGGGCTCACACAGCAATAGGCCAGGAAAAGGGTCAGCAACCCTCCTCAGCCAAGCTCTTGGGCTCTCGATTGGCAGTCTAAAAGCAGACAGCTCAGGGCACTTAGCAGATGTCCAATGGTGAGTCCTGACACACCATCAGAAAATGATGGGGACAGACAGCCTTTCTAATACTTGATGCTGGCAAGGAAGGAAAGCTTAGGGGTCTGTAGCCAGTGAAAACAGTCCTTGGTAAACTGGGGGAGGGGTGAAGCGAAGAAGAAACCAAGGGCAGGCACCTCAGAGAGGACACTGAGTCGGAACCCTGACCTGAGGGCAAGAAGGCTCCTAGGCTCAGTGGACGACCAGCCATGGCAGAACCAGTCGTTGAAATGTCTCTCTCAGCCCGTCTGCCACCTAACTCTGCCTTCTCCCCAGATCTCTGGTTCTTCTTTAAAATGTTGCTGCTCCCTAAGGCTCTGACCCCTCTGCCTTTCCATCCAGCTTTTCCTCAAATAGCACTGCACTCAAACCTTCACCCCTAGCACACCACGTGATGAATTCTAAACCTGCACCCCCACCCCCACCACTTCTAAACCCAGTTCCCAACCACCCATCAGATTTCACAAGCATTTTAACATGTCTAGAATTAAACTCATCTCCCCCTCCCAGAATTTCTGCCCCTACTTCCTGATGTCACCTTCGACCCCAGGTAGAAACCTCTGCTATCCCAAACTTCACCTCCCATGTCCACCTCTGCAACACCTTCCAAGATCCAGCCCATGTAGCTTCTTGCTATGCCTCAAACCCACTACCCCAGCTACTGTCCACATTTGCCTGTAATGCCGTCCTCTCCTCCACATCCATAGCCAACATCATGTTGAGGTGACTCCCCAGTCCTTTGTTCTACCTTTATTTGGGCACCTCTGTGGTACTACGATTGTGTGCATGTCTATATCACCCTAAGTAGATGTTCTACCTGTTGAGGGTGGAAGTGTCACCTCTACATCCTCAGCATCTAGGGCATTACCTGGTTCCCAGCAAGATCACAGTAAGCTCCCTGAAAAAGTTGAACTGGAACAAAACAGATAAGCAGCAGGTAGTTAATATTCTTCTCACTGCCTATCAGTTTAACTACATTACTTCATAAAGTCCGGTTTGGACTTGTTTGACAACTAGATTTCCAACAGGAATGAGCTCTGCGAATTCAGCAGCCACATAAAGGCAGTTTCTAGAATAAAAACGATAGGGAAAAAACAGCAGCTAGACGGAGGTGGGACTGAAGATTGCATCGAGACAAAATGAGGAAGAGGAGGCTGAGCCCAGAAAACACACCGTCCCTCTCCAACCTAAGGAATGGCATCCAGCTGAGAGAACTGGCAGAGATGGACCTGGGCAGAAATGCCTCAGCATCTAATTAAATATTTTAGACTTCACTGCACACGAGAAGGAAACCTACGTCCCCCACGGAACCCTGACAAATGAGTCGTTTCCAATCAATCTATCGCCATAGCATCTGGGTACCTCAGGAAGATGAAAATAAGACCAATACATAAATGAAAACCAATAAACAAACAATCATCTCCCCACACAGGCCTCCAGGAAACCACAGCTACAGCCATCTGCCAAGCTCCATCCTCGTCACTGCTTCCTGCAGCCAAGGGCTCTGAGTAAGCACGGTTTTAATTGAGATTTAACAACAGAAGGAAATTTCTTCTCTGAAGTCTGACTCTCTATTACTGTGCCTAGGCTAAACATCCACTCCTTGAAGCTGAAATGAAGTAAGTTTGAGACAAATAGGATGAGTTTTTTATGCCATATCAACCAAAGAATTTGTCAGAAATCACCGGGACAAATTAAAAGAAAGATTGCATCTTGGCAACGGTTGAGAATTCGCAGGTTTCCTGCATAGAAACAAAGCTATCTGGGGGACACCCACACTAATCTATGGCATAGTCTCACCCCTGCGGCCACCACCGTAGGTGGCCTGGAGAGATATGATTTGAACAACCCAAGACGGCAATTCCCAGGTTGAATCGTATTCAGGACCTGGTGCGGAGGAGATGAAATGAAATATCAGAGCCCTGCTGCCGTGGAGTCTGAAGGCCGGGGACTGGGCTCGGCTCCTTCACATCTTCAATAGTTCTTTCTCCCTAAGCACCAGTTAGTTGATTTTACAGATAACAACCTGTTCTGCTGACCCCCAGGATCTGCGTAAGGCCCAAGCAACAATGTGAAAAGGTTAATGGTAAAGCAGCAGGGACACCCACAGGAGGGAGGGCGAAGGTCTTTTGGGAAATCTACTTCTGGACAAGCAAATATTTTCATTTCAGACATTTATGTCCTGCCTGCTTCCCCCCAAAAAAGATTTAAGTAGGACACGCAAGTATTTACACAGTTAATCAATGTTTCCCTACCTTTATGCGTCTGAATGGGTGGTTAAGCGTTTGGCTGCCAACCAAAACGTATGCAGTTCAAATCCACCAGTCGCTATGCAAACCCTATGGGGCAGCGCTACTCTGTCCTATAGGGTCACTATGAGTCAGACTTGATTCGATGGCAACAGGTAAACAGGTAATGCAACTGAATGTGGTGGGAAGTGGCTCAGGCACATGACAATATTACTGTATAAAATTCCGTATAGCTGGAGATTTATCTTTGCATCCTTTCCTTCAGTTCATTTGGTCTGACTGCGGATCAACAGACTGGTGTTTTCAATATTTTTCTTCAAGCTTTAATACATTCGTGGCTTCTCTTGATAATGTTATCAGAAAGTTTGGAACATCTAGTTTCAATTGAGTCTTTTCAATAACCTCTCCCTTTTATAATCCAATCCTGGTCTAAACCACTGTCATCAAGTTGATTCTGACTCATAGCAACTCATAGAGTAGAACTGCCCCATAGGCCTTCCAAGGCTGTAATCTTTACAGAAGCAGACTGCCACATCTTTCTCCCACAGAGCAGCTGGTAGATTCAAACGGCCAATCTTTCAGTTAGCAGCCAAGCACAGTCTAGGTCCTAATAAGTAGAAAAGATAATTTAGAGGAAGTGGGCAAAAGGGACATACAGCCAGAAAGGCGATATATCCACAGGTTAGTTCTAAAGCATGGCTGCACATCAGAACTACCTGGGAAATGTTTAAAAATCCTCCCACCCAAGCTGCACCCCAGACCATTTAAAACAGAAACTCAAGGGGAGGAACTCAGGCATCAGTATTTACTAAGATCCCCCAGGCGATTCCAGACTGCAGGAAAGGTTAGAATCCCGGTTCGAAAGATTCAGAAGACCAGCTCTTTTAAACACCAACCAAGACTATGACAATTTCCACTTTATTCCAACCCAAGGTGAAAACAAGTCCTCTAAATTATTACCTGTCAGCCTTCAGTTGAGATAATAGAAAGAACTTCCACTAGGAGTCAAGAGAAGAGGTTTAAGTCTGTTGCCATCAAGTCGATTCCCACTCATAGCGACCCTACAGGACAGAGAAGAACTGCCCCATAGGGTTTCCAAGGAATGGCGGGTGGATTTGAACTGTCAACCTTTTGGTTAGCACCTGTAGCTCTTAACCACTACGCCACCGGGGGTGGGGGTGGGGGTGGGCGGGACCTTGAGTAGGTTACTTCCCTCTTCAGGGTCTTCATTCTCTCATCTATAAAATGAGACTATAGGCCATGCCCTGTGCGCTACAAGGCCGTTGTGGGGATCAGCTAAACTCTTAATGGGATGCTAGGGCTCTACTAAGAATACCACATACACAAGGAATTTTTAATCTGATATGTCCAGAAGGGGACAGGCATTGGCCCAGCCCAGCCCCCTCTACCTTCCATCAAAGCAGATTCCTTGGAGATTCTTACATTTAAAAAACAACAGGTGATTCACACCCACTAGGATAGCTATTATCAGAAAAAATGGAAAATAATGAGTGTTGGAAAGGATGCAGAGAAGCTGCAACTCTCATTCATTGCTGGTGGGAATGTAAAATGGTGCAGCTCCTGTGGGAAACAGTCTATGGTTCTTCAATAAGTTAAACATAGAATTACCATGTGACCAGCAATTCCACTCCTGGTATATACCCAAAAGACTTGTAAGCAAGGACTCAAACATACTTGTACACCCATGTTCACTGCAGCATTATTCACAATAGCTAAAAGGTGGAAACAACCCAAGTGTCAGCAAATGAACAGATACACAAGATATGGTATACCCATACAATGGAATATTAGTCAGCCATAAAGAGAAATGAAGTTCTGATACATGGTACGACATGAAAGAACCTTGCAAAGATGCTGAGTGCAATAACGAGAGCAGTGGTGGTTCATGGTAGAATTCTCCCCTTCCATGCAGGAGACCCAGGCGTTCAGTTCCCAGCCAGTGCACCTCAGCACAGCCACTGTTTGTCAGTGGAGGCTTGTGTGTTCTTATGATGCCAAACAATTTCAATGGACCTTTCGGACTAAGGCAGACTATGAAGAAAGGTCTGTAAATCTACTCACAAAAAATCAGCCAATGAAAGTCCTACGGATCACAATGGTCTGATCTCATTGTGCATGGGATCACCATGAGTCGGGGGGCCAACTCGACAGCAGCTAACAACAAGGGAATAAGTCAGACACGAAAGGACAAATATTGTACAGTCCCACTTAAATGAAATATCCAGAACAGGCAAATGCATAGAGACAAAATTTAAGAAGTGGTTACCAAGGGTAGGTGGGAGAAAGAAATGGGGAGTTACTGCTTACGGGGCAATGAGTTTCTTTTGGGGATGATGAAAAACTTTCAGAAATAGATAGTGGTAATGGTTGCACAATGTAGTGAATATATTTAATGTCAATGAATTGGACACTTAAAAATGGTTAAAATGATATTTATATATATATATCTTACCACAATAAAATTATTTTAAAAAACAAAAAACAACAACGGGTGATACAGAGGCCAGAGAGCCAGAAACTCCTTTTCTAAGAAGTGAGAAGACTTGAAATTATAGGGCTGACAAGCTGGAGTCCTGCTCCCACTGGTGCCAAATTTAAGAGCACTTTACTCAGAGCAGAGAGAATCTTACTGCCCTTTAATCCAATACAGTGCCTAATCATAGGAAATGTCTAATGCTGTTTGTCTGCCTCAGCCCCACCTGGACTGACACCACTCAGGTAACATTCGTAGCTACTCAAGGATCAATAATCAGACACAGACATCTTGCATGCTTCTAGGGAGGCTATTATGCAATACAACCTGGGAGAGTGGATCAGGGAGGTCTCTACCCCTCACATAATTATACACCCAAGAAGGCCGGCATCATAACTGCTAGAAGTCTCTAGACTGTGCTGCTCTTTTTCCGCCACAACATGAACATTTCTCTATAACAGGTTTCCTTATACTCTGAAGTAGCAAAATCGACTATACTTTATAGGTTGTTTTCTAAAAGGTCCAGTTCTGAAAACAAGAGACTAAAGTCTTCTTTCCCCGGTTGACTCTTACAATTAAAAACCAAGACTACTCCAGAGCTCCATAAGGTATGTGACAGATGTGGAGAATGGCTTCTGGGAGAGCTGAAACGGAGGAAGATATGCTGATTTAGGTCAAGAACACAAGTGCAGAAAAACAAAAAAGGTGCTGGAATGTCTTTCCTGGAGATCAGCATTTACTTGGCAAAGTTTAGGTTTAACCTCTGAAAAGCTCATTCCAGGGATGGGAGCGGGAGGGAGGGATCTGAAATAAGATTTTATTCAACAGCCCCCACTACCCAAAATGAGAAATTAAAGACAGCCATTACAAAAAGATATGACATTTACTTCACTTTGAATTCCCTGAATGAGAGGAGGTAAGAGATCAGATCTCATAGAATGCACCTTGGAAATTTCTTCAGCCGTATAAATTTAGCCTCCCTGTGATCAGCAAGGAGCCCTACTGGCGCAACGGTTAAGAGCTATGGCCGCTAACCAAAAAGTTGGTTGTTTGAACCCACCAGCAGCTCCTTGGAAACTCTATGGGGCAGCAGTTCTACTCTGCCCTATAGGATCACTATGAGTTGGAATTGATTCAATGGCAACAGGTTTGGGTTTTTTTGGTTTTATGATCAGCAAAGCGAGCCCTCGTGGTGTAGTGGTTAAAGCGCCTGGCTGCTAAACAAAAGGTCAGCAGTTTGAATCCACCAGCCACTCCACGGGAAAAAGATGTGGCAGTCTGCTTCTGTAAAGATTACAGCCTTGGAAACCCAATGGAGCAGGTCTACTCTGTCCTATAGGGTTGCTATGAGTCAGAATTGACTTGATAGCAATGGGTTTGGTTTGGCTGCTTAGTAATTCAGCAATTTGGCCTACGTAAGTGGTTGATTTTTTTTTTAATGTGGGGATTTACAAAGCAAGTTTTAAAAAGTAGTCATTATACTTAAGACAAAGAGCCAAGAGTAAATATTTGACAGATTGTAAAATTCTGAAAATAGCGCTAATGGAGGCTGCTGGAACATCACAAATACCAATAAACATTTCTTCTTCTAACACCTAAAAGCAGGTGAGCAAGAATGCACAAATAATTTAAGATGGTATCAGTCAGAAATTAGGAGCCCTTTTGAGAACTACTTTCTCTATCCTGGACACGGTTTCAATACAAAGTTACATTTTACTCATCCAATGCCAATTACAAAAAATAAGTAAGAGTCTTGAAATAGCTAAATGAAGCTAAAATCTGTACATTAAAGTTTATGTAGTTGATTCAGGAGTCTTTAGAGACCTACTCAAAGCTACTTATTTGTAGTTTATATATAATGTTAACAAGCTAGATTAAATGGTTTCCTAGCCAACTGCAGGTTAGAAAAAAGCAAGATATGACAACTAGAGAATAAAGCAGCCACACAGAGATCCTAAAAGCTACAAGAAGTTATAGCTAACAGCCCAATATAGACAGAAAGCGGATGAATCCAGTATCCCAAAAAAGTGGGATCTACAATGTTCAGCATAGGAAAATGTGACCCATAACCAGGAGGAGAATGAACAAATCTGTCTTGGAAGTACAGCCAGAATGCTCCTTAGAAGCAAGGGTGGCGAGACTTTGTCTCACATACTTTGGACATGTTATCTGGAGGGACCAGTCCCTGGAGAAGGACATCATGCTTGGTAGAGGGTCAGTGGAAAACACAAAGACCCTCAACCAGATGTACTGACACAGTGGCTGCAACGATGGGCTCAAGCATAACAACAATTGTGAGGGTGGCACAGGACCGGACAGTGTTTTCTTCTGTTGTACATGAGGTCACTATGAGTCGGACCAGACTTGACAGCACCTAACAACAACAACACAACCAGGGGAAAAAAGTCAATAGAGACAGACCTAATGATGACACAGATGTTGGAAACAGCAAACAAAGACTTTTTAAAAAGCAACATTAAGGGTTTTAGGAGAAGGAAAAGATGAAAATAAGCAAACAGAAAATATCAGAGACACAAAGACAATTTAAAAGGTCCAAACGGAAATTCTAAAAATAAAAAATACATGAAATTTAAAAAATCACTGGTAGGGCTTAACATTATATTGGACACTGTGATGATTAAGGTTGTGTGTCAACTTGGCTGGGCCATGATTCTCAGTGGTTTGGCAGTTATGTAATTATGCAGTTTGTTTACATGATGATGTAATTTGGCAATTATATAATGATGTAGCTATCCTCCATTTTGTGAAATAATGTAATCACCTCCATGATGTGATCAGCCAATCGGTTTAAGAGGAGTTTCCTCAGAGGTGTGGCCTGCATCCAGCATATACAGATGTTCTGGCAAAGTTCGCTGGCTTTTGCTTGCTCTGGATCCTGCATCTGGCTCATCATCATCTGACCTCTGGTTCCTGGGACTAGAGCCAGCGGCCTGCCATACTGCCTGCTGATCTTGGGATTTGTCAGCCTCTGCAGCCTGTGAGCCAGCAGCCTGCCACCTGACCTGCTGATCTTGGGTTCATCAGCCCCTGAAGCTACATGAGTCAAGAGAAGCCTCTAGCCTTATGCCTGACCCACAGACTTAGGACTTGCCAGACTCTGCAACCACATGAGCCATTTCCTTGAAATCTCTCTCTCTATATATATATATGTGTGTGTATATATATATATGTGTATATATATGTATGTGTGTGTGTGTGTGTGTGTGTATCTGCGTGTGTGTGTGTATGCTTCACTGGTTTTGCTTCTCTAGAGAACTCAGCCTAAGACAGATACTAAAGAAGAAAAGATCGGTGAACTTGAAGATAAATAAAAAACCAAACCTTGAAGATAAGTGCATCATGTGGAAATCTCAGTCCTACTATTCTGTCCTCAACTATGAGGACATAACAAATCTCCACTTTTTACTTCTCTGTTCAGCTCTGATGCCTGCTTCATGCAGCACTTCTCTGACCCTAGCCACCCAGAGTTAGGTCAGATTTCAAGTTAAAAAGACACTCTTCTTCACACTGCTAAATAGGCAGGTGCCAGTCCCAAGTTTGGGAGTCCACAGGACACCCTTACTTCTGAACTGCGGGCTACAAATCTGGGGTTCCCCTCTATTCTTTCAGGATGTCAGCTACAAGCTCGAGAGCCCACCTGGACTCTTTCACTTCTGACCTTCTGGCTCCCACTACTCCCTTAGGTTTGATAATTCGCTAGAACAACCCACAACTCACTGAAGGCGCTACATGTATGATTACAGTTTTATTGTAGAGAAAAAAGGATACAAATGAAGAAATGCATAGGACAAGTCTGGGAGGGTTCCCAGCATGGAGCTTCCATGTGCCAAATGACACACTGCCCTCCCACGTACATCAACATCCAGAGCCTTACTGGCTTCATTACATAGTCATGATTGATTGGATCAGCCTTCCTCCCTCCCCTGAGGTCAGCTGATATCAGGGCTTTGAACCAGTTTGTTCTGGTTCAAACCCCTGCTGAGAATTTGCATTTCCACCCCATATATACTGAATCGGAATCTACATTTTAACAAGATTCCCAGGTGATTCTTATGCATACATCACCTGGGGATCTATAAGAATTCTTATGTATACTTAAGAATCACTTGGGGATCTATAAGAATCACCTAGGGATCTTGTTAAAATGTAGATTCTGATTCAGTATATCTGGAGTGGAAATGCAAGTTCTCAGCAGGAGTTCAAACTGGAATGAACCGGTTTGAAGCCCTGGCTGATAGCAGGCCACATGGTGGTCTTTCTGGCCAGGCCAGACTCCACCCATTAGCACAAAGTCCCAAGTGTGGTCTAGAAGTTAAGAGAACAAAGGCACTTTAATTACCAAGAAAATTCTAAGGGTTCAAAGTTATCTCTCAGGAACCAAGGACAAAGGCCATATTACTTGAGGTAAAGTAATTCTTCACTTCATAATGCTGCTGACAGAGGTTTCGTAAGCTGTAATCTTGCCAGGTCCTTCTCCTATTGAGTGGCTGGGTGGGTGCGAACCACCAACCTTTCTGCTGGCAGCTGAGCACTTAACCACTGTGACACCAGGGCTCCTTTTACTCCACAACAAACTCAATGCCGTCAAGTCAACTTTGACTCACAGCAACCCTACAGGACAGAGTAGAATTGCTCCATAGGGTTTCCAAGGAGCGCCTGGTGGATTCGAACTGCCGATCTTTTGGTTAGCAGCCATAGATAGCTCTTAACCACTACGCCACCAGGGTTTCCTACCCCACAATAGGTCAATATAAATTATCCATACCAATGCACAGAGAGAAGGAAAGACTGAAAAGAAAATTAATAGAAACTCAGTGATCTCTAGGACAATATCAAGCAATCTAACATATATGTAACTGGAGTTCTAAAAGGAGAGGAAATAGATTGAGGCAGAAAAAATATTTGAAGAAATATGAGACAAAAAAATTCTAAACTTGATGAAAAATACCACCCACAGATACAAGAAGTTCAACAAACCCCATGCAGGATAAAGACAATCACATCTAGGCATAACATAGTCAAATTGCTGAAAACCACAGATAAATCTTAATAGCATCCACAGGGAGGGGGAAGACATTACATGCAGTGAAACTTCTCCTTCTCTTCAGAAACAATATAAGCTCCAGCTTTCAGAAATAGAACAAGCTAAAAAATAATGGAAGGACATCTTTACTATAAACAAACAAAAGTCCACCTAGATTTCTATATCCAGCAAAAATATACTTTTAAAATGCAGGCAAAGAAGAGGTATTTTCAGATTTTAAAAAGCTACAATAGTCTGTCACTAGAACTCCCTTCACTACAGTAAATGTTGAGCGGAGATTTCAGGCTGAAAGGAAATGATACTAGACAGAAACGTGGACACACAAGAAGGAATGAAGAACATGAGAAATGGTAATTAAATGGGTAAATAAAAAGACTTGAATTTATTAATTTAATGCAAGTGACTATTTCAAGAAAAAATAATATCAATGTGTTATGGGGTGTATAACATATATATAAGGAAAATACATGACAACAATCAAATGAAGACTGGGGTTGGGTAAATGGAAGTATATTGGTGTAAGGGACTTACATCATACGTGAAATGATATATTATTTCAAGGTAGATTGTGATAAGATAAAGATAATTATAATCCTTATAGCAACCACTGGGGGGAAAGAAAGAAACACAGAAATATGACTAAAATGTCAATAGATGAAATAAAGTAGAATTTTAAATACTTGATTAATCCAAAAGAAGACAGGAAGGGGGGGGGGAACAAAGGCTATATGGGACTAATAAAAAAAAATTGCTATATGATAGATTTAAATTCAACTATATAAATACAAGCGGAACCCTGGTGGCACAGTGGTTAAGAGCTACCATGAGCTATGGCTGTTAACCAAAAGGTTGGCAGTTTGAATCCACCACCTGCTCCTTGGAACCCCATGGGGCAGTTCTACTCTGTCCTATGGGGTCGCTATGAGTCGGAATAGACTCGACGGCAATGTGTTTGGTTTTTTTGTTTTTTTTTAATATAAATGGATTAAACACTAATTAAAAGGCAAACATTGTCAGAGGATAAAAAAAGCAAAACCTAATTATATGATGTTTACAAGAGATTCACTTTAAATACAAAGATACAGTTGGGTTAAAACGAAAGAATGGAAAAATTTGTACCATGCAAATACTAACCATAAGAAAGTTTGAAAGGCTATATTAACCAGGCAAAATCGACTTCAAGACAAAGAGTATTATCAGAGATGAAGAGATATATTTATAATGTTAAATGTGTCAATTCATCTAGAAAATACAATGATCCTAAATGTGCATATACCTGATAACAGAAATAAAAATTATGGGCCAAAAAGTTAAAAGAGAATGAGAATCTTAGGAACAATTTTATTCCAGTAAATTTTATAACTTGGATGAAATGGTCAAATTCTTTGGAGTATAAATTCGCAAAACTGATACAAGAAATAGAAATTCTGAATAGCCCTATACCTGTTAAACCAAACCAAACCTGTTGCCATCGAGTCAATTCCAACTTATAATGACCCTACAGGACAGAGTAGAACTTCCCCATAGGGTTTCCAAGGAGTGACTGGTGGATTCAAACTGCCAGCCTTTGGGTTGGCAGGCAAGCTCTTTATTACTACACCAACAGGGCTTCATATCTGTTAGGGTAATTGAATTCATAATTTAAAACTCACATATACGAAAAATATTCTCTATATCCAGAGGCATAATATTCTATTAAACATTTAAGAAAGAGATAATATCAGTGGCACATAAACTCTCAGAAAATAGAGAAGGAAACTTTTTCAGCTCATTTTATGAGACCAGCATAACCCTGATACCAAAAAAACAAATGCTTTATAAAAAAAAAGAAAAAACTACAGAACAGTATCTCTCATGAATATAGCTGCAAAAATTCTTAACAATATATTAGCAAATCAAATGCAAGTTTGATTTAACTTAAAAAAATAAATATGATTTAACACATTCACAGAATGAAAGAGGAAAACCGTATAATTATCTCCATAGACACAGAAAAAGCATTTGACAAAATCTAATACAGTTCTTGATAAAAATTCTCAGCAGATTAAGATGGGAACTTCCTCAATGATAAAAGGCATCTACAAAAATCCTACAGCTAATATCATAATTAATGGTGAAAGATTGAATGCTTTTCACTTGAGATCAGAAACAATGCTAATACGTCAGTTCTCATCACTTCTACTCAACATTGTACTGGAAGTCCTAGCCACTGCCATGAACAAGAAAAAGAAATAAAAGGCATACATATTAGAAAGAAATAAAGCTGTCTTTATTTCTAGACAACATGATTATATACATACTAGATCCTAGTTAGGATACTGGATCCTAACTAATTTACAAAAAAATATAATAAATGAATTTGACAAGGCCACATGATATGGAGTCAGTATACAAAAATCTACTGTATGTCTATGTACTAGCAACAAACAATTTGAAAATAAAAATTTAAATAATACCATAACAGCATAAAAATATAAAATATTTAGAGATATATTTTTAAAAAGGTGTTCAACAAAGCTAAGAAGTTTCCTGAATACAAGCAAACACTTCGAGGGACAGAGTAGTAGGGAAGGGGGTCTGGGGACCATGCTTTCAGGGGACATCTAGGTCAAATGGCATAACAAAGTTTATTAAGAAAATGTTCTGCATCCTACTTTGGTGAGCGGTGCCTGGGGTCTTAAAAGCTAGAAAGCAGCCATCTAGGATGCATCAATTGGTCCCAACCACCTGGAGTAAAGGAGAATGAAAAGCATCAAAGACACAGGGAAAGTATTAGCCCAAGAGACAGAAAGGGCCACATAAACCAGAGACTTCATCAGCCTGAGACCAGAAGAACTAGATGGTGCCCAGCTACCACCAATGACCGCCCTGACAGGGAACACAACAGAGAGTCTCTGATGGAGCAGGGGAAGGGTGGGATGCAAAACTCAAATTCTTATAAAAAGACCAGACTTAATGGTCTGACTCAGACTGGAGGAACCCCAGAAAGCATGGCCCCCGGACTCTCTGTCAACCCAGAACTAAAACAATTCCCAAGGCCAACTCTTCAGACAAAGATTGGACTGGACTGTGGGACATAAAACGATACTCGTGAAGAGTGTGCTTCTTACGTCAAGTAGACACATGAGACTAAATGGGCAGCTTCTGCCCGGAGGTGAGATGACAAGCAGAGGGGGTCAGGAGCTGGTTGAATGGACATGGGAAATCAGGGGTGGAAAGGAGGAGTGTGCTGTCATAGTATAGGGAGAGCAATTAGGTCACATAACAATGTAGGTATAAATTTTTGTATGGGAGACTAACTTGAATTGTAAACTTTCACTTAAACTGCAACAATTTAAAAAAATGGATTTTTTTTAATCAAAAAAATAAATAAATAAAGGTGTTCAAGCCTTCTACATTGAAAACTATAAAACACTGTCAGGAGAAATTAAAGAAACCCTAAAGAAATAGAGTGAGATACCACATTTCATGGACTGAAAGACCCAAAATTGTTAAAATGTCAATTCTCCCCAATTTGATCTATGGATTCAAGGCAAACCCAATAAAAATTGCAGTAGGATTTTTCATAGAAATTGACAAGCTTGACCTCAAACATACAAAAATACAAAGGACCTAGAATAGCCAAAGTAATTTTGAAAAAGAATTTCAAAAACGAAGGAATCACTCTTCAAGATATACTATAAAGCTACAGTAATCAAGACAGTGTGGTATAGCATAATGATAAATCTATAGAGCAGAACAGAGTCCAGAAATAGAATCATATCTATATGGTCAATTAATCTGACAAAAGCATCAAAGCAATTCAGTGAGGGAAAGGAAAATCTTTTGAACAAGTAATGTCAAGCAACTGGATATCTATACGGAAAATAATGAACCTCACCCTCTACCTCCCATCGTACATAAAAATTAACTCGAAGTGGATGACAGACTTAAATGTAAAAATTAAAACTATACAGCTTCTGAAATTAAAAAGAAAATTATCAAAAAGTTCCCGTGGCAGCTGGGGGAAGATGGCAGTGGCCGTTGCTGGGCTGCATGGGGTGTGCATGGTGGTGGCGGCCACTGGGTCACAGAGGGCACAGGTCCGAGGAGGTGCAGGTGTGACTGATGGGAATGAAGTGGCCACGGCCTAGCAGGCAACTCCTGGGGGAGCAGCCCCGAACATCTTCTCCCGGATCCTGGACTAAAGCCTCCCAGCTGACATTCTATATGAGGACCATCAGTGTCTCGTGTTCCATGATGTGGCCCCTCAGGCTCCTATGCACTTTCTGATCATTCCTAAGAAACCCATCCCTCGGATTAGCCAGGCTGAAGAGGAAGATCAGCAGCGTCTAGGATACCTCCTCCTTGTGGCCAAGAAGATAGCAAAGGCTGAGGGCCTAGCAGGTGGACACCAGCTTATGATCAGTGATGGGAAGCTGGGCTCAGAATCTGTGTATCACCTGCACATTTACGTACTTGGGGGCTGACAGCTCCTGTGGCCTCCAGGTTGAAACAACTGACCAAGGACCCCAGGCCTGGATGCTTGGATGGGGAAGGGGAAAAAGGATCCTGTGATGCCAGTAAATCTCTCCTACAACTTTGAAAAATAAAAAAATAAAAATAAAAAGGAAACTATCTTCATGATCTTGGGGCAGGCAAAGATATTTTAGAACGGACACAGAAAGCACTAACCACAAAAGAAATAAATAATGACACACTGGACTTCATCAAAATTAAAAACTTCTCTTTAAACAACACCATTAAGAAAATGAAAAGGCAAGCCACAGACTGGGAGCAAGTATTTGAGATAGATACAGATACACATCTCTGACAAAGAACTTATATCCAGAATATATGATGATTCCTACAATTCAACAGGATGATAATAAACAGCCCAGTTTTAAAAAGAGGGGGGCAAAAGATTTGAACAGACATTTCAAAGGAAGATACACAAATGGTAAACAAGCACATGAAAGATGCCCAATATCATTAGTTAACAGGGAAATGGAAATTAAAACCACAATGATATATCACCACACACTGCACAGAATGGCTAAAATTTAAAAGTTGACAATATCAAGTGTTGCCAGGAATATATAGAACTCTTATATTGCTAGTAGGAATATAAAATGCTCTAACTACTTGGGAAAAGTGTGTTCAGTTTCTTATAAAGTTAAACACATACCTATGCCATGAGTCAGCAATTCTACTCCTAGGTATTTACATAAAAGAAATGAAAACATATGCTCACACAAAGATGTGTATTTCAAATGTTCATAGGGTCTTTATGCATAATAGCCCAAAACTGGAAACAACCCAAAAGTCCAACAACAGGTGAATGGATAAATAAATTGTGGTATATTCATACAATGGAATGTATTGCAGCAATAAAAAGAAATGAACCACTGATATACGTAACATGAATGAATTTCAAAAACATTATTCTCAGTGAAAGAAGCCTTGAACAAAAGGGCATGTCCATTTATCTGAAATTCTAGAACAGGTAAAACGCATCTCTGGTGATGAAAATCAAAACAGTGGTTGGGGGTGAGAGGAATGGGTGATGCGGAATTGACTGGGAAGGAGTGGAGAGAATTTTCTGAAGTGATGGAAATGTTCCATGGGTTTCTGCACTTGTTAAAACTCAGCAAACTGAGTATTTTAAGATCTGTGCATTTCACAGATTATACCTAACTTATAAGTTATACCTAAATAAATGGTACCTACATCATAAGGTTGTTGTGGAAAAACAAGATGATAACACAAAGGACAGACATTGAGAGGCTAACAGTCTTATCTATACAACTCATCAGCCCCTACAGGGCATTATACCATATTGCAAAGTAAATTTTATGGTGACCCCAAGTCAACAAGAATGATTGGTGTAATGGTTAAAACATTCAGCTGCTAACTGAAAAGTTGGTGGTTCGAACTCACCATCGGCTCCACGGGAGAAAAGACCTCGAGATCTGCTCCTGTAAGGGCTACAGCCTAGGAGACCCTGTGGGGCCGTTCTATCCTGTGCTATAGGGCCGCTATGAGTCAGAATCAACTCAATGGCAACGGGTTGAGTCAGAATCAGCTGGATGGCAAGCAACAACAAATGATGCTTAAGAAAGAGGCAGGGGTAGGGGGAGAAGGCAAAAATCTCATATTATTCAGCCACTGAAAATGGCTATTAGGTGAAAACTGTTTCCCTAGGAGATTCACCTGTGGAGCAGCTGACTCCCAGAGGATGGCAGAGAAAACCACAACTATTACTCATCTATTAAGGACAGCGCTAATCGATATGCCAAAGTTTCTTCTGTAAAGGTTACCACTAAAATACTGTGCTAAAATAGATGGACAACTGCCTTTCATTAATGAAGATCCAGAGCTAAGAGACACACTCAGCTCCTCGTGACAGTAAGAGCGGTTGTGACCCCTGCCTGCCTAGTCTGGGGAGCTCTCAACCCAAAATTTCAGAATCCAGCCCTCTTGAGGGAGAACACCCCTTCGACTGGGCCACCACACTGAGTGTACACACTGTGGCTGTGGTCTTGGCCCTTTCTGTTCTCTTTGCAGGTGGTGACACCAAAGCGGGTCTGACCTACAGCAATCTTAGCTGCATCAACTCCAGGATTTAAGAGAACTAAAACTATGCTGCCCTTGGCTAGGGACCAGCCCCCCTAGGTGGGGGGTAGGTGTGGAGGGTGGGCAATGAAGGAAGGAAGGAGAGGGAGAACCATTTAGACTTCAATCCTTGAGTCTTCAGAATTCCCTGAGGGGTCTTGGATTTGGTTTCTTACCATCATCTCCCATGGAAATATAGGGCCAACAAAGTCTGCTGTATCATTTTCCAAAATTATACAAACACCTGTACTTGAGGCTTTGCTCTCAGGCAGGGAGAAATCAACAACCAGGGCTTATTGTTTGGATGAGTCTGGTCTTTTTGGATCACAGGTGCACAGAACTGGAATCATAAATAATCTTTGGTTCAAGATACTCATCCTTGCTCCACATGTGGCCCTATTATAAAGTACAGTAATGAATATTCATGAACTCACCTAAGGTACTCTCCTGAATCCCGTGTCCATCATTCCCTGGCCAACAAAAGCAAGGCAGGAAGAGAGAATTTCCAAAAGCTCCCAACACCTCCCCAAACACAGACTCAACTTAGGATGCAGAGGTCGGCCCCTTCTCCAAGCCAGAGCCTGTACCCACGAGGCTGGGTGCCCACCAAGATTACCAAACAGCTTCCCTACACAGGGCTTTACAAACTGCAAGCCTGATTTATTTTTTTCAATAAGAGAAAAGATGTAAGTCCCTTTGAGCAAAGTATGCCTGATATATATCACAATATTTATTTTTGGTGGAGTAATGGATCAGTCTTCGGGGAAAGCTAGAGAAAAGGCATTTCTCTTGCTCAGATGTAAATCAGTCACTCTAGAAACCGCCAGGGAATCTATATTCTTGCCCCCTGTTAACTGTACTGTGAAATAAGCAGCTGACTTTTAAAAGTCATCGTTCTATTTGTTTCTAGTCCTAACATCAAAAACAGAGTTAAGAATACGAGGCCTGAAAAGCAATTGCTCCTGGAATGCCTACAGCTACCATAATTCCCCAAAATGATAGTGCAACTCAAAATAAAAGCAGAGAAGCCCAACCAACTGCGTGGGGGCTAAGTTGTACACCTGGTGGGGACAAGTTCCAAGCTTCTCCCTACTTGCAGCACTCAGTTCTAAGGAAGAAGAATGAGGCATGTGGCCAGGCTTAGGATGTAAAGGTCTCCCAAGGGACCTGCCCAATTATTATAGACCGGTCTTCCTATCTATATTAAAGGTACTGGAGAGCAGGACAAGGGGGAAACTGAAGCAGAGAAACCGAAGGATCAGGGAAGAAGCTCTTCAAAGGATTTGCAACTCAGAGCTCTTGAAAGCTATTTAAGTCTGAGGTGTTCCTAATATTAATTATCCTGAACAACTCGCAGGCTCAGATTCATATGCTACGAAGAACGCAACGCCTTTTAATTTTCATACCTGTCCCTGGCACCAGTGACAATAAATCAGATATACAGAGAAACCACACATGACTAATGAACCAGCCCATTAATGGAGAGCAAAGACCATTTGCCAAGATGACTTATTCAGACATGGTCACATATCATAACCAGCGACATCCTGGAGGCTTAAGGCAGCAGGCACAGAGGGCAAGAGCTGGGCACTCCCTGCCAAGTCACAGGGCAACTTCCAGAAACAACAAGAACCAAACCCGATGCCATTGTAAAACTGCCCCGTAGAGTTTCCAAGCAATGGCTGCTGGATTCAAACTGCCGACCTTTTGGTTAGCAGCCAAGCTCTTAACCAGTGTGCCACCAACCTCCAGATGCCTGCTTTCCAGGCATAAAAGATTTTACCCAAGGGTGCCACCTCCCTGCTCCCTTCAAGGCAGACCTGCACTTGGAAAACTACTGCAACTTCTAAAAGCCTCTCAGGTCGTGAAGCTTAGTTCTAAAACCCCTACTCTATTCGCCCCTCCCTCATCCCATTTTGCAGAAGGAAAAACAATGTCCAGGAAGGAGAGGAAGTGGCTGCCTAAGGTCAGCCAGTTGATGACTGAGCAGAGACTTGAACTCGTGATCTCTGGGTCTCCCCTTTCTACCACACTGCCTCCTCCAAGGTTCCAAAATTGTGAAGTGAGGAGAAAGAGTTGATTCTAGCGACAGATTGTTTCCTGATGTGCATACACCCAGAACACGCCCCTCCAGCCCATCTTACCAGCACAGATCTTGTGCCATGTCCATCTTTCAAACTAGAATGTTCATAAATGTACTTTGCTGACCTACAGCCTGAGTGTCCAGTCTTCCTATGCGCTCATTTATCACCCTCTCTGATTCTCTCTTGATGTTTACTTTCACTTTAAAAACCTCACCTTATAAATACAGGGCCCATTTTATCTGACGTTAACTCTCCCTCTGCTCCCTGGGCCTAATCAATCCAAGTCAGGAAATAAACCAGAAAGGAAAGCAACAGTCCTTTTTGTGAAAACAGGCACCACTCTAAAAGGGTCTCCCCCTGGGCATGACATAGATAGGAATTTACATGAGAAGAACAGAAGGACATCCTCCAGCAACAGTCATATGCATTCCTCATCAGGCGGGACACCAGGGAAGGGAACTCCGTGCTAAACCAAAAAATCTGTCCCACATTTTTCTGGTTATCTTGGAGGAGGTCAAACTCAAGACGCTTGAGGAGACCAGAAACTTCAAAACACAAGTGTGTATATCCCAGCACCTTCCATTCCAAGGAGCTTAAAATCAGGGGCAGTGAGGGTCAGTGATAGAATTCTCGCCTTCCATGTGGGAGACCTGGATTTGATTCCCGGCTAATGCACCTCATGTGCAGCCACCACCCATCTGTCACTGGAGGCTCGCGTATTGCTATGAGGCTGAGCAGGTTTCAGCAGAGCTTCCAGACTAACCTGGACTAGGAAGAAAGGTCTGGTGATTTACTTCTGAAAATTAGTCAGTGAAAATCCTATGGATCAAAATGGTCCTATCCACAACTGATCATGAGGATGGTGTAGGACCGGTCAGTGCTTTGTTTCACTGTGCGTGGGGCTGCCATGAGTTAGGGGCCGACTCGACTCCAGCTAACAACACCAACAAAGGTCTTCCAGATAGGGGGCGCAGACACTGAACACCAACTGCAGCCGTATGTAAGAATGCTTCCAGCTACTAACAGGGCTACAAGGGAATGCCACATAGAAAGATCCAGACATCTGGCAGCCAATATAGACCTCCACCGAATATGTTTAAGCAGTGTCTCCTGCAAAGCACTGACCCTCCATACCTCTCACCAACCCCCAGCCACTGCTGCAAGCCACCACCCGCAGCCTCTACTGGCAAAGGAGTTTGTGTCTTTACACAGAGGGGCAGAGCCAAGTTCCCAGTAACCAGTCCATCCTTCCTGCCACTGCTCCCAGCCCAAGACTTTCAGAAATGGGTCACATACCTAGATGCGAATGCAGAAGGCACCTCTTCTGAGGAGGATAGGAGCTGATTCTTAATCCTTTCAGAGATCCTTCTGAATATCTGACGAAGCTGTGGACGCCGCACGACAAACTGATGCATGCAGTTTACATGTAATTTCAGTGAGAGTTATTGCCCTCCTAGGAGGTCCAGTAGGGCTGAATGGGCTAATGTGCTCATGGGTGGCTTGGAGACAGGGAGCTGCAGGTGGTCCAGGTGAGTATTCAATAACAAAGTTCCTTAACAGAAAGGGGAGAAACAGACGCCTCCCTCCTTAGCTACTGCAAGTCCAGCCTTCAATTAACCTTTGAGATTTCAACAAGACTCTGGAAGCTGAGAGCATGTATGGTCGAACGCTCATACATACACAGACACACACATACACACACAGACAACAAGGACTTAGCTTCTTTGTGGCTTCCTACCTTGACTTCACAAGATTGCTAGTCTCTCAACAGGGTTTGGAGCCCTGATAGTACCGTGGTTAAGTGAAATGGCTGCTAATCAAAAGGTCGGCAGTTCAAATCCACCAGGTACTCCTTGGAAACCCTGTGGACAGTTCTACCCTGTCCTCTAGGGTTTCTATGGGTCGGAATCAACTTGACGGCAACGGGTTTGGTTTTTTTGTTTTTTTAAACAGGGCTTAGCACAAAAGGACTGAATAACAGCAGAAATTAGAAGAGGAGGATATGGGGGCCATTGGGAGGACATAGCCTGGAGGATAGCCTGGACAAGGAAAAGGGAACAGCCAATCTGTGTACCAGCTCTGAGAAGGTCTTGGCAGGGGGCGTCCTAATCCTTGCTGCTGCTCTCCCTGGAAATCAGGGCAGACCTGCTGACCGTTTCGCAGCAAACCAGTAAGTACAGACAGAAGTAGCCCCTTCTTCTGGGTCTGCGGGCAAGGGGGGAGCCTCCTCTCTTTTTTAGGGAAGAGACCCTGGCCCACTGCTTGCCCACAGCCCCCTCGTGGCCTGGGGGTGTCACTGCAGCCCCCTCAGCATTGCTAGGCACAAACCTCACACAGGCAGCTCTCACAGTGGTCGAGCAGAGTATTTAGCCACCAGTGGCGACTTGGCAATGGTCTTCAAGCCATGGCAAGGCTGCCTTTGTTTTTGTTTTTTTAAACTAAGACTGAGACTCAAAGTCATCCTTCTAACCCCTCCCTGGTCCAACTCCTACAAGGAACAAACCCAAGACCTGCTTCATTAAGCCAATAACTTCAGAGCTTCTGTAACATTAAACCAAAAAACCAAAGCCACTGCTGCTGAGTCAATTCCAACTCACAGCAACCCTACAGGACAGAGCAGAACTGATCCATAGGGTTTCCAAGGCTGTAAATCTTTTGGAAGCAGACTGCCCCATCTTTCTCCTGTGGAGTGGCTGGTGGGTTCAAATCGCTGACCTTTTGGTTGGCAGCCGAGTGCTTTAACCACTGCACCACCACGGCTCCCTTTTGTAACATTACCACCCCCTTATTGATGGTTGCTTCCTGCATCACATGCAATTATGTTACAACCGTTCCAAAGGTCAACAAAAACAGGTAGCAAGAATGCACAATATCCTCCAGTTTGTAGGCTGCTGGCTAAACATCAGAATACTTGCAGGACACAGAATACCGCCCCCACCAAACCCTGGGTTTCTAGGTAGCAGGTCCTACGGAGGTTTCAGGAAAGTTAGGACGTTAAGAACAAGCGGTGAGAAGTAATGTGGCCAGAGACTCCTGTATACAAATGCAAGTAGAGAGGGTGCCCGTTAAAGGAACCCGAACTCCAGTCTCACCAGAACTCCACAACAGGAAGAAGTGCAGACTGGAGCCCAGCAGGGGGGTGGGGACTGGACAGGAAAGACCAGAGTCAGAGGTAGAGGGAAGCTGGCCAGGGCTTGGGCTGCCAGGGTCAGGACAACTGAACCAGGTGGTGGGAAATTGCACAGGGAAGACGGGAAAGTGCACAGGGAAGACGAGAAGGTGGGAAGTTTGGGAGAAGAAAGAGGCTGGAGTGTGCCTGGAGGGCTAGGGTGGACCAGGGTCCAGGAATGACTAGGGCCAGTGGAAATGGATGGAAGAAGAAGGGGTTTGTTTCTGTTGTTGGGTTTTGTTTTGTTTTTTTTGGGGGGTAGGGGTGTCCTTACCTCCTTAACTTTCTCCCGCTGGGCTCGCACTTGGCTCTTGGGCTCTTTGCTCTCATCGGGCCTCGTCCCCAGCACGGGGTGGCGGAGACGACTCCGGAACGCATTGAAGTCAAAGCTAAACGGGACGCTCCTCTGCCGGGGCCCGAGGGCTGCGATGCCATTGCCCCGAACCGCTGTGACCTCCTCCCGGGGCCCGGTGGGGCGCGTGCGCCGCGGCCACCCATTCCTGCGGGGGTGATTGGCCCGGTTGCTGGGGTCGTCCTCGCCCGGGGCCGGCGCGGCGGGGGCTGGGTTGGGAGGCGGCTTCTGCTCTCTGACCGGAGGGTGGCCAACGACATCAGCCACCACCTCCAGGCCGGGCTGCTGGATCCGGGAGGCCAAGAAGAGGCGCTTGAGGCGAGAGGAGTGGGGCAGCAGGAAGAGGGCCCCGAAGCACAGGGTGACCAGGCCAGAGAGGAAGAGAAGGAAGAGGAACTTCTGCGGCAGCCGCAGCCCCCACGAGGAGGCCGGGACGAAGCCAGGCACTTTCCTCATGAGCATCGTGGCCTGACACGGGGCTGGGGGCAGTCAGCTCCGTCCAGGGCCTCTGTGATCCTCGGAGCCCAGGCACGGGGCAGCAGAGGCTGGGCGAGGGGAGGGCGTCGAGGGGCGCCGCCTGGGGTGGGGGCCCGAGGACAGGGCTGCCAACCCGGAGAGTTTCGCCGCTTCTGGGGCTGCCCCCCGAAGTTCCGGGAGTTTGCAGCAAGTCCTCTCGCGAAGACGCGGGGGCGCAGGGGCCTCAGCGGGGCCCGGGCGAGCCGGGCGGCACGGCTCGGGGCCCGGGCC
>NW_004443984.1:4095309-4130384 GCF_000243295.1 Trichechus manatus latirostris
CCGCGCCTTCCCGCGCTGCGGCCACCACCGGGGCCGTCACATGCCGTCCGCAGCGCCCAGGCTGTCGGCGCGGAGGGGCGCCCGCAGGCCCGGGCGGAGCAGTGTCCTCGTCCCCCGCGCCAAGCCGCTCTCAGCCCCTCGGCCTCCCTCCCGCGTTCAGCGGCGCCTAAAGTTTCAGCCTCGGAAGCAGTTTCCAGAGGGGGCCAGCTCGGGGGGCTTGGCGGTGCGGGGCTGGCGTATCCCCGCCGCTCCGAGAGCGCGCCGCCCCGGTCGGGTCGCGACAGCACCCGGGCTCGGCTATCGGGACACGTCCACAACTTTGCTCCGCCTCGGGGCGGCCGCCGGGGAGCTGGACCAGGCGCTTCCGAGCCTACAGGGCAGAGGGCTTGCCGGGCCCCCCGGGAGCGGAGGGATGCCCGAGCCCGAGTCCGGAGCCGGACCCCGTCCGCTACGAGCCGCGGCTGGCAGCTGCAGCTGCGCTCGGGAGCGCGGGCTCCCGCCCCGCCAACTCGGCGGGGCTCGGGGCTCCCGCTGGGATCACCTGTTCCCGGCCCCTGCCGGCTCCGTGGAGCGCGCAACCCGGGCTGCGCCTCCCCCGCTGCAGCTGTCGTCCTCGCAGCGGCCGCTCCAGACGGGCCGCTGCCGCCGCTGCAGGCTAAGCCGCCGCCGCCGCTGCCGAGCCTGCGCCCAACACGCGTGCACACTCGCCCGGACGCCTCCGCCACCACCGCCCGCTCGGGCTTTCACTGCGACAGCTCCTGCGGCCCCGCCTCCCGCCGGACCACGCCCTCAGGCCACGCCCACCTGCGCTGCCCCCGCGGTCCACCCCCCCCGCGGCGCGGCAGCCAGGCCAATGGCCTCGCGCGAGAAGCTAACGGGCGCGGAGGATGAGCGAGGTTGGGGAGAGGGGACGGGACTTCAAGCCACGCCCCCTAGCCCAAAAGGCCAGCGCGGCGCACACTCCCCCTCATCCCATCAGCACCAATGGTCCAGCTGCGCGGGGCTGGCGAGGGCGGGGGTGGAGAGCGGAGCGAGGTCATTGGCTGCCTCCGAGGTATCCCCGTTGGGCCGCAGTCGCCCATTGGTTACTGCCCAGCGTTTGCTGGACTGGGAGCGGCCAAGACCCCCTCCCTCTACCTCCGCCCGCGCTGCTCTGGTTGTTGGTCACTCAGAGGGGGCAAGGGACAGGGCTCGTCGTGAGGTCTCTGCCAGTCGTTGGGTGATCTCTCTCACCCCTTCAGGGCCAGCCTGGTATTGGCAGCTGCGGGCCACGCTCCTGGTGGCTGTCCAGGGGTCCCCAGAGTCCATGGGAGCCACGGTGGGACTGCTGTAGTCGACCGTGAGGGAGGGGTGTGGCTGGAGCCAAGCCAGGGAGCTGTGGCCGCTGCTGGGCCGGGTTACGACTGTTCCACTGGTACCCCGCAGACCACTGCTCTGCCTTCCGTTTTCTGTAACCCCAAACTGGGGCAAGGCCGCTGGGTGGGGCAGAGACAGAATAACTCCAGCCTGAGGGCAAAGGAGAGAGAGAAGGAACCCTGGGCATGGGCACAAAGGAACGCATACATCATTTGGCGTATATGCGCCTGGATGCCTGTGTGTGCCTGTGTGCATGCATGTGCATCTATGCATAGATAGATACGCATACAGACTGGTGTGAGGCTGTGTACTTGCACAAAAACACTTTAGGTATGGACACCCAAGTGATTATACAGAAATACACACACACATATACATATGTGTACAAATACTGGCATGTGCACACCTATACGCATAGACTCTGTCAGACAACAGATACCATCCAAAGCATACACATGTGCACCTTGTCAGGTATATGTGCTCAGACACGTGTGTCTCCAGTTAAGGCCTTCTTCACACCTTCCTCCTTGAACCAAAGCCTCCCTGTGTCTTCTTGTCCTCTTAAACCTATCCCAGGGCAGAGCAACACTGTGCTGTGTGGGTCTTTCATGCAAAATACTTTATAGAGACAAATAATAGCAGAGGGAGAGACAAATTAAGAGGTGTAATAGGCAAGAGGGAAAATACCTGTTTTCAGCTGCAATTTAAAATGAAATGCAGCATTGACAAGACAGAAAATACTGCAGGGAGGCCTTTCCCGACAGAAGAAGCGGCCCAGGCAGGCTCTCACCTTGTAAATCTTGCTTCTTCCCTGAGGCCTGCTGCAGATGGGCCACTGGGACTCAGACTGCCCTCCTTCCCTGGCCAGCCCACTGACAGCAGACCCTCCCCTGGTATTTAAATAGCCCTGGCCTGTAAATTTCTTTCAGTTAAAAAGAAAAGGCAAAAGACTGCCTTGGGCACTAGGAGCAAATATCTTGCTCACTGGATATGAATACCCCATTGCCGTTGAGTCAATTCTGACTCTGCCGGACAGAGTAGAACTGTCCCATGGGGTTTCCAAGGAGTGGCTGGTGGATTTGAACTGATGACCTTTCGGTTAGCAGCCAAGCTTTTAACCACTGTGCCACCAGGGCTTGCTTTAAATCCCACAAATACACCCAACTTAAATGCAAAATTCTAATGCAGGAGTTTCAGTCTCTCATGAGTTTGGTTGGCAGGAGTCATTTCCCTGGACACGACTGTGAACACCAGAGACAAGCATGTGACCCACTTGGATGCAGGAGCCCAGAGACCTGGCTTCTCCTGAGTCCCCAACGCCGGAGCGTTTCTTCACTGGGTCCGACCTGGGGAAGGAGCAGGCTTGTGTTTGGAAACTCGGCAGGCACCTACCACTCATTGGCAGCACTGTGCACGTTATTCTGCATTGAGAGTGAAAGGGAATCACTGTTTAGTCCCCTGAGAAGGTAAGACCCAGAAGGGGAGAAAGGCAAGGCTAGGTCTCAGAAGGAAATGCCTATTTGAATGGGATTCCCACTGTGATTCTGACACTCCGACCAGTCTCTGGCATGCTTGGTGAGCCGGAGTAGAAAGTCCAGCTGCAGCAGAACTGACCTGCGTTTCACGAGCCCCATCTATAAAAACCAGAGCCCACAGGGAGCAACTTCATTTCAAACCGATGTGATGTCGGTGGATGTGATTACACAGAGTTGGTGATACCACATAACCTTCTACAATCTCCCTAGCGAGCTCACAGAAACCCTGGTGATAGCTCCCTGCCCCCACACAGCTGGCCCCCATAGACCTCACACATACTGTGGCTCTTCTCCCACTGGGTTTTTACTACTGATGTGCTATCCCACAGCACACAGTTCCTCATGGCAGGGACATGCCTTACTCACCTCTTTAAAGGCCTTAGGTCTTAACCACAATGCCTTGCACACAGGCATTGCATTTGTTGAGTAAATGAATGCATAAATGAGTAAGAGGATGCCCGTTTCACAGATGAAGAAACTGAGGCTCTGGGAAAGGAACAATAATGAGCTAACATTTTTCTGTGTGCCAAAAACATTGCCTCATTTAGTTTTCAGTACAATTCGATGAGGTGGTAGTTGTTGTTGTTAGGTGCCGTTGAGTCGGTTCTGACTCATAGCAACCTTACGTACAACACAACAAAACATTGCCCGGTCCTGCACCATCCCCACAATCATTGATATGTTTGAGCCCATTTTTGCAGCACTGTGCCAATCCATCTTGTTGAGGGTCTTCCTCTTTTTTGATGACCCACTACCTTACCAAGCATGATGTCCTTCTCCAGGGACTGGTCTCTACTGATAACACGTCCAAAGTATGTAAGAAGAAGTCTCACTATCCTTGCTTCTAAGAAGCATTCTGGCTGTACTTCTTCCAAGACAATGTGTTCATTTTTCTGGCAGTCCATGGTATATTCAGTATTCTTTGCCAACACCATAATTCAAAGGCATCAATTCTTCTTCCACCTTCCTTATTCATTGTCCAGCTTTCACACGCATATGAGGTGATTGAAAATACCAATGTTTGGGTCAGGTGCACCTTAGTCCTCAAGGTGACATTTTTGCTTTTTAACACTTGAAAGAGGTCTTTTGCAGTGGATTTGCCCAATGCAATGTGTCGTTTGACTTCTTGACTGCTGCCTCCATGGGTATTGATTGCGAATCCAAATAAAATGAAATCCTTGACAACTTCAATCTTTTCTCTGTTTATCATGATTTTGCTTAATGGTCCAGTTGTGAGGATTTTTGTTTTCCTTATGTTGAGGTGTAATCCATACTGAAGGCTGTAGACTTTGATCTTCATCACTAAGTGCTTCAAGTCCTCTTCACCTTAGGCAAGCAAGGTTGTGTCATTTGCATAACTCAGGTTGTTAATGAGTCTTCCTCCAATCCTGATGCTCCGTTCTTCTTCGTACAGTCCACTTTCTTGGATTATTTGCTCAGGATACAGACTGAATAAGTATGGTGAAAGGATGCAACCGTGACCCACACTTTTCCTCACTTTAAACCACAGAGTATCTCCTTGTTCTGTTTGAATGACTGCTTCTTGGTCTATGTACAGGTTCCTCATCAGCACAATTAAGTGTTCTGGAATTCCCATTCTTTACAACATTATCCATAATTTGTTATGATCCACACAGTCAAATGTCTTTGCATAGTCAACAAAACACAGGTAAACATTTTTCTTGTATTCTCTTCTTTCAGCTAAGATCCATCTGACATCAGCAATGAAATCCCTTGTTCCAGATCCTCTTCTGAATCCAGCTTGAATTTCTGGCAGTATCCTGTCCATGTACTGCTGCAACCATTTTCTAATTATCTTCAGCAAAACTTTACTTGTATGTGATATTAATGATATTGTTCAATAATTTCTGCATTCTGCTGGATCACCTTTCTTTGGAATGGGCACAAATATGGATCTCTTACAGTCAGTTGGCCAGGTAGCTGTCTTCCAAATTTCTTGGCATAGACGAGTGAGTGCTTCCAGTATTGCTTCCCTTTGTTGAAACATCTCAATTGGTACTATGTCAATTCCTGGAGCCTTGTTTTTCACCAATGCCTTCAGCGCAGCTTGGACCTCTTCCTTCAGTACCGTCGGTTCTTGATCATATGCTACCTCTTGAAATGGTTGAATGTCGACCAATTCTTTTTGGTACAGTAACTCTGTGTATTCCTTCCATTTTCTTTTGATGCTTCTGGCATCATTCACTATTTTGCCCACAGAATCCTTCAGTATCGCAACTTGAGGCTTGAATTTTTTCTTCAGTTCTTTCAGCTTGAGAAATGCTGAGCGTGCTCTTCTCTTTGGTTTTCTAACTTCAAGTCTTTGCATATTTCGTTATAATACTTACTTTGTCTTCTCAAGCCACCCTTTGAAATCTTCTGTTCAGCTCTTTTACTTCGTCATTTCTTCCATTTGCCCTAGCTACTCTACGTTCAAGAGCAAGTTTCAGAGTCTCTTCTGACATCCACTTTGGTATTTTCTTTCTTTTTTTTTTATGACCTCATTTATTTCTAAGTACAATATGATGAGGTAGATACTATTAATAGCTCCATCTTACAAATAAGAATACTAAAGCTTAGACTGATTTGGGATAATTTAATAATTATCTTTCTCAGTTTAACTCAGGAACCTAAATGGCACTGGGAATGACCCAGCCATTGAAAAAAAAATATATTCTGTAAGCAAACATTTATTAGAACTACTACACCAGTCTTGAATTGGACACAAAGATGAGTAAAGCATGGTCCCTGAGTTGGAATCGACTCGATGACGGCAATGGGTTTGTTTGTTTTTTTTTTTTTGTTTGTCTTCATTGACTCATTCATTCAGTAAAGAACCATTTATTTTTAGACAGGCCTATAAAACAAAACGAGACTAAATGGGCACACCAGCCCAGGGGTAAGGACAAGAAGGCAGGAGGGGACAGAAAGCTGGTAATAGGGAGCCCAAGGTCAAGAAGGGGAGAGGGTTGACATGTCATGGAGTCGGCAACCAATGTCGCAAAACTATATGTGTATTAATTGTTTAATAAGAAACTAGTTTGCTGTGTAAATCTTCATCTAAAGTACAATAAAAAAATTTTTTTGAAAAGAATAAGATCAAAATAAAGAATTTTCAAACAAAAAAAGAACCATTTATTGAACACCTACTATATGCCAGTCATAGAGGGGCTGGGGATATAGCAGTGAATGAGGTAGGGGTGGAGCCAGGGGCAGATTACCCAACAAGCAAGGTAAGGCCATGCTTACCTTGCTTTTTGGGTGATCCACCCCTGCATGGAGCCCACCTTCAGGGAGTTTCTTGTCTAAAAGGCAACATGGACCGGTTCAGCTCATCAGGAAGGGACCCGCCAGGCATCACGCACTGTGCTCAATGCTTCACTCACAACCTATCCAACCCTCCCCACCACCCTCTCTGAGGTAGGCCTTGAGATCTCAGTTTAACAGATGGGGAAACTGAGGGTCAGGGGGTTGATGTGACTTGTTTAAGAGCACACAAGGAAAAAAATTGCAAAATGAGAGAAAACCAGACCCATCCCAGGGCCTATGTCCTTTCTGTTAATAATACTAAAAATAACTAAGGTTAATCGTGGTAGAATCCCTGCCTTCCATGAGGGAGACCCAGGTTCGATCCGTGGCCAATGCACTTCATGCACTGCCACCACTTGTCCATCAGCGGAGGAGTGCATGCTGCTATCTGTGACGCTGATCAGGTTTCAGCAGGGCTTCCAGACTAAGACGGACTAGCATGAAAGCCTGGCAATCTACTTCTGAGGAAAAAAGATCAGCCAATAAAAACCCTGTGGATCACAACAGTCTGATCCGCAACTGATCGTGGAGATGGCGCAGGATCGGGCAGCTTTTTGTTCTTTTGTACATAGGATTGCCGAGAGTTAGGGGCTAACCTGACAGTAGCTAACAACAATAAAGATTAATCGAGTAGTTACAGGTATGCCCCACTTTTCGCAAGTTCGCTTTATGCCACTTTGATTTTATGAAAGACCTACAGTAGTATCTGCTTTCACTAATCAAAAGAAATCCGAAAAGGATTTTCACTTTTACAAAAAAAGGTGAAAAAACAAAAATAGCTTTCAGCGTTTGTTTTGCAGTGAGCCGTTAAACTCTCTTGATCCAAGGGACATACAGCTCCCAGATACACTTTCCACCTCTGGGGTTCACTGGGAAGCTACTTTCCTACTGACAGTATGTGCTGCTGTCAGGAGGGGACCTGTCTAACTGTTTGAAATGAAAGAAACTGGTGTGTGCCAAATATTACTCTTGTTACATGGTACTGTATGAGGTGGTGCATCCTGGTGCTTCCTGTGGGGACATACGTGTCCCAATAATTCTTAAACCCAGCCCACAGGGAAATACCTGTCCTAGAAGCCATAGGGACATATGCATCCTACCAACCCTATCCCACAGAGTCCACAAGGACATATGCATCCCACTAATTCTACCCCCAGAGTCCATAGTTACCTCTGTGTCCCACTGATCCTATTCCCCACCCCCCCAGAGTCAAGAGGGACAAATTCAGTTCATATACTCAGTGATTCAGCATGCATTCAATTCATGAAAAAACATTTTATCAACAAAAAATTTAAAGCAAAAAATATTAGGGTCATGAAAAGGGTTTTAAAGAGGCAGTGTGCACCCCAAGCAGCAAGAGTGGTGTTGCCAAGCTCCTTCCCCGGGAATTACACTCAGCATCTCAGCATCAAGCCGCCATAATTTTGAACTGTGTCTGTGAGCATCATATCATTCCTGCTTTTACTATATGTTCGTGTTATTTGAGATTTTATGTATTATTTGGTGTGATTTGGTAGGTTATCTTTTTGGGTCTGGGAATGCTCAAAATATTTTCCCATAAAAATGAATGGTTAATTGCTTCTTCGCTTTACACCATTTCGGCTTATGAAAGGTTTCACAGGAAAGCTCTACTTTTGGATAGCGAGGGAAACCTGTACTATGTATTATAATGTCATAGAAGCTAACTTATTTGGTCCTCACAACCACCCCATGAGACCGATACTATTATTACCGACATTTTACAGAAGAGGAAACTGAAGCACAGAGATGTAAAGGAACTTGCCCAGTGTCACACAGCTGGGAAGTGATAGGGGGTAACTTGAACCCATTTGGTCAGGCTCAGAGCCCTCTAAGTTGCTTAGAATCAACTGTTCTCCATCTTGTAATGGCAGTGAGAGCAGGTGCTGTGGGAGGTCTGAGCAGGAAGAGAGCGCTAGCCTTCATAGGCTCGTAGGGAGGGGCATATATGAGCTCATTCAGTTATTCAACAAGGGCGTATAAAGCATCTACCATGTTCTAGGCATCCCTAGGATCACGTGGGGTCACTATGAGTTGAAAATTGACTTGATGGCACCTAACAACAGCAAAAAACCACTCACCCTGTCCTCCCCCAAAGACAAGATAAATCAGGCTTTCAAGAGGCCCCGACTGAAAGTAAAGAGAAACTCTATTTAAAACGTACTCAGCACCCGCAGCGTTCCAGGAGCAGAGTCTCCAGACCGAGGTGAGGTGGGGGAGGCACATGATGAACTCTCTTCTCCAGCGAGTATAAACCATGGGCTTCGTGATCATTAAGGACTGGAGCAGGAGTAAGGGGGAGACTAAGGTGGTAGAGCTTGATCTCATTCCCTGGGGTAGACAGAATTCCCTTTAACTTTGGATGTTAGTTTGGGGCCTATACATCCAGGATCAGTGGTTGCAGGTAAATTTTAATTACTTTTTAATTAATTTGCTATTATATATGTGTGTGTTGGAGTCCCTGGATGGTACAAAGGGTTAAAGTTCTCAGCTGCTAACTAGCAGGTTGGCAATTTGAGTCCACCCAGAGGCACCTTGGAAGAAAGGCCTGGAGATCTACTTCCGAAAAATCAGCCACTGAACACCCTACGGAGCACAGTTCTACTCTGACACACATGGGGTCACCGTAAGTTGGAATCAGCTCCATGGAAACTGGTTTACGTGTGTGTTATTATTAAAATGGGAGGATACTGTGCCTACTGCTTAGGAAATCTGCTTCTTCAATTTACCAATACCTCAGGAGTGTTTTCCCGTGAAATTAAATATTCTTCAGCTTTATCATTTGGAACAGCTGAATGATATTTTTTTAAATGGGTATATCATAATTTATTTACTCAATCCCCTATTTTGGACATTAGGCAGTTTCCACTTGTTAGTTACATTTGACAAACAAGTTATCACCCTCATAATGCCTCAGCTTTGACAGAATGGGCAGTCAGGGGATAAATTCAGTCAGAGGGAGGGCCAAGGGGTGATCACCCAAGGCATCCTTCCAGCAAACATAAGACACCAACTCTCAAGGAGGTGAGGAGGGCACAGTCTTCCCTGAGCACTACCGGGAGGGCCGTGTAAGGTTGTGAAGAGTGCTGGAGACAGAGGGCTGAGTGGTGCTAGGTCCCGCCATTTACTAGCTCTGTGGACATCCTCTCTGAGCCTCAGCTTTCTTATTTGGTTTCTTCATTTTTTTTTTTTTTAATCCTTTTATCTGATTTTTCCTCAAATAAGTTGATGTCAAGTGCTTTAACTTCAGTCTCACTAATTCTGACTTCCATTGCCTCAATTCTGCTCCTATGACTTTCTGTTGATTCGTCTAATTCTGAAATTTTATTTTTAATCTTCTGGATTTCTGACTGCTGTCTCTCTATGAATTCTTGCAACCTATTAAATTTGTCATTATGCTTTTCTCTAATCTTCTTAAGTTCCTCTATTGCTACATCTGCATTTTGTCTGATCTCCTTCCCGATCTCTTGAAGAGCTCTGTATATTAATCTTTTGTATTCTGCCTCCAGTAATTCCAAGAAATTCTCTTCCTCCAGAAAATTCCTTGATTATTTTGGGAGCTTGCTGAAGCCATCACGGTCTGCCTCTTTATGTGATTTGATATTGACTGTTGTCTCTGAGCCAACAGTAAGTTATTATATTTATTTATTTTATGCTTCCTTATTGGGTCCTAGCTTCTTGTTTTGTTTTGTTTTGATATGCCCAAAGAGGCTGCTCGTGTGAGCTAGTCCGATCACTGAGGCCCCTAAAGCTCCATCCTGCTATCAGGTGGCCAGACCTGCCACTAAGTTGTGAGCCCAGGAGTCTGCCCACTCCTCCTGTATGGATTCAGCTCAGGTGTCCAGGTAGTTGGTCACCAAGCGTGTGGTGCAGGCTCTCACCTACAGTACTAGACAGGCATGGGTGATTGGTGTAGGCACAGGCATCTGGCTGCAGCAGGGGGTCACATGCTGAGCAAGGCAGGAGGCTGACGGCCGCCCCCGAGTGTCCAGGAGGAAAGTGTGTCCCTGTTCCCTAGGGCACTTAGGTGGTAGGGTTTTGCAATTGGACTATGAGCACCCAGTGCTGTTGGCTGTAAGGACTGGGGGCACCACTTATTCTTGGACCCCTGTCACAGGTGGCTAGGTGGCATGGGTGGAGCCACCAGTCCTCAGGCCCCTGATGTGGGTAGGTGAAGACCCTGCTTTCTAGGCAGAGTAGTGTCAGATGACACGAACCTGCCACTTCACAGCTGAAACAGTTGAAGTTAGACTTCAGGTATATACCCTGTTGTACTGGGGTAATGAGGGCCTACGCTGTTGAAATGGGCCCACACAAGTCTATGCAGGGGGAAAGGCACTCAAAGTCCATGGACCCCTTATGCCTGTGCCTAGGCAAAGGAGCTGAGCCTACCCTGAGTTCCTGGCTTAGGGGAGCTGGCAGATTATTTTTTTCCCCCATTTGTTAATTTGTTCACTCTCCAAGGCTGGGAAAATGGCTCAGGGCACGTGACGGTTCCTACTTCTGGCCCAGGGGACTCGGCAATTACTGAAGCCGGTCCTGGACCCAGTGCAAAGCAGGGAGTGGGGAGGTAAATGGGAGAGAGGTTTTTCCCTAAGGAGGGTGTTTTTGATCCACCCGGTAGGCTAGATGCAAGTACTTTCACCAACCGAGGGCTGCTTCTCACTGGTTCTGGATGGTCGAGTAGACTCTCTGCTGCTGGGACTCTCCCGGTGTGGAAAATGACTCCTGAGTGCAGCTGCTTGCCTTCTTCACCATGCACCCCGAGCTGATCTGGGCTGAAGGGCTCAGGCTCTCGCCAGGTCAGGTCTTGCAACTCCTCGCTGCTTCCAAACCATCTCTCCCTCCCCTTGCCACTCAGTCTGATTCCTCAACTTTGCCTTTGATGTTCAGGGCTCCTAGATTGTCATATATAATCGATTCACTTGTTTTTTCAGGTCTTTGTTGTAAGAGGGACCACCAGAAGCGTCTGACTACTCCGCCATCTTGGCCCCACCCTCAGCTTCCTTATTTGGGAAATGAGGATAATAATACCTAACTCTTGGCATTTTGGGGAAGCCCTAGTGGTGCAGTGGTTAAGCATTTGGCTGCTATTCAAAAGGTAGGTGGCAGTTCAAATCCATTCCTTGGAAACCCTATGGGGCAGTTCTACTCTGTCCTATAGGGTTGCTATGAGTCTGAATCAATTCGATGGCAACGGGTTTGGAGTATTGTTGTGAAGATTAAATTAGACTATGATTTCTTGTTAAATAAGACATCAAGCGCTCTGCTCCTCCTGAAGCTTTACTAACACAAAGGCGAAAGAGATTTTTTTAAAGGCATAAAACCACAAGTATAATGAGCATGGAAGAGGAGATGACATTAACAAAATTTAGAAAGCAGAAAAGCAGATCAAAAGGTAGCTACTGACTTAGTGGAACCAAGAACCCCGAAACTTAAACTGCCAATGGGGAAGGAAGTTGCAAGGAGTCCAATTTATACCGCAGAACTCCCAAAAGGCTCAGGAATTGCTAACAGCGATTACCTATAGAGGCCAAGGTGAGAAGGAGTTACACACAGTGGAGTGGTTCCCTCCTCTTTCTTGCCTTTCCCCACATCCACCTACTGTTTTGGGTTGAAAACACTGGCCAGGATCTGAAGGCCACGTATGAGAGAGGCTGGCTCCTCCGTGGGCACGTGCAGCCTGCTCCGTGCTGGGCATTTTGATGGGCCACGGGTATGTGGAGTGAGGTGTGGAGATGACACAGAAACACAGCAGAAGTAGGATCTCTTGGGAAGTGAGACTCTGCTAGACCCAGAAGAAAGGACAACCTGCCATGGTGAGTTAGAGATAATCAGCAAAGGGGGCCTGGGCAGAGAGGTCTGGGGGGCTGCCTCACCCAGAACATTTGCTCCAACTGCCCCCTTTAAGATGGTATAGTGGGCGAATAGTGTCCCCCACAAATTCATGTCTATCTGGAACCTCAGAATATGACCTTATTTGGAAACAAGGTTGTTACAGATTGAATTCTGTCACCCAAAAATGTGTGTCATCTTGGCTAGGCCACGATTCCCAGGATTGCAGGATTGTCTACCATTTTGTCATCTGATGTGATTTTCCTATGTGTTGTAAATCCTACCTCCATGATGTTAATGAGGTGGGATTAGCAGCAGTTATGTTAATGAGGCAGGACTCAATCTACAAGATTAGGTTTTGTCTTAAATCAATCTCTTTTGAACAATAAAAGAGAGAAGCGAGCAGAGAGACATGGGGATCTTACACCACCAAGAGCCAGAGAGAACAGCACGTCCTTTGGACTTGGGGTCCCTGGGCTGAGATGCTCTAAACCAGGGGAAGACTGATGACAAGGACCTTCTTCCAGAGCCGACAGAGACAGAAAGCCTTCCCCCGGAGCTGACACCCTGAATTCAGACTTCTAGCCTACTGGACGGTGAGAGAATAAACTTCTGTTTGTTGAAGTCATCCACCTGTGTTATTTCTGTTATAGCAGCACAAGATGACTAATACAAAGGTCTTTGCAGATGTAATTAGTTAAGTTAAAATGAGATTATGCTGGATGTAGGTGGGCCCTAAACCCAATGACTGGAGGGGACACAGGCACAGAGAGAAGACGGCCATGTGAAGCCAGAGGCAGAGACTAGCATAACACAGCTATAAACCAAGGAACACCAAGGATTGCTGGGAGCCACCAGAAACTAGGAAGAGGCAAGATAGGATTCTTCCCTAGAGCCTTCAGAAGGAGCATGGACTTTTGGATTTCTAGCCTCCAGAAATGGGAGAGAATAAAAAGAGCTGTTATTTTAAGCTATCCAAGGTCATTTGTTATGGAAGCTGTGGGGTTAACAATAACTTTACTCAAAGAATTTGGTCTTTGTCCTTGGTTCCTGAGAGATAATCTTAAAAAAAAAAAACCTCTTAGAATTTAAGTGTCTTCTATAAGGACTCCAGACTATACCCAACTAACAGGTTAGGTGAGGTGATGAAGTGATTCTGGGGTGAGGGCTGGCCAGTCCAGAAAGACCCACTGTGTAATACCTTGTGAGCACCTTGTGAGCACCTCATGACCAGTGACTGATCTCAGGGAAGAGGGGCTAGAGTTTGTATTATGTAATGAGACCCCCAGTGAAGGCTCTGGATGCTGCATCTCCATGAGCTTCCTGGCTGGTGAAAGACGTGGATGCATGTGGGAGGGTAACACATCTCCTGGGACACGGAAGCTCTATGATGGGAACCCTCCCAGGCCTCATTGTAGGTGTCTCTTCATTAGTATCCTTTTTGCTATAATAAAGCTGTGAGTTCTGTGAGTTGATCCAGCAAATCATCAAACCTAAGGGAGTAGTGGGAGCCAGCAAGCAGGTCAGAAGTGAGGGGGGCTGGGAACCTCAGAGCCTACAGCTGGTATCCTGAGGGGGTAGAGGGAACCCCCAAATTTACAGCCAGCAGGTCAGAAGTGAGAGGAGCCCTGAGGACTCCCAATCTTGCAGCTGGCGTCTAAAGTCTTGTACCAATTTGGCATTTGGAGGACTGTGTCCTTTCACTGGTAAGCTCTGCCCCAGCGCCTGGTGGTTAGAGTCAGACGAAGAAGGGCAGCATGAGCAGCTGGTGTTAGAATTGAACAGAAAAATGAAAAGTGGAGATTTGTCACACCCTCGTAGTTGGTGTCAGAAAAAGTGGATTTGCTTACTATCCACTCAGAAGCCCTATGAAACTAACAGAAAGTTAAACTCTAAGGTCTGAGAGGGCAGCGGCTTCACCCCAAGTCCACACTGTTCAGCCTGCCTCTGCTCATCACCCCATCCCCAGCTCTCTCTGAGGCCCCCCTTTCTTCCCCCAGGTGGACAATGGCCTCCTCCAGGCCCCTGCTCCAGGTTCTTTCTCTTCATCCCATGCTTGGGACAGGGATGTATAGGGAGTGCCTTATTCAGCCGGCAGCCAGGCCCAGGAGCCCCAGTTTGGGGCCCCTCTGTCAGGCTGCTCCCCCCCACTCCTTGGCAGCACCGCACCCCGTTCCAGGAAATCACCACTGAATCCTGTTCTCAGAAACCGCTGCTCCCACTTGGCTGTCATATAAAGTCCTAGCTGATAGAGCTTCCCCCTCCCAGAGGCAAATGCACTTCCCAAGCATCTGAAAAGAAACAAGCTTCCAAAGGCCAAATGACTGTAGCCTATACCCATTGCCACTGAGTCAATTTTGACTCATATCCTATAAGGACAGAGTAGAATTGCCCTACAGGGTTTCCAAGGAGCAGCTGGTGAATTTGAACTGCCGACCTTTTGGTTAGCAGCTGTAGCTCTTAACCACTGTGCCACTAGGGCTCCGACTGTAGCTATAATGGTGAAAATCTAGGCAGTGGGACCAATCAATTTAACAAGGGAGCATTGCTCAAATCTCACCAGTCAATTGCATGCACTAAGGGTAAAATAGGGGAACAGGTATTCCTGGACCTTTTTGCCCACCTAGAGTCAAATGCCTTTGGCAGAGGCAGAGGGAAAGGACTCTAAGGCTCAAACTCCCATAGGACAAGGGCCAAGTCAGTTTAGTCCTTGGCCCCTAAGGTCACCAAATTTACCAAACAAAAATACAGGAAGCCCAGTTAAATTTGAATTCCAGATAAACAACAAATAATTTTTACTATATGTATGACCTATGCAATATTTGGGACATCCATATACTAATGAATTTTTCAATTTATCTGAAATTCAAATTTAACCAGACCTCCTGTATTTTATCTGGCACCCCCACCTGCCCCCAGCACTGGCTCTGGCACGTATTAGGCACTCATTGAAGGAGGGATTTGCTTGAGCTTTGAACTAGAAGTGAAATTAAAATTTTACATTTCACTGAGTCAAAGTAGAGTTTCTAGTTCCTGAAAGTCAGTTTTAATTACCAAATGGAAACTGTTATTTTGACCAAAAGGAACCAGAAAGTCATGGGTCTGCCTGAATTATCATCAACTGGCAAGGAAGGGAAACCTGCCCTTGGCAGAGAAAGTTTGCAAGTGGAGGAGAAAAATAAAGCAGTTTTCTCTCTATACCTCATCAATTCCAGTCTATTCATTTCATTCATTCAACTGATATTTATTGAGTGCCTACTGTGTGTCAGGCACTGTTCTATAAACCAATGAAATTAACAATGATCATTCTTCTTATTGTCCCTCATTTGATTGAAGAGGAAAGCTGAGGTCCAGAGAGGTTAGATGACTTGCCCAAGGTAACACAGCAGGTAGGTGGTGGAGCTAGGATTTACACCCAAATGCATGTAATACCTAAGCCCTTGCTCTTTACACTGTGTGACTCTGTAGAGGCACAAAGCACTCTGAGTAATGGTACTGTCTTAGTCTGTGTTCTCTGTTGTTGTTGTTAGGTGCTGTCAAGTCGGTTCCAACTCATAGCAACCAGATGCCCAACAGAATGAAACACTGCCCAGTCCTGTGCCATCCTCACAATCATTGCTATATTTGGGCCTATTGTTACAGCCACTGTGTACGTCATTTGATTTCTTAACTGCTGAGTTTACTGTGGATTGTCTTAGTTATCTAGTGCTGCTATAACAGAAAAGTCATAAGTGGATGGCTTTAACAAAGAGAAATTTATTCTCTCACAATCTAGGAGGCTAGAAGTCCAAATTCGGGATGCCAACTCCAAGGGAAGTCTTTCTCTCTCTGTCAGCTCTGGGGGGAAGGTCCTTGTCATCAATCTTCACCTGGTCTAGGAGCTTCTCAGCACAGGAACCTCAGGTCCAAAGGACACGCTCTACTCCTGGCATTGCATTCTTGGTGGTATGACGTCCCCAGGTCTCTCTGCTGGCTTCTTTCTTATATGTCTCAAAAGAGACTGATTTAAGACACAGCCTAATCTTGTAGATTGAGTCCTGCCTCATTAACATAACTGTCGATAATCCCACCTCATTAACATCATAGAGGTAGAATTTACAAAACATAGGAAAATCACATCAGATGACAAAATGGTAGACAATCACACAATACTGGGAATTATGGCCAAGTTAACACACATTTTGGGGGGACCCAATTCAATCTAAGACATGGATCCAAGTAAAATGAAATCAAATGAATGTCCCAAAAGCTTTACTCCATCCACATCATTAAGGTTGACTCTACTTTGAGAAGGCAGCTCTTCCCCCGTTACATTTTGAGTGCCTTGCAACTTGAGGGTCTCATCTTCCAACACCATATCAGACAATGCTCTGCTGCTATCCATAGGCTTTCACTGGCCAGTTTTTTTCAGAAGTAGATCACCAGTTCCTTCTTTCTAGTCTGTCTTAGTCTGGAAGCTCCACTGAAACCTGTCCACCATGGGTGACCCTGCTAGTATTTGAAATACCAGTAGCATAGCTTCCAGCATCACAGTAACATGCAAGTTACCACAGTATGACAAAATGGCAGATGAGTGGTGGTTGGGTTCTCTAGAGAAGCAGACCCAGTGAGACATAGATGTATATCTATAGATATATCTATATATCTATATCTAGGTATAGAGAGATGTTTACTTCAAGGAAATGGCTCATGCAATTGTGGGGGCTGGCAAGTCCCAAATCCGTAGGTGAGGTGGCAGGCTGGAGATCTATGCTGGCTCACAGGATTGCAGAGGCTGGTGAATTCAAAATCTGCCAGTCAGGCAGAAGGCCAGAGACTTCTGCAGGCTTACATCCCAGGAACTGGAGGTCAGGTGATGAGAAGAATGCAGGGTCAAGAGAGAACGCGCTTTGCCAGAACATCCCTTTATATACAGGAGGCAGGCCACACCCCCAAGGAAACTCCCTTTTCAACTGGTTGGCTGATCGCATCAGATCACATCATGGAAGGTGATTATATTTATTACTTTATGGAAGAGCAACCAGTCCAGTATCTGCCAAACCACTGAGAATCATAGCCTAGCCAAGCTGACACCTAACATTAACCATCACAGATAACAATGACTTCAGGATACAGAGACACACAGAAAGGAAGGTCATGTGAAGATGGAGGCAGAGATTGGAGTAATATAGCTATAAACACAGACAGTGGAAAGAACTAGTCAAGTAGAGTCTACACAGAGAGCCTACAGCCACCCAGTATTATCAAATATCTCAGATCCATCCACTTTGTTTCCTCTCAACCACCACCCTTCTATCCCAAGCCACCCTCATTTCTTGCCTGAACAGCAGCCAATAGTTCCCAGGTTGGCCTGTCTCTCTGGCTCCCCTCCAGCCTGTTCTCCACTCAGCAGGCAGAATGATCCATATAAGAGTTAAATGGATCTTTCCACAGCTTTCCACTGCTTCCCACAGCTTTGCATTACTTTCCACTGCTCTTCGGATAACAACAAAACTCAACTGTGGTTTGCCAGGTTCTATGTGGTCTGCCCCTGCTAACTTCTCCAGCTTCATCTCATATCCTCTTACTCCCTCTGCCTCGTATCAGTCAGTGTTTTGGCTATCTAATGCTGCATAACAAATCAGCCAAAACTTAGTGCCTTAAAACAACAACTGTTATATTCTGTCTCATGATTCTGGGGATTGACCAGGCTCAGCTGAGCAATGCTTCTGTTCTATGTGATGCTGGCTAGGACTGCAGTCATCTGGAGGCTGGGCTAGGCTGGGGTTCCAAGATGGCTCACGTCTGGTGGTTGATGCTGGCTGTGCCTGGAATTATTACAGCATCATTTCCCCCACTTTCTTTTGGTTAAGAAATCACAGGGACACCCCAGATTGAAGGAGAGGGGAAATAAGCTCTTTCTCCATAGGGAGAATGATAATGAATTTGTGGCTCTCTTGGTACCTGGGTGGTACACATAATTTGTGCTCAACTACTAACCTAAAGGTTGGTGGTTTGAACCCACTCAGAAGCACCATGGGAGAAAGTCCTGGTGATCTCTTTCCATAAGAATTACAGCCAAGAAAACCCTATGGAATGGTTCTACTCTGTAACATGTGGGGTCACCATGAGTCAGAACTGACTCAATGGCGATGGGCTGGGTCGGGTTGGGTTGATCCACCACAGTTAGTCACAGTTTCAGATCACAGAAACCATCCCAGCTCACTTAAGCTGAAAAGAATTTAATACAGGGAAAGAGGTGTTTACAACACCATTGGGAGGACTAGAGGAGCTGACTCCAGGTTGAGCTTCCAGAAACAATTCCTAGAGTAACGCTGCAAAATGGGCCTGTCACGGGAGCTGCAGCTTCTGCCATGATCAAGGAGCTGGAGAATCAGGATGCCACCATCACCACTCTTGGCTCCAGGACCAGATCCCTCTGCCCTGATTGTGCTAGCAGAATGGGTCCCCCAAGCCTTTCCTCTACAATCACAAAACTTGGGTCTGGATGCTGAGCCCTCTGCTACAGTGCTGCAGAAACAAATACCCCCATGACTCCACTTGCCACAAACCAGAGAAGCATGGCCTCTGCCTCATACTGTTAAACATCCACAGTATATGTGATTGCTAGAACCTAAATCACAACTGGACCTGACTTCAGAGAAGTCTAGCTTCTTAGTCTCTGTAGTACAGGCTGACACACTACAAAGGGGTTAGAAAGGATGCTGAGCAAGCCGGGCTTCAGTATCTTCACAGTCCTGGGCCTTCTTTCCGTCCCTAGTAACCGCTCTGCTTCCTCCTGCTACAGGGCCTTTGGACGTGCTGTTCCCTTTTGCCTGCAATTCTCTCCCCTTTTCTCTTTTTCCTCTCTTCCTTCCAAGGCTTCAAAATGGTTGGTTCTGGTTCAACCCCCTGCTGAGAATTTGCATTTGCATCCCAAAACCAAACCAAACCCACAGCTGTAGAGTCAATTCCGATACTCATGGCGACCCTACAGGACAGAATAGAACTGCCCCATAGGGTTTCCAAGGCTATAATCTTTACGGAAGCAGACTGCCACATCTTTCTCCCATGGAGGGGCTAGTGGGTTCAAGTAGCTGAGGGCTTTAACCACTGCGCCAACAGGGCTCCTTATTTCCACCCCAGATATACTGAATCTTGTATAAGAATCACCTGGGGATCTTGTTAAACTGTACATTCTGATTCAATATATCTGAGATGGAAAATGCTTCCTTCAGATCCCAGCATGTGTCACTTCCTCAGGGAAATCTCTGATCTTCCTATTATTTTATATCTCCATTTTGCAAAAACCAAACCAGTTGCCATCAAGTCAATTTCAACTCATGGTTACCCCATCTGTGCAGAGTACAACTGCACTCCATAGGGTTTTCAATGGCTGTTATCTTTCAGAAGTAGATTTCCAGGCCTTTCTTCCAAGGTGCCTCTGGGTGGATTTGAACCAACTACCAACATTCTGGTTAGTAGCCAGGTCCCTAACTGTTTATGCCACCCAGAGACCCCTAATATCTCCATTTCACAGATGAGGAAACGGAGGCCCAGAGAGGTTATATAATTTGCCCAAGATCATAGGGCCAGTAAGCAATGCAGCTGGGACTTGAACCCAAGCAGCTTGGCTCTGGGGCCACAGCCACATTATGTTATGCAAAGGTGAGTTCACCTGTGTTAAAAGGCCAAGGGAAGGGCATGAAGTTGTCCTGCAAATAAACAAGGATGGCAGCTCAGCAAAGGTGAGTGAGCCCAGAAAACTCTGGGAGTGGGGGAGGGCAGGTGGGAGGTCTCAGTACTGGGTGGATGCTATGGAGCTTGGCCCTGGCTCGCAGAGAACATTGATAGGCTGAGTTTCAAATACTACCTAGAGAAGTCCACAGAGCCCCATACTGCTGCGCTCCACTCAAGGAGCGGAGAGCAATTTGCATTGTTTAGCAATTTACACTGTGTGTCAGGGGAGGAAACGCATCTCCTGTCTTTCCCAACCAGGATTATCAATTTCAGCGGCAAAACACGATCACAGTGAACAAGAGGGCTCAGCTCTCGAAACTTTAACAGGCAGAATTTTGTAAGGCAAAAGAAAGCTATTTAAGGAGAGGGAGCCATCATAAAAAAGGAACTTGGGGTTTAAATTGTGTCCCCACCTGCCTCCCCTCAGCAGCCAGGGCCCCATGAAGGGAGACCAGAAACCCAGAGGACCACATTTGATTTTTTTTTTTTTTTAAGTGTAATATTTCCTTTCTGATGGACTCCGTTCATAACCAACAAATGGGATCGCCTGCTCTCCCCAGGTTAGATCTGGGAATCACTGGGATGGAAGAACAGCACTTCCTCTTGCCTGCCTGCCCCAACTCAGGTTCCTCTAAAGCCAACAGATACTCGGCAAAGGAAAAAGACAAGACCAGGAAACCTGGGTTTGCAACCTAGCTCTGCTACTTACTTGCTGTGTGACCTTGGGCAAGAACCTTCTCCTCTCTGAGCACACAATCATCTTTGTTTATAAAATGAGGCACTGGATGAGGACAAAGTATTTAAACTTTTTTCTTAGCAGCAAAATCCTCTGTTCAAACAAATTCTACATGGTAACTGTGCTCTGGTTGAATAGGTATGTAGGACTCAGACTAGACCACTCACATGGAGCCCAGTGGAAAACTACTCAATGAGATGATGGCCAAGGCTGCTTTGAGCCCTGCCGTTTTCGGAATCCATGAAAAGTGTATGGGATGAGAGATTTAGCCTAGGAAATACTGGGGCTGGTTCACCCTGTGACCTTGCTGAAGTGCCTTGCCCACTCTGGGCCTCAGTTTTCCTGTCTATAAAATGAAACCTTGGGCATGGTGGTCTCTGTAGTCTCTTCCAGCTTTCACAGTCTAGGGCTCTGCCCTGGCAAGGTTATGGAAAAATAAGACCCATATTGAGGAAGGGTAATGGGAGGGAGGGGTCAGGGACAGCAAGAATAAGGAGATTTTGAGAGACTCCATTTAGGGACAACCCAAGGAGCAGCCCAAGTACAACTGAAGCTTGTTAGAGACAACAAGCCCCCAAGTCAAAATTCAGTTAAAGAGGTCACAGCCATGGTTTCTGTTTTAGCAAATAGGAGAACTAGGGGTCAGGACACGTGTGGGATAGATGGATAGATGAATGGACAGATGGACGGGTGGATGGATGGATGGATGGATAGAAGATCGGATGGATGGACAGACAGATAAATGGGTGGACAGAGGGATGGAAGGATGGGTGGGAGGTGGGTAGATGGACAGATGGATGAACAGGTAGATAGTTGGATAAATGGAATGGATGGGGATGTTCAAAAGAATATATGAGTGGAGGGTGTGGGTGTATATATTTTATGGGTTGGCAGATTCTTGGATAGATGGGCAGACAGGTCAGCAAGTGAGGAAGTAAATGGATTTGTGGATGAGAAGGCAGACAAACAAAAAGGTGGCTGGGCATATGAGCAGGCAGGTGGATGCCCAGAGGGTTGGATGGGTGGATGAGTTGATGGGTAGGTTTTACAATGTAAGGGGACTGAGAGGATAAAACCCCTGATGTAAAATTAATTTGCTTGTTTTGTTTTTTTGGCCATCTAGCCTCCCTCTTCCATACTCTACTTCCATTCAGTCAAAGACACCTGGAAGATTTAGAGTGAGTTTCCCAACATGTGGAAATTATTCCACTTGTGATATATAAGATGATTTTATGTAGTTACTTAAATAATCTTAGAAGGAACCCAGATATAGCAAGAAAGATATTCCCTTGAGAATCCTCTTTCAATCTTTCTGATGATTATGTCAAGGGAAAATTCCATTTGATGCCATCTTATCTTCAACACCTCTCTGACACTTGTTAATCTCCCTTCTTAAAAAAAGAAAGTAAACTTTGGGCTCAGAGTCTTAGGTAGGTGTGAATCCAGATGGAATATAGTATTATTTTGGTTTATGCTAGATTTAATTTTACTGTTATTTTGTGTATATAACACAAATTAGGATAGTGATATGAAGAGTTTCCCTTTTAAGTGAATGTATTTAAGTAAAGTGAGTCAGTTATAAGTAACATATTGAGTGAGTAGTATTTATCACTGGGACAAGAGAGGCCAGGATATGGCATAATTCCTGAAGACTGAATGTTTAGAAAACACCCACCAAAAAACCCAAACCCATTGTCATCGAGTTGATTCCAACTTACAGCAACCCCATAGAGTTTCCAAGGCTATAAATCTAAATCTGTACAAAAGCAGACCACCACACCTTTCTCCTGCGAAGCCACTGATGGTTTTGAACCAGTGACCTTTCAGTTAGCAGTCAACCACTTTAACCACCGTGCCACCAGGGCTCCTTTACAAAATACCAGTATGCAGAAATACGATCTGCTCATGCCACTGCCCTAGGAGCCCTGGTGGTGCGGTGGTTAAAGTGTTTGGCTGCTAACTGGAAGGCTGGCATTTTGAACCCACCAGCCCACTCTGCGGGAGAAAGATGTGGCAGTCTGCTCCCATAAAGATTACAGCCTTAGAAACTCTACGGGGCAGTTCTATTCTGTCCCTACGTGGTCGCTATGAGTCGGAATCAACTTGATGGCAGTGGGTAAGTCACATCACTCCCAGCTTCACGTCCACTCCTGATCCTTCGTGAGTCAACCCTGCCGTACCCACTAGTCCAGACCCTTTCACGTCCCTCTCCCTCCTCCCCACTCTGATCAAGTCACACTAAACTTCTTTGTTTCCTACCAACTTTCCAGCCTCTCTCTTGCCTTCAGATCTTCGCAGTTGTACATCTCTCTGCCCAGAACTCTCTCCTGCTCCCTCTTTACTTGGAGAATTCCTACGCAGTCTATGAGTCAGAATTGACTCAACAGCAGTGGGTTTGGTTTTCCTCAGGTCTTGGTGTAGATGTGGCCTCCTCCAGGAAGCCTTCCCTCAATCCTCTCCCTGCCATCCCAGGCCTTTCCTCAGGTTTCCAGAGTGTCCTGCATGCCTCCATCACATCACTGCCCACTTACCTGCCTGCATTGCATACTAGAGGGGGAACTTGTTGAAGATAGCAACTCTGTCCAGTTCAGCACTCACTTATTCATTTGGCACAGTTTTACTGAGTGCCTATTTATGTGCCAGACACTGTTCTAGGTGCTGGAGAAATAACAGTAAACAGGACAGAAAAAGTCCCCATCTTCATCCTAGAGGGGAGGCAGACAAAAATAATAATAAAATTAAAATACATATACAACCACGGTGAGATACCACTTTATACCCATTAGGATGGCTATTATTAAAAAAAAGGAAAACAACAAGTGTTGGCCAGGATGTGGAGAAATCGGAGCCCTCATCCATTGCTAATAGGAATGTGAAATGCTACAGCTGCTGGAAAAACAGTTTGGCAGTGCCTCAAAAAGTTAAACAGAGGGGGGACTTCATACCATCAAGAAAGCAGTGCTGGGAGCAGAGCGCGTCCTTTGGACTGGGGTCCCTGCGCCGAGAAGCTCCTAGTCCGGGGGAACATTGATGAGAAGGCCAACAGAGAGGAAAAAGCCTTCCCCTGGAGCTGATGCCCTGAATTCGGACTTTTAGCCTACTTTGACTGTGAGGAAATAAACTTCTCTTCATTAAAAAAAAAAAAAAAGTTAAACAGAAAATTACCATATGACTAGCAATTCCACTTCTAGGTATATACCCCAAAGATTTGAAAGCAAGGACTAAAACAGATATTTATATAGCAATATGAATTGCAGCATTTTTCACAATGGCCAAAAGGTGGAAATAACCCAAGTGTCCAACAACAGATGAACGGATACACAAAATGCAGTACATCCATACAGTGGAATATTAAGAAATAAAGCTTGAAACGTGCTATGACTTGGATGAACCTTGAAAACATTATGCTGTGTGAAAAAGCCACATACAAAATGACAAATATTAAATAATCCCATTTATATGAAATATCTAGAATAGACAAATGCATAGAAACAGCAAGTAGATTACTGGTTACAATGGGCTGGAGGGAGGGGGGAATGGGGAGTTATTGCTTAATGGGTACAGAGTTTCTGTTTGAGGTGATTTAAAAGTTATGGAAACAAACAGTGGTGATGGTTGCATAACATCGTGTGATTAATGCCACAGGATTGTGCAGGTAGTCCCCCATTTACATTTTCGAGTTATGATGAACCGCACTTATGACCCTCTTTTTTTGTCGTTGTTGTTGTTTTGTATATCGTATTGCTAATAATATGTACTACATGCAATATTGCAGTGCATAAATGGACCATACAGACAATTCTCACTAATTTTCTGACTAGAAACGCCATCCCCATTCCCAGGGATAATCCAGATGATCCAGAACCTTCTACAGGTGGAGTTATTAACACAACGGACAAAATGCCAACGTTATCCATTTGTTTATGGTTGTGTGTATTTTTTTATGTATATTGTTGTTGTCACGTGCCATAGAGTTGGTTCTGACTCACAGCCACCCTATGTACAACAGAATGAATGCATGTATATACTGAAATATATCTGTAAGTTTATATGTAATGTTTCCAGCCCCTAAAGACAAATAAAGATCAGATTTATAAATATATTGATAATAAAAGGCAATAACAATGAAAACTAAAAAAAAATGAGGTATTCTACTTACATCAGAACCAACTTATGACAGAACCCGTACCCATACAGTTAGGGGCTACCTGTACACTTAAAAATGTTTAGAATGGCAAATTTTATGTTGTGTATATTTTACTTTGCATATTTCATTATAATACTTTACTTTGTCTTCTTAAGCCGCCCTTTGGAATCTTCTGTTCAGCTCTTTTACTTCATCATTTCTTTGGTTCACATTAGCTACTCTGTGCTTAAGAGCAAGTTTCAGAGTCTCTTCTGACATCCATTTTGGTATTTTCCCTCTTTCCTATCTTTTTAATGACCTTTCACCGTCTTCATGTATGATGTCCTTGATGTCATCCCACAACTCTTCTGATCTCCAATCATTAGTGTTCAGTACATCGAATCTATTCTTGAGATGGTCTCTAAATTCAGATGGGATATATTCAAAGTCATACATTGGCTCTCGTGGACTTGCTTTAATTTTCTTCAGCTTCAGTTTGAATTTGCACTTGAGCAATTGATAGTCTGTTCTACAGTTGGCCCCTGGCTTTGTCTTGACTGATGATATTGAACTTCCCATAGCCTTTTTCCATAGATGTAGTCAATTTGATTCCTGTGTAATCCATCTGTCGCGGTCCACATGTACAGTCATCATCTATGTTGTTAAAAACAAGTATTTCCAGTGAATAAATGATTGGTCTTTCAGAATTCTACCATGCAATCCCTAGCGTCATTTCTATTACCAACGTCATATTTTCCAATTACTGATTCTTCTTCTTTGTTTCCAACATGAACTGTGGCATTGGCCAAGTGTACTGAATACACCATGGATTGCCAGAAGAATGAACAAATCAGTCAGATGAAATACAACCAGAATGCTCCTTAGAAGAGAGGATGGTGAAACTTCGTCTTGCTTACTTTGACCACATCATCAGGAAAGACCAATCGCTAGAAAAGGACATCACGTTTGGTAATGCAGAGGGTCAGCAAAAATGAGGGAAACTCTCACTGAAATGGAATGACACAATAGCCACAACAATGGGCTCAAACATATCAAAGATCATGAAGATGGTACAAGATCAGACAATGTTTTATTCTGTTATATATGGGGTCACCATGAGTTGGGGCCAACTCAACAGCAGCTAACAATGACAATGTATTTTACTACAATTAAAAAAGGGGGGAGAAGCATATAGATTTGCGTTAATCTTGAGGAAAAAAGAAGTCAAAGAATCTGGTCCAAAAGAAAAAAAAAAATGAAATGAATGTAAATGAATACTAGGAAGACTAAGACAAGGCATGACAGAGTGAGTTGCTGGTAAATATAACTCAAAACCGCATCTGCAGATGAAGAGACCACTGACCACTTCTATTTTGTCCAACTGAGGTCACAAGAGGTGCACATAATTTGAGTGGTGTTTTCTTTTGATTTTAAATTGTAGACCAATTCCTTTTCTGAATATAGACACCTTTGTGCAGAACCACACTCCCAGTTTATCCAAAATGATGTCCAAACAACCCTAAAATGTAAAGAACTCTAAAGGTCTTCAAATAAATTGCAACTTATAATTTAACATCCACAGACTATAAGATAGCCTTGTAAGACAGCAGGAACGAAACTGTGTTGCATGAAAATAAAACTGCTTTGTATATTTATTTATTTATTTATTTTTAGTGCCCCAGTCCAGTATTTGCCAGGCTCTTTGGGAATCTTTTTTTTTTCTTGTATTTTAGATGAAGGTTTACAGAGCAAACTAGTTTCTCATTAAACAATTAATACACATATTGTTTTGTGACATTGGTTGCCAACCCAACGTTGGTTCCCCATTACCAGCTTTCCTGTCCCCTCCTGCCTTCTTGTCCGTGCCCCTGGGCTGGTGTGCCCATTTAGTCTCATTTTGTTTTATGGGCCTGTCTAATCTTTGGCTGAAGGGTGAACCTGAGGAGTGACTTCAGTACTGAGTTAAAAGTGTGTCCAGGGGCCATACTCTTGGGGTTTCTCCAGTCTCTGTCAGACCAGTAAGTCTGGTCTTTTTTTGTGAGTTAGAATTTTGTTCTACATTTTTCTCCAGCTCTGTCTGGACTCTCTGTTGTGATCCCTGTCAGAGCAGTCAGTGGTAGTAACCAGGCACCACTTAGTTGTGCTGGGCTCAGTTTGGTGGAGGCTTGCTTTGTATCTTTAACAGCTGAAACTTTTTTATTCCTTGGTGAAGAAAGCTCTCAAGCACTGGAGCTGAATAAAGGAAAATCTATAGATTAGAAAAATGCATATATATTATACGTACAATTTCAGCTTGTGATAAATTATTTCAAGAAATTAAAATAGGGTTGTTATTGTTGCTGTTAGTTGCTGTTAAGTCGACCCCAACTCATGGCAACCTTATGCATACCAGAACAAAATACTGCCTGGTTCTGCACCATCTTCACGATTGTTAGTATGTTTGAATCCATTGTTGCAGCTATTGTGTCAATCCATCTCATTGAGGGCTTCCCTCATTTTCGCTGACCCTCTACTTTACCAACCATAATGCCCTTTTCTAGTGATTGGTCTTTCCTGATGATGTGTTCCAAGTATGCAAGACAAAGTTTCACCATTCTTGCTTCTAAGGAACATTCTGGTTGTATTTTTTCTAAGACCAATTTGTTCATTCTTCTGGCAGTCCATGGTATATTCAATATTCTTTTCCAACACCACAGACTGAATGCATCGATTCTTCTTTTGTCTTCCTTTTCACTGTCCAGCTTTCGCATGCATACGAGGGAACGGAAAAGGCGACTGGGTCAGGCTCACCTTAGCCATCAAAGTGATATGTTTGCTTTTAAAAACAGAGTTGTTGTTGCTACTTGCCTTTGAGTTGGCTCCAACTCATGGCGACCTTATGATGGGGGAAAAGACTGGTGGCCATGGAGGTCAGTGGCTGCTATTTTAGGTTGGGTGTCAGAAAAGGCCTCTCTGAGATGACATTTGTACAAAGACCTGAACGAAATGAGAAGAGGGTTCTAGACAATGGGAATAGCAAGGGTGAAGAGCCTGACAAGCTTGGCAGGTATACACAACCCCTGAGAGGCCAGAGAGGAGTCCCTCGTTGGTGCAAACAGTTAACCCACTTGGCTGCTAACTGAAAAGCTGGCAGTTCAAGTCCACCCAGACGTGCCTGGGAAAAAAGGCCTGGTGATCTACTTCCAAAAAATCAGACATTGAAAACCCTATGGAATGCAGTTCTACTCTAACATATAGGGTTAACATGAGTCAGAATCAACTCAATGGCAACTGGTTTGGTTTTGGAATATTTTAGCAGGCCGGAGTAGCTGGGGAGCCCTGGTGACGTCGTGGTTAAGAGGTCAACTGCTAACCAAAATGTCGGCAGTTTGAATCCACCAGCCGCTTCTTGGAAACTCTATAGAGCAGTTCTACTCTGACCTACAGAGTTGCTGTGAATCGGAATCGACTGATGGCAACAGGTTTGGTTTTATTTTGGAGTAGCCGGAACAGGGTGAGTCAGGGTTCAGGAAGGAGGCTCTCCTTGGACTGAGGATGTGCTCTGAGCAAACAAGGGGAGGCTGCCTTCTCTAGCCACGCATCAGCCTCCCTGAGCTCTGCCTGAGGGATCGCCAATGTTTGCCAAGGTACTTCCTGTTAACATTTACCTTGGCTGATGTTTATTAACCGAGTCTATTAATAGATTCCTTTTCTTTTCCCCTTTCCTAAGGAATAACTTCTAGAAGAAGCATGTCTCCCCAGTTATCCTCTGCCTTGCATGATGCTTTTCCATCTTTTACCTCTGATCTGGTTGCTATCCACAGCACACATATTTATTAAGCAGGGGAACTAGACAGACTGAGCCCTGCCATCATGAAGCACACATTCTGGATGGGAGAAATCTGGAGGGCCCGGGGGTTCGCCTTCTTCCCACCTTTGGTAGCTTAGCAGACAGCTGGCTCAGTTGGACTGGGCCAGTCAGCGGAGGGACAGTGGATGCCAGCTTTGGTGGATATCAGGGTTCTCACTGTGCTGAGACTCCCCAAGCTCTTGCAGAGTCCTGAGCATACAGACCTGGGCCTCAGCACACATACTCCCCAGTGTGGCACATGCTTGGACATCCTGATATATTTCTTACTACTGAGAGCAACTGCATGTTCCCTTCCTCCCCTTAGGCTAGTGGAATGGGGCAGGGTCCTTTATCCTGGCAACTGTTGCAGGCCCATCCTACTGGCTGCTCCAGGCCCCTCTCTGCTGGAACACTGGCTGTGGTGCATGCAGACTCCACACCGGGGACGATGAGAGCTTAGGGGCTGTGGACACTCTACTATTTCTCTGTCTCTAAGTTTTCTCCCAGTAAACCCTAACTGCACTGTGTGGTGCTAGTGCTGTGTGTCTGCATATGTCCCCCAGCATGATAATTCCAGCAGAAGTAGGCAAGAAACAAGTACATACCCTGTTATTATGAGTGTTACAAAGGAGACGATCAAATGCCATGGGAGTAACTTTGAACTTGGCCAGAGGGTGCCACAGGCTTGGGTCTCTTGGAGCAGAATAGGAAATGGAGGTCAGCATGTGGTTGTTGTTAGCTGCTGTCAAGTTGACTCTGGCTCATGGTGACCCCCTGTGTGCAGAGTAGAACCACTCCATAGAACTTTCAAGGCTACGACCTTTCCAAAGCAGATTGCCAGGTCTGTCTTCTGAGGAGCCTCTGGGTGGGTTCAATCTACTTTTGCCTAGTAGTCAAGTGCTTAACTGTTTGCACCAGGGTATTTATTAGGGAGTATCCTTAGATCAGGAGTCTCTGGGTAGTGCAAACAGTTAACATGCTTGGCTGCTAACTAAAAAGTTGGAGGTTCAAGTCCATTCGGAGTTGCCTCAGAAGAAAGGCTTGATGATCAACTTTTGAAAAATCAGCCACTGAAAACCTTATGGAACACAGTTCTACTCAGACACACATGGGGTCACCATGAGTAAGAACCAACTCCATGGCAACTGGTTATCCTTGGATCAACACTGTGAAAGAGAGAGGCAGAAAGCCGGGGAACAGGGAGCGGGGAGTTGAGCTGCAATACAGGCCCAATGACAGCCTCAGCTGGCCCTGTGGGGAGCTCTGGAGCTAGTATAGCCCTTCTGAGTTGTTCTGAGTTGGTCGGAGTTGGCCGGGTCTTTATACGCTCACCCTGAGTATCCATCAATCAGTCAATGGATGTAGGTGGCCCTGAACAGGGTGATGGCTGGAGCCTGAAGGCTGCCTGCTGATAGCACTCCCAGAGGCCAGTCCTCCACTGAAGGGGCATCTGGGTGGCCAGTCTTATGTCCACAAGAGGGAGCTTTGCAAAGACTTCCTCGAGGAAGGGACGTTTCATGTGGGGAAAGAGGGGTGGACAAGACAAGAATAGTGCTTAAAGACCTAAAGGCAAGATAGAAAACAGCACTTTGAAGGAGCTACATAACCCAAGAGGAAAGCAGAGTGGATCCATTTTAACTAAGGGAACTGAACCTCAGTCAGGCCAACTGATTCATCCAAAGTAAGGTTATCAATAAATGATGGAGCTGAGATTTGAGTCACAGTTGTGGACTCTGAATCCAAAATGCTCCCACCATAACCCACTCGCAGTTCAGTTTGGATTCCAGTCCTCGGTGACTCCTCTTTTGGGGGATGACTGGCCATTTTCATTTTCCACTTTCCCCCTCCATGCCTTTGTGCATGCAGTTTCCACGACCCTGCCTAATGAAGCACTAACATTCCTTCTAGTTTCAGCACACAGCCTGACATTTGAAGGGGTCCTGGGTTCCCACTTGGGTTATGTTTGAGGTCAAAGGATGGTTTGTTGTTGGGAAATTAGGGATCAGACTGTGGCCAGGGTCAGGGTTCAGCCAGGAGACTGAGGTCAGAACAGAAATTAAATCTAGATCATGACTAAATTTCTGACTAGTCAAGGTTAGTTGAGGGCCAGGTTTAGGCCTCAGTCTATAGTCAAGGCTCAGCCTGAAACTTGGATCTGGGCTCAGCCTAGAATCAGAGTCAGAACTCAGCCTGAAACTAGGTAAGGGCTCAGCCTGGAACCAGGGTCAGACGCAGCCTGGAACTGGAGGTAAGCTCAGCAGGGAATCAGCATCAGGGTCAGTCTGGGACTATGATTAGGGTTTAACATGGAGCTGGGTCGAGGCTCAGGCCAGGGCCTGATTTGAGTCTCAGCCTGGAACCAGAACCAGGGTTCAGCCTTGGGCTGGGGCCCTGGGATGTGAATCTGCATTCATGACTGGATCGAGGACCATTAGGGCCCTGGGCTCCCCGCCCCTCAGTCCCGGAGGCTAAGCAGAACCCAGGGTAGGAGTGGGGCAGTGCTCAGTGAGGATAGACAGATACACACCACGCTCCAGCCCCAGCAGGACCCCAACTACAGAGCTGTGCTCCAGTTCCCCCAACTCAACCCCTTCCCTCCACCCTCCCTTACTCAGCACACCCACACCCACACAGTATGAGGGAAGCAGGGCTCAGGGAACAAGGCCCTTGGGAAAGCTGTGGCAGTGCTGGCGTCTGGTGTCTGCAGGGAGCAGTCTGCGCAGATCAGGTGGGGCCCCAGGGAAATCAGAGCGGCTCCTAGGCAGCTGAGAGATGAGCGTGGCTCAGGCTGCAACCCTCTGAACCCTGCCTGTCATGAGAGCCCTGGTGCCAACAGTCGTTAGAAATCTGAGTCTTGGCAACAGCTGCCCACACTGCCCACCACTGGTCCCCTGGGCACGGCCTGGGTCCCTGGGAGTGTGATGGCCAGGTGGAGAGGAAAGAGCCCTGGGCTAGGTACCAGGGGCCTGGGCACCATTGCCTTGCTTCCTCTCTCTGGGGCATCTGTAAAATGGGAATAAAATAAATTAAGAAGCATGGATATTTGACAAATGAGGAAACCGACAGAGGGGGAAGAGAGTTACCTAGGGTCACATACCTTGGCAGGATAGAGGGGGCCAGAGTGGGGACTAGAACCCAGGCCTGCTGACTCCAAAGCCCTTCCTTCTTTTGCCAATCAGCCCTCCTTTGTTTCCAAGGCTGACTACACCCTGCACACACCCCACTCTCATGCAGGCTCCCTGAGGAAGGCAGTAGAAGAGAAAAAGGGGTGGGCAGGAGGCAGGATGGGCACTGTTAGTGGTTCCGCTGGGATCATGGAGCCAAGCAGAGTCAAATGGGCCCAGAAGCCAGGCCTGTCATGGGCTAGTGACGGCTCCAGTTCTAGAGCCAGAGAGACCCAGGTTCAAATCCTACCTTCCCTGCAAACCTGCTGTGTGGCCTCAGGCAAGTCACCTCACCTCTCTGAGCAAAATGGAAACCTCCAACTATAAAAGAGGAATAATCAAAGTCATTTCCACTTTTGTGATTACAGGTAGTCCCTGATTTATGACATATTCGAGTTACAACAAAGTCCATTTATCATGGTCTTTTTTTTTTTTGTACATCGTATTATTACTAATACGTACTACATACAATACCTATGTGTCTGTCAGTTTGTCATACTGTGGGGCTTGTGCGTTGCTGTGATGCTGGAAGCATTCAAATACCAGCAGGGTCAACCATGGTGGACAAGTTTCAGCTGAGCTTCCAGACTAAGACAGACTAGGAAGAAGGACAGAACAAGGGGATACTGAGTGGTCTAAAGTCAGGAAAGGTGTGCGTCAGGGTTGTATCCTTTCACCATACTTATTCAATCTGTATGCTGAGCAAATAATCCCAGAAGCTGGACTATATGAAGAAGAACACGACATCAGGATTGGAGGAAGACGCATCAACAACCTGCATTATGCAGGTGACACAACCCTGCTTGCTGAAGGTGAAGAGGACTTGAAGCACTTACTGATGAAGATCAAAGACTATAGCCTTCAATACGGATTATACCTCAACATAAAGAAAACAAAATTCCTCACAACTGGACCAATAAGCAATATCACGATAAACGGAGAAAAGATTGAAGTTGTCAAGGATTTCATTTTACTTGGATCCGCAATCAACACCCATGGAAGCAGTGGTCAAAAAATCAAACGACATATTGCATTGGGCAAATCTGCTGCAAAAGACCTCTTTAAAGTGTTAAAAAGCAAAGATGTCACCTTGAAAACTAAGGTGTACCTGATTCAAACCGTGGTGTTTTCAATCACCTCATATGCATGTGAAAGCTGGACAATGAATAAGGAAGATAGAAGAAGAATTGATACATTTGAGTTATGGCGTTGGCAAAGAATATTGACCATGCCATGGACTGCCAAAAGAACAAACTAATCTGTCTAGGAAGAAGTACAGCCAGAATGCTCCTTAGAAGCAAGGATGGCAAGGCTTTGTCTGACATACTTTGCACATGTTGTCAGGAAGGTTCAGTTCCTGGAGAAGAACATCATGCTTGGTAAAGTAGAGGATTAGCGAAAAAGAGGAAGACCCTCTATGAGATGGATTGACACAGTGGCTGTAACGATGGGCTGAAGCACAGCAACAATTGTGAGGAAGGCGCAGGACCGGGCAGTGTTTTGTTCTGCTGTACACAGGGTCCCTATGAGTCGGAACCAACTCAATGGCATCTAACAACAACAATTACATGCAATCTTGCAGCATGGAATTTGCTGATGTTATCATTCTCAGATGTTTACTCGCAGGTGTTCAAACAACAGATTTATAAAAATACTGACAATAAAAGGCAATAATAATGAAAAGTAAAAAAAAAAAAGAGGTACTTGATTACGTCAGAACCGACTTTCAACGGAGTTGTGGGAACATAACCCTGTTGTAAGCTGGGGACTGCCCGTATCAGAGATGAAGTGCTGTAAAGGGTAAATGATCTACAAACGTTGGTGTTGCTGTCACTGTTGCAGACCTGGCAGCAGCCCAGCATCATCTCCTACCACCAGCCCCTCACTCTCACTTCCTCTAACACACCTGCCCCTCCGTGTCTCCAACATGCCACCTCCTTCCTGCTTCAGGACCTCGGGACATGCTGCTCCCATGGCCTAGACTTCCCTTTAAAAGCCACTTCTTCAGGACACCCCCAAGGTCAGGACACTCTACACTTCCCTTTGTAGCACTGTCAAGACTATATGTATCACAGGATATTGGGAGGATCTTCTCCAAGTGCCCCAGAACTGACAACTGGGTGCAAAGTGGAGACGAAGAATGTAGAGCACCCCACATTGTGAAGAGAAGCTCCAACAGCTGGAGCCAGATCCTCCCTCTAGGGCTTGCTGGCCTGACCACAGTGAGTACCACCCCTCTGCTTCCAGAAGAACGGGGCTGGGGAGGAGTCCCTCTTCAGTTTCATTTGGCAGGTGGATTTTATATAACAAGACCCCTTGTTATATGATGGGGGGGAGAGGGACTCTGCTAGGAGTCCAGGCTGGCATCTCCATCTCGGAGACTTCGGCTCCTGTGAGCTGAGGAGGAGAGAAGTGAAGTAGAGAGAGATGGCAGGTGGGAGGGGGCTGGCAGTAAGCAGCCTCAGGTCTGCCATTATTGTGAGTTACTTTGTATTTTCTGGTATCCACCCAACTTCTGGTGCCCACCTGAGAAGGCACCTGCCACCCAAGGGGCCCCAGCAACAGGAACAATGTTGGCAGATTGCTGTGGGCAGGAGCTGGTGGGGAGGTGGAAGAGGTCACAGAGGAGCCACATCACCCACATCAGGGAACCCACAGGACCCCCAAAGAGCACACATATGCCCAGCAGAGCCAGCGTTGGGACACCTGCCATGCTGAGGGCATTGGCAGCTGGCAGGAGTAACCCAGAGAGGAACACAGCTGCAGGTGGTAAGAAAGGAGATGTTGCCTACTGAGCCTCTATTCCCTCAGCCCCCACACCAGAGAAGCTAGGCCCTAAAAATGGAGGGGAGCAACGAAGTACTGATACCTGCCACAACAGGCATGATCCTTGGAAACAGGATGCTCACTGAAGCCAGTCACAAAGGCCACATGTTATATGATTCCATTTATAAGAAATGTTCATACAGGGTAGCCCTGGTGGTGCAGTGGTTAAGAGCTTGGATGCTAACCAAAAGGTCAGCAGTTCAAATCCACCAGTCACTCCCTGGAAACCCTATGGGGCAGTTCTACTCTGTCCTATAGGGTCACTATGAGTCAAAATTGACTTGACGGCAAAGGGTTGGGGTTTGGTCCACACAGGAAAATCTGCATAGAGAAAGCAGATAAGTGGTTGCCTAGGGTGGAGAGAGATTCCTGGGTGGCGCAGATGGTTTGCGCTCAACTGCAACCCTACAGGTTGGCGGTTTGAATCTACCTAGCAGTACTGTGAAAGAAAAGGCCTGGTGATCTGCTTCCATTAAGATTACAGCCAATGTGGGGACCATGGTCTCGGGGAACATCTAGCTCAACTGGCATGACACAGCTTATAAAGACAATGCTCTACATTCTACCTTGGTGAGTAGTGTCTGGGGTCTTAAAAGCCTGTGACCGGCCATCTAAGATACTC
>NW_004443984.1:4131579-4186355 GCF_000243295.1 Trichechus manatus latirostris
ACACACACACACAATGCTCCAAGTCCCTCAAGCCACAGTCTGGGGACAAGAGAGGGGAAAGTTTTGCATTGCCTCTGAGATTAGGATTTCAAACTGATAGCATTCTGATAACCGAATGTGACCATGCACCCCGGGTTCTGCCACTGCACAGCTGGGGCCAGTGATTGCAGAAAAATGAAACTGTTTCTTGTTCCAACCCCTATACCCATAGAGCTCAACAAACTGGCTACAAATGGTTAATGTCAGCTCCCTGTGCAGCATAAACTCCTTGGTAGCTGAGACTACTGGGTCAGGGCTCAGCACAGTGCCTGGCACATCATAGGTGCCAGTCAAAGTCGGATGAAAGACTGAAGAGCCTCCTCCGTCTGACAGAGAAGGAAACCGAGGCCTAGGGAGGTCAGGGCACTGCCCAGAGCCACACAGTGAGGCAGCGGCACGGCCAGGCCTAGAACCCAGATCCCTACTCCTGTGGCCCAGGCCAGTGCTGAGCTAGATTTCACTAAGAGGACCCTCCCCCAGCTGTGCACATCTGTCAGCCTCAGTGGGGTGGGATGAGGTAATTGCCCAGGAACTTGGCCAAGGACTCACACAGTCGGGACAGAACAACAGGAGGCGCTTCCAAGGGGTGGAGTTGGCAGCCTAGAGGCGAGCTTGGGTTCCTGCAGGGCTGCCCCCTCCTCCTGGCTCTGGGAGCTGCATTCCTAAGGCCACACCTCGTCCTATCACCCCAAATCCTCCTGGCTGGGAGGTGGGAGCTCTGGGATGCTGTCCCGGTTGGTTACATCCTGCTGGACAAGCTTAGCAGGCCTCTGCCCCTCTCTGGGCCTCAGTTTCCCCTTCAGTATAATCATGTTCCATCCAGCTGTGTTAGTCTCACTCCTCAAATCTGCTTGCCTCTTGGGGCCACTTAGAACACACAGCCCTGCCTTCTGGTGTCCCTAGTCTAAGGAGAGAGACAGTCCCGCCCTTAGAAGCCTCAGCTCGAAGGGAAAGACAGTCCTACACACAGAAGCTCCCAATATGTTGGAAGAGGCAGAGCTCCGCCGTTAGAAGCTTCCAGTCTAAGGAGGGAGACCACCTCAGATTCAGAAATTCCTAGTCTGATGGGAGAGTCCTGAGCTGCCAGCAGGAGTCCCCTGTCAGTGCCTGGGCTTTGGTCGACTCCTCCCTTTCCTTTCTCAGATATCCTCTCTCCTTCCCCAGTCACAGGGTGAAGGACTGGCACCTCTCTGCTTCTCAGAACTCAGCATCTGCCTCAGCTGACACAGCAGAGGGTCTTGCCTCAGGCTGTTGGCCGCAGCCCCATCATGAGAGGCTGCCCAGCGCTGAGGCCTGCCAGAAAACACATGTTCCCGCTATGCCATCTGCTTTTGGTGAGAAGCTCTCTGGCTCGGCTGCAGTTGCTGCAGCCCCCAGGGTGACTCTCCCTTGGTCCAGGACCTGCAGGGTCTGGCTTTGGCTCCAGTCAGGCCAACAGTAGTAGCACCTAGAATTAGAAAGTACTCAGACTGGACAGGCTGCTGAGACACAAAGACCAAGATTGGCCTAAAGGGCGACTCCTCTGGGGAGCCTGGATCTGAGCTGTTCTGCATTTGTGTGTCCAGTCTGGTCCTCCCAGTACCCCAAATGTCTGAGGTTGTTACTGATGAAATAACTCAGAGCCTGTTTCCCTATCTATAATATGAGGCTAATAAAAGCAACACCTCTCAAGAGATAACTGTGAAGATTGAATTGAGACAATGCAGTCAAAATGTTAGCACAGGGAACCACAATGAGATATCACTTCACACCCACTAGGATGGTATTATGGATTGAATTGTTTCCCCTAAAATATGTATTGAAGTTCTGGTCCCTATAACTGTGGATGTGTTCCTGTTTGGAAATAGACTTTTCTTTGTTATGCTAATTAGGTCAGACCAGAGCAGTTGTTTTTGTTAGGTGCCACTGAGTCAACCCTGACTCATGGCAATGCCATAGACAACAGAATGAAATGCTGCCTGGTCCTGTGGATCCCCATGATCAGTGGGTCCTAAACCTAATTACTTCTGAGTAAAAAGAGTAGTATAGACACAGACACGGACAGGGGAAGAGGAAGATAGATAACAGTGACATATGCATTCACAGACCCAGAAACACCAAGGATAACCGGTAGCTATTAGAAGCTGAGAAGGATAAGGAAGGACACTCTCCTAGAGCTGCTGCCCTTAATTCAGAGTTCTAGCAGCCCAAAGTGTGAGAAAATAAATTTCCCTTCTTTAAAACCATCCAATTGTGGTATTTCTGTTACGATAGCACTAGGTAACTAAGAGAGAGGGCTATTATTTTTTTTAAAGAAAGGAAAATAACAAGTGTTGGCAAGGACATGGGGAAACTGGAATCCTCATGCATTGCTGGTGGGAATGTATAATGATACAGCCACTGTGAAAACAGTCTATGGTTCCTCAGTAAGTTAAACATAGAATTACCATGTGACCCAGCAATTCCACGCCTGGTATATACCCAAAAGACTTGCAAGGAGGTACTCAAACATACTTGTACACCTATGTATATTGCACCATTATTCTCAAAAGGTGGAAGCAACCCAAAAGTCCATCAACAGATGAACGGATAAACACAGATCCACTGTTGTTAGGTGCTATCAAGTCGGTTCTGACTCATAATGATCCTATGTACAACAGAACGAAACACTGCCTGGTCCTGTGCCATCCGCACAATTGTTGCTATGTTTGAGCCCATTGTTGCAGTCCCTGTGTCAATCTATCTCGATGAGGGTCTTCCTCTTCTTGCTGACCTTCTACTTTACCAAACATGATGTCCTTCTCCAGGAACTGGTCCCTCTTGATAACATATCCAAAGTATGTGAGACGAAGTCTCGCCATCCTTGCTTCTAAGGAACGTTCTGGCTGTACTTCTTCCAAAACAGATTTGTTCATTCTTTTGGCAGTCCATGGCGTATTCAATATTCTTTGCCAACACCATAATTCAAAGGCATGGATTCTTCCTCAGACTTCCTTATTCATTGTCCAGCTTTCACATGTATACGAGGCAACTGAAAACACCATGGCTTGGGTCAAGCGCACCTTAGTCTTCAGGGTGACATTTTTGCTTTTTAACACTTTAAAGAGGTCTTTTGCAGCAGATTTGCCTAGTGCAATGAGTCTTTTGATTTCTTGACTGCTACCACCATGGGTATTGATTATGGATCCCAGTAAAATGAAATCCTTGACAACTTCAGTATTTTCTCCATTTACCATGATGTTGCTTATTGGTCCAGTTGTGAGGATTTTTGTTTTCTTTATGTTGAGGTGTAATCCATAGTGAAGGCTGTCGTCTGATCTTCATCAGCAAGTGTTTCAAGTCCTGTTCACTTTCATCAAGCAAGGTTGTGTCATCTGCATATGGCAGGTTGTTAATGAGTCTTCCTCCAATCCTAATGCCACATTCTTCATATATTCCAGCTTCTCAGATTATTTGCTCAGCATACAGATTGAATAAGCAGGGTGAAAGGCTACAACCCTGACACACATCTTTCCTGATTTTAAACCATGTAGTACTCCCTTCTTCTATTCAAACAACTGCCTCTTGGTCTATGTACACGTTCCACATGAGCACAGTTAAGTGTTCTACAATTCCCATTCTTCGAAATGTTACCCGTAATTCGTTATGATCCACACAGTCAAACGCCTTTGCATAGTCAATAAAACACAGGTAAACATTTTTCTGGTATTCTCTGCTTTCAGTCAAGATCCATCTGACATCAGCAATGATATACCTCCTTCCACATCTTCTTCTGAATCAAGCTTGAATTTCTAGAAGTTCTCTGTCGACGTACTGCTGCAACCGTTTTTTAATTTATCTTCGGCAAAATTTTACTTGCACGTGATATTAATGATATTGTTCAATAATTTCCATATTCTGTTGGATCACCTTTCTCTGGAATGGGCACGTATATGGATCTTTTCCAGTCGGTTGGTAGCTGTTTTCCAAATTACTTGGCATAGATGAGTGAGTGCTTCCAGCAGTGCATCCGTTTGTAGAAACATCTCAATCTGGTATTCCGTCAATTCCTGGAGCCTTGTTTTTTGCTAATCCTTCAGCGCAGTTTCGACATCTTCCTTCAGTACTATCGGTTCTTGACCATATGCTACCTCCCAAAATGGTTGAACGCTGACCAGTTTTTTTGGTACAGTGACTCTGTGTATTCCTTCCATCTTTTTTTGATGCTTCCTGCATTGTTCAATATTTTGCCCATAGAGTTCTTCAGTATTGCAACTTGAGGCTTGAATTTTTTCTTCAGTTCTTTCAGCTTGAGAAATGATGAGCGTATTCTTCTCTTTTGGTTTTCTATCTCCAGGTCTTTGCACATTTCATTACAATACTTTACTTTGCCTTCTCGAGCCAAATTTAGAGACTATCTCAAGAATAGATTTGATGCATTAAACGCTAATGAAAGAAAACCAGATGAGTTGTAGGATAACATCAAGGACATCATCATGAAGAAAGCAAAAGTTCATTAAAAAGACAGGAAAGAAAGAAAAGACCAAAATGGTTGTCAGAAGAGACTCTGAAACTTGCTCTTGAACCTCGAGTAGCTAAATCGAAAGGAAGAAATGATGAAGTAAAACAGGTGAACAGAAAATTTCAAAGGTGGCTTGAGAAGACAAGGTAAAGTATGATAATGAAATGTGCAAAGACCTGGAGTAGAAAACCAAAAGGGAAGAACATGCTCAGCATTTCCCAAGCTGAAGAACTGATGAAAAACTTCAAGCCTTGAGTTGCAATATTGAAGGATTCTATGGGTAGAAAGGAGCCCTGGTGGCGCAGTGCTTAAGAGCTATGGCTCCTAACCAAAAGGTCAGCAGTTCGAATCCACCAGCCACTCCCTGGAAACCCTATGGGGCAGTTCTACTCTGTCCTATAGGGTTGCCATGAGTTGGAATCGACTTGACAGCAACTGGTTTGGTTTTTGGTTTTATGGGCAAATACTGAACAACGCAGGAAGCATCAAAAGAAGAAAGGAATACAGAGTCACTGTACCAAAAAAAAATTGGTTGACATTCAATCATTTCAGGAGGTAGCATATGATCAAGACCTAATGGTACTGAAGGAAGAAATCCAAGCTCCACTGTGGCACTGGCGAAAAACAAGGCTCCAGGAATTGACGGAATACCAACTGAGATGTTTTAACAAACTAATGCAATGCTGAAAGTGCTCACTCGTCTCTGCCAAGAAATTTGGAAGACAGCTACCTGGCCAACTGACTGAAAGAGATGCATATACATTCTCATTCCAAAGAAAGATGATCCAACAGAATGCGGAAATTATTGAACAATATCATTAATATCACACGTAAGTAAAATTTTGCTGAAGATAATTCAAAAATGTTTGCAGCAGTACATCAACAAGGAATATCCAGAAATTCAAGGTAGATTCAGACGAAGATGTAGAAAGAGGTATATCATTGCCGATGTCAGATGGATCTTGGCTGAAAGCAAAGAATACCAGAAAAATGTTTACCTGTGTTTTATTGACTACTCAAAGGCATTCCAGTGTGTGGACCATAACAAATTATGGATCACATTGCAAAGAATGGGAACTGTAGAACACTTAATTGTGCTCACGTACATCGACATGAACATGAGACATGTACATACAATCTGTACATAGACCAAGAAGCAGTCGTTCCAACAGAACAAGGGGATACTGCATGGTTTAAAATCTGAACAGGTGTGCTTCAAGGCTGTATCCTTTCGCCATACTTATTCAATCTGTATGCTAAGCAAATAATCTGAGGAGCTGGAATATATGAAGAAGAACGGGGCATCAGGATTGGAGGAAGACTCATTAACAACCTGAGTTACGCAGATGACACAATCTTGCTTGCTGAAAGTGAAGAGGACTTGAAGCACTTACTGATGAAGATCAAAGACTACAGCCTTCAGCATGGATTACACCTCAACATAAAGAAAACGAAAATCCTCACAACTGGACCGACCATTAAGCAACATCATGCTAAACAGAGAAAAGGTTGAAGTTGTTAAGGATTTCATTTTACTTGGATCCATAATCAATGCCCATGGAAGCAGCAGTCAAGAAATCAAATGACACATTGCACTGGGCAAATCTGCTGCAAAAGACCTCTTTAAAGTGTTAAAAAGCAAAGATTTCACTTTGAGTACTAAGGTTCGCCTGACCCAAGCCATAGTATTTTTAATTGCCTCATATGCATGTGAAGGGGGGACAGTGAGTAAGGAAGACGGAAGAATTGATGCCTTTGAATTATGGTGTTGGCAAAGAATATTAAATATACTATGGACTGCCAGAAGAACAAACAAATCTGTCTTGGAAGAAATACAGCCAGAAAGCTCCTTAGATCTGAATGGCAAGACTTGGTCTCACATACTTTGGATATGTTATCAGGAGCGACCAATCTCTGGGGAAGGGCATTGTGCTTGCTAAAGCAGAGGGTCAGTGAAAAAGAGGAAGACCCTCAACAAAATGGATTGACACAGTGGCTGCAACAACGGGTTCAAACAGAGCAAAGACTGTGAGGACGGCACAGGACCAGGAGTGTTTCGTTCTGTGGTACATAGGGTCCTATGAGTCGGAATTGACTTGATGGCACCTAACAACAACAAATGTTGCACAACACTGTAAATGTAATTAATGCCATTTAATTATACCTTAAAAATCATTAAAATGGTAAATTTTTATGTTATGTATATTTTACTACAATAAATTAAAAATATATATATTAGCACTGTGCCTAACCAAGGTGGAGATATTCTGGGTTTTTTTTTTTTTTTTGGTTTTTGTTTTCTCTTCTTTTTTTTTCCTGCTTACCAGTCAAAGCCCTTTGTTATTTGGGGTCTACTGCATTGGGTGAACCTTAGATGGATGCAGGTCTGTTCTCACAATGTGGAAGCTGAAAACGGTAGACATTTTGCCCAGGTCAGCCAGGAGCTGACAGGTCATCTGGGTTGATCAATTAGGAGCTCTGCCCTGAATCCCTGCTGCAGGGAACAGTAGTGCTCACTGGGGGCATAAGGAGGGCAGGGCCTGGGGCAGAGCCGAGGCTGTGCTGTCCAGATATTTCCTGTAGGTGGCCTGTGTCCTGAACTGCCAACCTCCCCGGGACTCCTGTCCTTTTCCCTGAGCCTGCTCCTCCAGTCGATTCTGTGAGCTCCTTGGTGTCCTTCCAATAAATGCCTTTTCTGCTTAGAGAGGGTCAGTTTCCACTCTTTTCAACTGAGAAACTTGACTGGTTTGGGAACCGGTCTGAGGGAGTGGGTTTCAGGCAACACACCCTCAGGGAAATGGGGGAAATGATTACTGGTGTAGTTGGGGCTAAAGGTAGTGAAAATCCAGTTAGTATCCAGGGATGAGAATCTAGCAGCCTGTGGAATGTTGTTGTGAAACAGCTAATTAAATTAAATTTATGGCCCATGGCCATCTGGAAAAAAAGTGCCATGGAAGGCAAAGCTTCGAGGACCCAAGTCACCACTGCCATTGAACATATGAAGGGCACAGAAATTTCAGAGATGGCTGGCTGGGGTGGCTGCTTCTATGACACGGGACAATTAAACGAAAAAGAATAGCAAGTTTAAATCCCTCAATTCTTGGCTTAAGGCACACACGGAAACCTAGGAACTTTCTATAACTGGGCTAAAAAAATTCTCTTATCTTTCACTGCAGCAGGATTAGGTTTGTGGAAAACCAAATGCAAAGTCTGATCCTTTGCAGTGCACAATTACACTGGCAGTTGATCCACAGCTTCCCATTCCTCTGCCTACCTCATAAATACTAATAGTTGTTCCAGGTTGGTCCTGGGTCCTCTTCTCTTCTTACCCTGCACATTCCCTGCAGCAGGTGGGATGCATTTGGCTGCAAGTAACAGAAAATCCTGTGCAAGTGGCAGTCCAGAGGTAGGCAGGCACCCGGCATGGTGCAGATTCACAGCAGCAACCAAATGTTGTCAGAGCTGCAGATGCTTTTCTCTCTCTCTGCTCTGCTGTTCTCAGGGTTGGCTTCATCCAGTGGTATGTGAAGCCGGCTCACAGTGGCTTGCAAGAGCTGATTGTGTGCATCCTACCTCTGCATTCAGTGATGTCTTCTTGGTAGTTTGAAATTGGCCATGGTGGGAGTATTTACACCACGCAAACAAGCAAATGCTGCAAATCGGGGCATATTTTTTTTAATTGCAGAGGTGGATTCATCCTAAATCTGATTCCCTAAGAGTGGTAATCCATCCCCCATCTGTCCGTTTGTTGTACTTCGGTGGCTTGCATGTTGCTGTGATGCTGGATGCTATGCTACCAGAATTTCAAATACCAGCAGGGTTATCCATGGTGGAGAGGTTTCAGCAGAGCTTCCAGACTAAGACAGACTAGGAAGAAAGACCTGGCGATCTACGTCTGAAAATCAGTCTGTGAAAACCCTATGGATCACAACAGAATACTGCCTGATATAGTGCTGGAAGATGAGCCCCTAGGTTGGAAGGCACTCAAAATACACAGTGGCCATAACAATGGACTCGAGCATACCAAGGATCATGAAGATGGAGCAGGAGGCGTTTCATTCTGTTGTATGTACATGGAGTTGCCATGAGTTGGAGCCGACTTGATGACAACTAACAACACAAGGGTGGCAAGGGGGCCACCTACTTCTTTGTTCATGTGCAGAGTAGAGAGAGATAGAACATTTCTCCCCTGACCATGGAACCAGGTCCAGACCCAGATCTCCAGCCCCACTGACAGCCAGCACCAGGGGAAAGCCATGACCAGACTGCCTCAGTCTCCCCAGGATCCTCTCTGGAGCTGATGTGGCGTCAGCTTCCCCTGAAGAGCCAGGGCTCTTTTGGGGGTAGATGCCTGAACAAAACTGGGGTTCTGCAGGGACTGAGGAAAGAGGTAAATAGAGGTGTGTGGGTGTGTGGGTGGCAACAGCGACCACCATACTCTTGGAAGGCAGCTCACGCACACCTGTGACTTCACTGACCACTCCCTGAGCTATGAACCCAGCCCAGATTTCTCCCTGTGCTCCAGACTTATATAACCGACTGCTGACTGGACATCTCTGCTTGGACAATAATAACAGCAATAGTAATCACTAATGCACATAGGACTTACCCTGTGCCAGGTGCTGTTCCAAGTGCTTTACACGTATGAGCTCATCTAATCCACACAATTATGAATTGTGGTGTTGGCAAAGAATACTGAATATACCACGGACTGCCAAAAGAACGAACAAATCTGTCTTGGAAGAAGTACAGCCAGAGTGCTCCTCAGAAGCAAGGATGGCGAGACTATGTCTCACATACTTTGAACATGTTATCAGGAGGGAGCAGTCCTTGGAGAAGGACATCATGCTTGGTAAAGTAGAGGGTAAGCGAAAAAGAGGAAGACCCTCAACGAGATGGATTGACAGAGTGGCTGCAATAATGGGCTCAAGCATAACAATTGTGAGGATGGCTCAGGACAGGGCAGTGTTTCGTTCTGTTGTATACAGGGTCGCTATGAGTCAGAACCAACTCGACGGCACCTAACAACAATCCACACAAGAACCATATGAAGGGGGTTCCATCATTATCCCCATTTACAGATAAGGAAAATGAGGCTCAGAGGGGTGACGTAACTTGCCAAGGCAACTTGCCAGAGCCATTAAGTGGTGGTGCTGGGGCGTGATCCAGCTGCCCAGCTCCAGGTCCTTGCTCTACTCTACCCTGCCTCTGCCAGGCGCCTCAAACTCACTGCCTTTCTCCCAATGTGCTCAAAGCCCACTCCCCTCCCTGTCTGACTCCAACTCAACATTCAGGCCTCACTGCAGGCATCCCTGTTCTAGAAAGCTCTGTCTGATGTCCAGCTAGGGGCCCAGAGGGTTGCTAATGACCTCTGCCTCCTCGTCAGAGCCCTCGGCACTTGGCGTTGGAACTGTCTGGTTTCCTGTTACCCTTGAGGCAGGAATGGCTCCTACTCATCTCCACATCACCAGTGCCCTCAGCCCAGGACCTGGTACACAGGGGCCACTTGGTAGAGAACTGGTGGGTGGGTGGGTAAGTGTATGGGTCTCAGTCCAGCCCTAGGCCCCCAGCACGCTGCCCCTCCTCCCCAGGCCCAGGACCCTGAGCCCTGGCAGTCTGGGCACGTGCAGCCCCCTTCCCCTTTGCCCAACCTTCCAGCCAATGGCCCAGCAGCCCCCACCTCCACCCCCCCGCCTCCCCAGCTGGGCCTACTTCACAGGCTCTGCACGATTTCCTTACCTCCACTTCTCAGCCTCCTTCCTGCTTTACTCTTTTATTAAGATTCTAATTAAATAATTCTAATTAAATGTAATGAGCTGAACGGACAAACTTATTGCGATAAGCAGCAGTCAAGACATGCTCTCTCCTGATCTTTCTCGCGCAGCTGAAGGGAGATGGCTTGGGCCTTGGGGGCCTCAGTTGCCCGGGGGTGAGTGCTGTGCTCACAGGAGGCCACAGGAGCATCGCTATGGTGAGGACCACTGCCCGGCACCCACGGCCCAGCTGAGGCCTTCCCCAGCCGAGCTGCCGTGGGTTCCGTGCTTTAGGCAGAAGTTCCTCTGCTCTTAGAGATGGTGAGCATCGGCCCGGGCCACAATGTCAGCCCCTCCTCTGGTCCACGCCTCAGGCCAGTCTCAGTGCCACTGCCCGATGACACCATGTGCCCTCCTCCACACCAGAAGGGCCATGTGAAGGGCTCCAGGCCTATAGCTGGGGCTTGCTAACCGTGCAGGCATCTGTATTTGCCCTTCCATCCCACTCTACAAAGAGGAAGAAAGGCCTAGGCCGACAGTCTGGCCCCTGCCCTTCTCCTCTCCTTCTGTGTGGCCTTAGGCAAGTTCCATGCCCTCTCTGGGCCCCATCTCAGTTTCCACCAAATGACAGGCTGAGTAGGGCATGAGGGAGCCGCTATGAAACAGCAGGGGCATGTTGAGTTGCACAGGCCTGGGCTCCATCCTGGCCCTGCCCCTACTGGCTGTATGACCCATAGGTCACTTCATTTCTCTGAGCTGTTTTCTCATCTATAAAATGGGACTAATATCACCTCCTCTGCAGATCTGTTGTGAAAATTATATTAAAACAAGAACATGGCACAGCCTAAGTGCTTGATCCACCACCCGTCTGTCAGTTTGTTGTACTGTGCTGGCTTGTGTGCTACTGTGATACTGGAAGGTGGGCCATCGGTATTTCAAATACCAACAGGGTCACCCATGGTGGACAAGTTTCAGTAGAGCTTCCAGATGAAAACAGACCAGGAAGAATGAACTGGTGATCTACTTCCAGAAATTAGCCAATGAGAACTCTATGGATCACTAGAGAATATTGCCTGATATAGTTCTGGAAAGGTGCCCTGGTGGTGCAGAGGTAAAAGTGCTCAGATGCTAACTGAAAGGCTGGTAGTTCGAACCCACCAGCCACTCTGCAGGAGAAAGATGTGGCAGTCTGCTTCCGTAAAGATTACAGCCTTGGAAACTCTATGGGACTGTTCTACTCTGTCCTATAGGGTCACTATGAATTGAATCGACTCGATGGCAATGGGTTTATCGTGCTGGAAGATGAGCCCCCTAGGTTGGAAGGCACTCAAAATGCACAGTGGCTGCAACAATGGACTTGAGCACACAAACCACCGTGCAGATGGTGCAGGAGCGGGCAACGTTCTGTTCTGTTGCACATGGGGTCACCATGAGTTGGAGCTGACTCAATGGCAACTAACAACAACAAAGTGCTGGATAAATTATTACTGTTAGTTACCTTCACCATGGCCCCTTCCCTGTAGCAAGGGGCTTAGAGGTGGCTCAGGCGGATAGACTCAGAGAGGCAAGTTAGAGCTTTTAGAATCTTCCTAAGCCAGAACCACCTTCCTTCCTCCTCTGGGTTAGACCAGACTGATCAGTGTCAGGGATGTGGTACCCTGGTGACCCCAGGCAGGACATTGTATCTCTCACTCACAGGCCCTGCTTGGGCAGCGGCCCTGAGCCTCTTCTCATCCCTAAACTCACTGGATCTTCACAACCACCCTGTAAGGAAAGTGGAGCTCCGTCCATGGTCCCTACTTCACAAAGAAACCAGAGAGGGGTTGGTGACTTGCTCAAGGCACAAAACCACACAGTGGTGGAGTCAGGACACGAACCCAGAGTTCTGGCTCTGAGACCAGTGGGCCACTAACCACCACCTCCAACTGCACGTGCCACATGGCCAGCGGTGCCCTCTGCACGTGCCCCCATGACCCAGGCCTGAGACCTCCAATGGCCCTGGAGGCAGGCTGGCCAAAGCGACTGCCCCCACTGCACAGATGAGGAAGCTGAAGTCAGTGAGGGGAAGAGGCCACAGGACAGAGCTGAAGGCCGGAGCCAGGCCCTGGTTTCCTGGGCTGCCCCAGCCTGGCCCGGGCCACGTGGCCTCCAGCTGTGTGCCCTACTCCTGGGGAGAGGAGCATTGACTTTGGAGTCACACAGACCGGGGTTCGAGTCCTGGCACTATGCCCACTTGCTGTGTGCCTGGGCCCATGTCTGCACCTCACTGAGCCTTGGTCTCCTCCCGGGGACAGTAAGGGTGTGAGTTTGTAAAAACACCCAGCTAAAAGTGGTGGGTATTATGGGTATTATATCACAGGCTACGAAAACTCTTGTGTACACATTTGATCCTTATAAGTAATTAGGGAAGCTGGCAGACCAAAAATTAGGGTTGTCATTTTACAGATGAGGAAACTGGAGGCTCAGGGAGGGAAAGTGCCTAGTGCAAGGTCACCGGGTGAGAGACAGAGCTGGGCTCTGCACTTCCCTCGCCCAAGTCTGCTGGCCTTTCCACTGTTGTGGTGGTTGTTGGCAGGCGCCGTCGAGTGAATTTTCGACTCATAGTGACCGTGTGTGACAGAATAGAACTGCCCCATAAGGTTTTCTAGGCTGTAATCTTCAAGGCAGCAGATCACCAGGTCTCTCTCCTGCGGAGCTGCTCCACTACCCTCTTTAATTTTAAAATTAGAAAAGAAATGTGTGGAAGTCCAGAGCTGTCTTTTGGGGGTCATGAATTTGATCCTGAGTGGCTACCTGGCATCAATAATAACAGCCTCCGTTGACCACGTATCTACTGTAAGCCAGGCACTGCTTTATATTCACTGTCTCAGGCTGCTGCTTTTGAAGCCCAGCTGCCTGGTTCAAATCCAGGCTCTGTCCCTTCTAAGCTGTATGACCCTGAGCAAGTAGCCTAACCTCTCTGAGACTGTTTTTTCTTATGTAAAGTGGGAGATGAAGAGTACCCACCACAGAGGGTTGACGTGAGGATTAAATGAGGCAATTCAGGTAAAGCCCTTAGCATAGTACCTGGCACACAGTAAGTGCTCGATACATGCCAGCTTTTAGTATTATTTAATCTTTACAATAACAGCATGAGGTGAGCGCCCACTCTAAAGATGAGAAAACTGAAATTTAATGTAGCCATGGAGCTAGTGACAGGAGTGGATTTGAACCCAGGTCTCTCGGACTGTGCTCTTTCTACAGTGCTAAAGCCCTGCTTTCCCTGAGGGCTCTCCAGGCTTAAGAATCTGACTGTCATTTAGGGGTTGAGGAGCCTAAATACCATTTGGTCTTCGTAAATGGGGGGTAAGACCCCTGGTCCAACCTGGTCACCTGGAAGGAGGGTGTCTCTGGGTTTAAGGCACTGCACTATGGGGCCTGGGGCTGGGTGTTCTCCCTCCTTCAGCTGTTGGAGACTCCCCCAGAGAACAGACCCTCAACCCAAGCCCCCAAGAAGCACATGCCAACCCTGCTGGGTCCCAGGAGCCATCTGCTTTGATTCACTGTAAAATCTGTAGACACTCAAGCAAGCAGGGCCTCAAGTGACAGGGCCAAAATCAGACACACTCCCTCCCACTGCTCCACTCTACAGACAAGCAGGTACCCACACACGCACAAACACACAGGCCTGCTCACCCTGCACTCAGATGTACGCATGCTCATGTTCACGTACACACACCTGCTGCACATACAGACCTACTAAGCCAGCACACACTCACCCACACCCAGAGAATGAACAAAATGTGTTCCGAGACACTGGCCTCATCACAGTCTCACGGCTGGCAGAGACTTGGAGACACAACACCCCACATCACCTAAGAATACACAAGCCCCAAACGTACAGACACCCAGAGTCACGACACGCAGATTTGTAAACACCTTCAAACCCAGCCCCCTGGCCACGCACGCATCCTTTTCCTCAACTAACCCAGATGCCCCCAACTGGAAAACAGGGAGGAAAATGCCGTTCCATTTTCTATCTTCCACCTGTCCCTTTTAAAGCCCATGGCCTGCTTTCTCTTGGGCCTGACCTTGGACAACTGCCACAGCCCCCTAACAGGCCTCTTAGCATCAACCCTCACAGCAGATTTCTGTGTAATCATGTCTCTCCCTGAAAGACCCTCCAATGACTCTCAACCTCACTCAGAAGCAAGTCTAAAGCCCTCACCATGGCCTCCCAGGTCCTGCTCTCTCTGATCTCATTCTCTTGCTCTCTCCTCTTCAGCCACACTGACCTCCTTGTTCCTCCTGTTCTTTGATCATTCCAAATTTCCGCCTGCCTCAGGGCCTTTGCTCATCCCTAAGGTAACCACGGGGTTTGCCTCCCTATCTCCTTTAGGTCTCCCTTCAACGTCTCTGACCACCTCTAGAAAACAGCTGCCCCTCCCCCCATGTCACTCTCCACCTCCTCCCCCCGAGTTTTCTTCATCACAATACTTAGCACCACACGTTAGGTACATATATTTGGGAGATTCACTATCCTTCCCACTAGGATATCAACTCCACAAGAACCGGGATTTTTGTTCATCTTTTTGCTGCCACGTTCTGAGCACTTAGAACCAAGGCTAGCACATAGTAGATGCTCGACAAGTGCATGTTGAATGAATGACTCCTGACCCCAGCCTGGCTCCAAGAGCCTCCAGGGGACAAGCCCAAGCCCATGTGCAGACAGACCTGAGGTACAGTCCTGGCTTTGTCACTTAATTGGACACTTCACCCCCCCGCCCCGAGTCTTGGGTCTCACATAGCTTTTGTGAGGATTAAATGATAATGGGCGAACTCTGAGCAGAGCACCCGACACATAGCAGGCATGGCAGCAAGGTTTTCTCTGGGCTAACCACCTCTAGTTTCTTTCACACCCAGCACACCCCACAGGAGTGCCAGGGCAGATGGGGTGCCGGCTGGCATCTCGGCACCATTTTCTTTCCCTCCTATGTGCCCTTCTGTACTCAGGGGCGAAAAGCCTGGAAGTCACTTTTTCCATCTTCCTTTGCCACCAAGGTTCCAACCAGCTTCTGCCCGGGAGGTGCCATCACCCGCGATCTAGAAGGCGGAAGCAGTGGAAACCATTGCTGCTGCGGCAGCAGGGGCCGCCGAGATCGAGGGCAGCAGCTCCCCGTACTCCCACCCTCTCTGATTCCCTGAGTCCCTGCAGGGACCTCCTCCACGCCCCAGCCCTTCCAATGCTTTTTTGAGCTGATTCCCTTTATTAAATACCTACCTTCTTGAAACACCTAGAATGGAACGCTTTCCTGACCGAATGCTGAGCATGAGGTTTCTAGAGCTCTTCTTGAGGGCACAATCTGATGAGAAGGAGGGGCCAGAGTGTGCAACATAGTGGCATCAGGGTGGATGCTTGTGGGACATGATGTGCCCCCTCCCAACTCTGCCACCTTGGGTGGGTCTTACCCAGCCCCCTGCTCCGCCCCACCTAGACCAGCCCTCAACAATAAGAACAGTGACAACAGTGAAAGGTATTCTCAGCACTTTACAAGTAGTAACTCTTCTATTAACTCATTTACTCCTTACAACAACCCTATTTGAACTTGAGTGTCATCCACCTATTGAGGAAACTGAGGCACAAAGTTTTCAGGTCACTTGGCCAAAGGCACACATCTAGTAGGTGGCAAAGATGGGGTCAGGCACAGCCCAGTCTGCTCTAGAGGCCGTGCTCAGAACCACCAGTCTATGCTGTCTCTTCCAGGCAGCTGTGCTGGCAGCTCAAGCCGCATATGAGGACTTGGGGCCCTTGAGGAGGGAGACTGAAGAGACAGAAGATGAGTTGATGCTCATTACGTGCTTGAGAATTCACCAAGGTCCTTTTCTCCAGCCTCTTGTTGTCATAATTATTTTCACTTCCCCACAAGCCCCACAGACCTCAAGCTTGTGGTTCCCTTCCAGCGAGATGGGGTGGGCGGAGGACCGGGCCTGGGGTCCATGAAAAGAATAGGGTGCAAACTCAGCTCTGCTTAACTGCCTGCATGGCCTGGGGAAGTCCTGTTCCCTCTGTGGGCCTCAATTCCCCAGCTGGGAACAAAGTGGATGGGCTGGAGGACTCTTACGGGCTCTTTCAGCACTACCATCCTAGAATCTCACTTTAAGGACATTTTGAAAACCCAGATCTTTGGTGAGGGCAGAAAGTGGACCATACATGTTTCACCAAACCAGGCTGGGCCATGTGCCCGGAAGCTAAGTTCCAATAAGCTTCTGCAGTGAAATGCAATCCCCTGAGGTCTGTGTGTAACGGGGACCCAGAGCACTAAGCCTAGTGTGCACAGGTGAGTCTGCACAGGACGGGCTTGCCTTCTGACCAGACAACCTGCAAAGTGGACCATGCAGCTGCAGAGGCTCCAGTGCTGCTTGCTGACCCAGGGCTGCCCCTTCACACAGCAGAGCTCAAGGGAAGCTGGGCTGGCTCTCCCTCTTCTGATAAGCTATTCTGCGCCAGGTGACTCAGACACGGGCCCTGACCTCATGGGCTCCAGGCTAGTGGATAAGAGGCTCCAACCTTCTACCCTCTTCACAGCCCAACTGGCACACCCCGTACTCCCAGGAGCCCTCCCTGACTTCCCCAGCTACCATCCTCAGCTCTGACTTCACATGTCCCCTGGTGTGGTGCAAACCTAGCCCATACCCAGGAACTTTATGGGGCACCATGACCCACAATCCCTGGACTGTGAAAAGGTCAAAGGCAGCAGCTGTGCTTCAGCCATCACATGCTGGGGCTCAGCAGGTATAGTCAGAATTGCTGCCTGGCAACAAGGACTTCTGACAGCTACCTCTGTCCTGGCAGGAAAAAAAGGCATCAACCTGATCCAGCAACTCTGTGCCAGGCACTGCACTAAGGGCTTCCCATTGGTCCAAATCCTCATAGCTCTGAGGTTGGTATTATCCTAATTAAGGACTAAACCAGGAACTAAGGCCAGAGAGGGTAAGTAACTTGCACAAGGTAGCACAGCTATGAGCTTAAAAGCACCATTCTTTTTTGGTCCCATTTCCAAGCGCTTGACAATGCTTTGGAGATCTCAGAGTTGCTCTGTGCTGGCCTCAGGAGCTCCTACATAAGCAACGTCATTGTGCTCTCCAAATGCTCCTAGTGGCCTGCAAAGGGCTGGCGGGGCCACCCAGGACAGCGGGCTCTGAATCCCAGGCCTGCCTCTTAGCAGCTGTGTGAAGCTGGTAGGTCATATAACCTCTGTGGGCCTCAGTGTCATCACCTCTAAAATGGGTTAATAATACCTACAAGCACAGTTGCTGTGCAGCAGCTTAAACTAACGTGTGTAGATGCTGCTGGTGTTCCAGAGATGTGTTTTTCTCCACCTTCCTGGCTGCTCTGAGGCTGGCATTCACTGCCACAAGGCATGGGCGAGTTTGCTCCCAGAGGGAGCCAGCCGACTTCCCCTGAGGAACAGCCGTTGCAGGTTGGGCAATGCCTGCTGGGGGCAAGGAGGGAGGCCTGATGCAATGGGGCACACCCTGATGTGACTGGCATGTCCAGAGAAGCAGCCTCAAAGGGCAGTCCCCTGGGAAGATCTGTTCTGACCAGTCTATGGAGTCGGCCCTGACTTAGTATCTAGCACGGCAGCCTCCCCAGTCTGTTCTGTAGTAGACTGTCGACCTGCCGGCACGGCAGAGCAGGGCATGGGCAACTTGGCTTGGGTTTGCCCTTCACTCTACAGGGAGCAGTGGAAATACTCAAGTTGTGGATTTAGACAGACCAGGGTTCATTCCCAGCTCCCCTCTTCCCCCTTACTGGCTATGAGAGTTCGATCAATTCATTTATCCTGACCCTCAGTTGTCCCATTCCAAAAACGGGAATATGACCACCCACCTTGTAGAATGGTTGTGAGGCCTTAACATCCAGTGTGGTATGCACTGGAGAAAGGTTTGCTTCCTAATAAATAAGCAGGCCGCCTGTTCTGACACACACATGGGGAGGGGTGGAGGGAGGAAGGACAGGTGAAGACCAGGCCCCAACCAGCATCGAAGGCATGGAAGCAGCCCAGATTTCCTATCCGGGCTTGTTGAAAAGTCGTAGGAGACATAAGTGGGCTGGTTTCTCCTCCTGGGAGAGAAGACCCCCAAAATCTACCCACTGAAGCTGAAGGTCACATCAAATCTGAAAGGCAACTTTGTTCTTCCCGGCTTCATCTGTTATGCATGAAAGAGCAGACGGCAGGTGCTCAGGATTCATAATTTGAGACATCTGGAGACTAAAGACACTGGCCAAATTTAAACCGAAAGATGAACTTGTTGGGTGTCTTCTCAGATTATGAGAAAAGAAGAAAGGAGAGAATTTCTTAGTCATCTGTAATCCACTCGGAATTCACAGCGAGTCTGCCTGACGGCCGTCATCAAAAACTCCACCTCCGCCTCCAGGTTCCGCACTTTTAAATATCACTGTTTGAAAAGGACAGAGATAAACGCCCGAGGAGACCCTACAAGCCATAGCCGAGCAGGGGTGGGCAGAGGTCTGGGGCGTCCCTGGACAGAGGAGCCTGAAGAGAGTGGCCTTTCTGTGAAGGTCACTATGCAAATAGGATCCACGAGCAGCACGATAGCAGATTTGGCTCCTGGGAGGCCAGGACATGGTGGGGCTGAGGGTCACACAGATCTGAGTCTGGGCCGGTGCTCTGCAAAGTCCACGAGGCATGACCCTGGACACTACCTTCCTCTCTGAGCATTGATGCCCTCAGCAGTCAAGGGAGATAGTACCATCTGGGCTCAACAGGACCGTTAATTAAACAAGATAAAGTTACGGGCTTAGCACAGTGCCTGGCATATAGTAAGAGCTCAGTTACAGTAGTTACGAATTTTATCTTTTTAAAACCGTTACTTGGTCCAAACTGCCTTTTGCTCCTGAGATAAGTACACTACTAAGGAGGTGGAATTGTCACTGTCCATTTTCCAAGAGTCATCATACGATAATGGTCACCTCAGTCTCACAAAACCGGGGGGCACAGGAAGAGTAAGGGTTACTGTACCTTTTTCACAGATGAGGGCACTGAGGCTCAAGGAAAGAGGGGACTGATTCATTGCCACAGTTCCTAAGTGGCAGAGCCAGTGCTATACCTGGGGGTACCCACATCACTAAAACACACTTCCCACCATGCCTGTCCCAGTCCCGTCACACTCAACTTACACCCTGAGTTCATCTGGATCCTGTCTGGACCACTGTCCCGGCACTGAGCCCTGGCCCTGGCTCATGGCCAGCACAGAGTAAGTTTGTCAAGAACAAACACTGTGGACTCTCCCCAGGAAAAAAGCACATATAATCTTATATACATTTAAGAGGGTGCACAGGCCCCTGGCCAGGTACCTTCAACCTAGGTTTTCAAAGGCCCCTTCAATGCTGACACTGGATTACTGGAGTTGCCTCAGTGAATCACCCAAAGGCCACCTCATCACACACATACCCATCTGCAGTGAAAAGGAGGCTGACTGCCCTCACCCAGGGTGTACAGCCAGTGTCCAGGCCAACTCCATCCAAGTGCTGCCTGTATTTCAAATAGAGAACTTTTATTACTTTTTCCTCACTAGAACTTCCTTTACGGCATCACGAAGTACAGCACAACCAAGGCTTATCTGCAGACACATGGGGAGCACACCGACAGCTTGTCGACAAGACACAGGGATGCAGACCACAGCGTGACTCACACCAATACAGCAGTCTTCCTCAGGATTCCTGGCCCCTCATGCCAAGCACAGTCTGTGTCACACCCAACCCTCACTGCCTTATGTCAAACACAGAGGCTGACATGGAGGTCTGAGGTGGGGAAGGGGGCAGGAGCTAGAGCCGGGAAAGGAAGTTATCCTCTTATTCTGATAAAGACCCCACAAATCCCACCCCACCCTCTCACCAGGGACTCGGTCTCGAATGTGTTTTGATTAGTGTTGAAGTGGCTTTTAAGAAATGGTGTATGTTTTTCCTGAAGCTCGTAAAACCTGCTCTGAGCCAGGCCACTGGCAGGCATCTCAGGCCGGAAAAAATGCTCATAGCTTTGCTGGGTTTCAGGATGCTGGGAGCCCCGCGGGAGTCAAAGGGGGAGGAAGAAAAGAGACTCTGATGACAGATTGCTGCTGGTGTGTCCCGACCCAGGGTCTGAGTGTCAGGAAAGAGAACAGCGTGATGCTTACGGAGTTTGATTTTGTTTCACCCTCTGAATTAGCAGACTTCAAACACTTCCATTTTCACAGAAATCAACAGCAAGACAGCTAGCAGGGCATGGAGGCTTATGCCAGTTTTGTGCAGAAAGGCACCAGATGGTTTGTTATGAAACACATTTTGGTCAGAAAATAGCTGAGGTTTTTGGTTCCTGGGAGGACAACAAAGCTAGGGGAAAAAAAAGTAGGTGCTGAGTTGTGGGAGGTGGGGGTGGAGAAAGCAGCTTTGGCATCAGATCTGGGTTCTACTCTTCACTCTACCCCTTCCTCCCTTGTGGCCTCAGTTTCCTCATCCATATAATGGCAATAAAATATTTTTAAGTGAATGTAGGTATTAGGTTTCACACAGGAAGTATGGGGAGGCGGGGATCAGAGAAATTCACACACACACACACACACACACACACACACACACACACACACACACACACAGACACAAACACAAGAGAAGAGCAGGCAAACCTTGTCTGTATGACAGGAGGTGGGGGTGGGGACCTCACACAGGCCAGTCACAGTGACAATCCCCACTCACAGTCAGACTCTGGGAGTCCAAGGGTGGCCAGTTACACTGGTTCTAAGCATTGACAGAGATCCCCCACAGGGACTTTGGGCCCCTTCACCTAGAATAAGGGCAGTAAGAAAGCTCTGTTCAAGGCAGCACCAGCGAGCTGTTTGTGTTTTAAAGTGCCAAGCTACATGTTGTCTTTGGTCAGGGCCCACCCCTCTGTATCTGAGAGGCCCAGGGTCCAGGGGCTCAAGCCCAGGCCCGCTGGGGCCCCAGGGAAGGTGAGCTTGAGGACAGTCCTCTCCTGAGGCTGCGAGTGCCCTCCTGTGCTCCGAAGACTGAAATCCAGCTGCTTTCAGTAAGGGACAGGATGCCTCCAGGGAAACCTAGGTCCTTAGAAAGAAGGTACAAGAAATGCTTTGGTCATGTCCCAACACCCACAGCCAGAACAGAGCTTGTCTGATAGAGAGAGCGAGCAGGAAGCTGGTTATCACACCGCACACGTTACGCAGTGGGAGACGTGGCTGACACAAAACTGCTTCCGAGCATGAACCAGGAGAGTCACTGAATAAATATTCAAGGCATCTTTCAGTTCTCAGAGAAAGGGCGAGGTCAAATGAAAATCTCTCCTTCCCCCTGCTTGACTGGCTACAGCCTTGATGTGAAGGCTGATGGTGCTGCAGACCGGAAGAGGCCGGGACACAGGCCCAAGGGCTGGCTCCCGCCGTGGCGGCTTTGGTCCATTTCATGTAGTGGTCAGTCATGTGGCGCTAGCCCCAGGCCCTCAGAAGCTGAAGAGCTCATCCTGCTCAGTGCCACCGCCATCAGGCTTATCCCAGTTGACAGGTGAGAGGCAGTGGGCGTAACGGATGTCCTGCGCTGTCAGTCCAATATCCAGGACCTGAGGGTTCGTCCGAGACTGGGCCAGCCTGGAAGGCAGAGTTGTGTGAGTTGAGGACCCAGGCGAAGCGCTGGCAGGGCCTGAGGAGCCAGTCTAGCCCGGCCAGCACCAGGGGCAGAAATGAAAGGGCATGAGGAGCGGGGATGCCAAGACACAGGGGCCAAAGAAGGAAGTCTCAGATGCCGGGGAGGCAGAGCCTCTGACCAAACAGCCTAAGGGCCAAACAGCTCCGAAAACTGTGGGGCAGGCAGTGCGCATTCCCACCACTGAGAGGCCACAGCGCCCGTGTGGTGCCACAACACCACAAGGTCATGCCCAAGAAGAGGAGAAAGGGCAACGCTGGGGAGGGCAGTGAGGAGCATACCATAGGGTGGGGGGTGGGGAGGCACTGGTGCCCTCCAGTCAGGGAGAAGATGCATGTCAACACAGTGGTGTTCAAAGAGTAATTCAGAAAAGGAGACAATCCAAATGTCCAAAAGAACAGCAGACAGCTAAGTAAATTATGGCCTGTGCTCTTAAAAAACGTTAGGCACTCAATGAACATGGTGTTTACAAGGAGTTTTCAACAGCCTGGAGAAATGCTTCTGATATATTGATGTTAAGTGAAAAATCAGGATACCACAATGCAAACATGAGGAGCTGATCAATGCAAAAAAAAAAGTGTATACGTATAGGATTAGCATGAATTAAACCAAAGTCTGGGCTGTGGGATTATGGGATGGTGTTATTTTCTATTTCAAAACTGTTATTAAAGGGCACATGATATTTGAATGATCTGGAAAAAGCAAACAGAAGACCTTCTTCCAACGAGGGGGTTGTGGTCAAAAGCAGGGGAGATGGTAAAAGAAATGTCTTTGCCTCCACGAAGGGCCATACATGCCCTGCCAGGGCTGGGCCAAGGGGTTTCCAGCCCGGCTCTGGCAGGAGGGGGTGAGGTGGAGGGAGAGGAGGGTAAGGCTCTGCTCCCATCCAGTGCCCACAAGCCACAGGCTCTCACTCCAAACAAAGCCCCTGCTGTGGGAGGGCTGCAGGCAGCTGTTGAGGGTCCCAAAGGGAAAAGGGGGGGCCTGACTGATCAGGGCCCAGTAAGAACTCAGCCTCCCAGGACGAAATGTCCCTCAGGTGCAGCTTTTTTGATGGCATATCCCCAAGCTGAAGGTAGCCATGGCTACAGGGATGGCCCCTGGGAAAATGGGGAAATGCCACCACCCTCAGGCTATACCAAAATATCTTCTCCAAAAAACAATCCAGGGGCTTAATTAAGCACTGCCATCTCCCTCCCCCTTTTCATAAATGTAAAACCTTTGAAGGAGACAAAGCCTGCAACAAAGCCAATTTCTGAAGACTACACCAGGTGTAGGAAGAGGAAATCCACTTAAGCTGCAAAGCGTTTAGCTCAGCTCAGACTCTTGTACAGCAGCCACCAGGAACAGTTTTTGATTCAACAGCAAGAGCTTTTAAGAGATCTGGCCACCACTGCAGGGGTTCCGGCAAGAGACAGTGAGCGCCCTGCCCCTGGAGGTATTCAAGAAGAGGGGATGGGAATTCCTGCTCTGGAGAAGGTGTGACTCATGTTCTCATACAAGGCAAAGGGCCCCAGGAGGAAAGGGCAAGCCAGAAGAGCCTACAAATGCTAGCCTCCCTCGCCCAGCACAAGAAACCCAGCTGATGTTACCTCGAAAATGCTTCATCCAGGCCATCATCCAGCTCCTTGGGGAAACAAAGGAGGAGATATGAACCCTAAGCGGAGAAGCCAAGGCTCACAGCTGGGGCTGTCTTCAGCCCTAGGTAAGCTACAGGGACTCAGGACACAAGCATAGGAGTCTGGGGGGTGCCTGGAGGAACAGATACAGGCAAGCATCTCGCCTGGCTGCCACCATCAGCACCTCTGTTCATGGACATGGAGCGTGGGCTGTGGGGTTGTGGTGCGCCAGGAGAAGGCTGTGTCGCAGAGTGTCTGGAGACAGGGTGGGTTCAACTTCCAGCTCTGCCACTACCTGCCCAGGAGACCTTGGGCAAGTCACTGTTCCTCCCTGAGACTCAGCCTTTCCTTCCACAGAACGAGGGGGCTGGATCAGATGATTTCTACAACTTTCAGATTCCAAGAGGAAGAGGGTGGGGAAAGAGCATTTGTGGCCTTCATCTACTTCCAAGAGCTGAGCCAAATTCCAAGCCCACGAAGGAGGGATAGCTAGTGGCAGGAATCCCACAGCCTAGGTGGAAAAACGAGGGGTGAGGCTCCCACCGTGGCCTCCCATGAGGATAGGCAAGTGGCAAGAGTGGCTCCCAGATAGCAGAGAACTCATGGGTGTCTGCTCATGGGTGCCCCCAACAGCCAGAGGGACTTGACAGTTTTTCATGCAAATTCAAGTCCCTCAATGTTCAGATTCTAAAAAATTAAGTGGGCGTGATAAGTAAAGTAATGCATGATCCTGCACTGGGTCCTGGACCAGAACAAAGACACTGGTGGGACAGGTGGGGAAACATGGACAAGGTCTGCAGAGTCCATAACAGTATTGTATCCATGCTGATTTCCTGATTTTGATCATTGTAAAATGGCTATGTAAGATGTTAACATTTGAGGAATTTGGATGAGGGTGAACAGGAAGTCTTTGTACTATTTTTGTAATGTTTTTAAAGTCTGATATTATTTCCAATTGAAAAATTAAACATGTTTTTAAATACCAAAACAAAACAAAAAAGGGTCCTCTGGGTGATCCTGCAGGCAGAGGTCACACCCTCACTGAGGGGATGAAAAAGCTGAGACACAGAGAGGTCAGGGGGCTTGCTCTGAATCACACAGCAACTCAGGGGCCAGGCTGCCAACTGCCCAAGTCCCCGGCTCCTAATTCAGATGGCTGAGGGGGAGGGGCGCCAGGAGCAAAGTCTGCCCACTCCAGGAACAAGGGAGCCTTTGGCTGGTCCTGTGGTGGGCAGAGCCACAGATGCTCGGGCCAAGAGGCCGGGCATTGTGAGGAGACAGCTGTGCAGGCAGCCAGGCCTGTTGGGGACGCAGGCCCAAGTTCAAAGATGACATTGTTCATCCCCTGCCCTGGGCCTAGGCACTGCTGGGTTGGGTCTTGCCCTCCTAGAGGCCCTCAAGTCACGTGTGTCAGGGCTGGGGCCCTGGAGCACCCATAGGCCTCATCCAGAGATCAGGCTGACGCTCAGTCGGCCCCTGAGGAGTTCCCAAGCTACCCAACCACTCACCCAGACAACACTGCTATTGCTCAAGGTTTGAGGCCACAGTGCTTCGTCCATGTTAGGAGTGTTAGCGCTGACCGTGGACAGCGAGGCCTTGGCCGTCTCTTCCAAGTCCAGCAAGTTCCCGGTAGCGACCACTATGAAGGGTCCAGTCAGGTGTGTCAGTGGAGATGAGCCTCCTCTCTTCCCACCCCATCCCCCACCCCATCCTGTAGTCTCCCTCCTGGTCCTGATTCCCTCATTGGGCAGGACCCAGGCCTATCACCCAGAGCCCCACCCTGGCACCTCCCCTAGCAGCAGCCCACAGGGTGGGAACTTCTCCCCCACTAACGGTTGGGTTTAGGCTGGAACTTTCACAGTCACAACCGTTAAGTTTTTGAAGAGATCACACAACAGGATGTAAAGTGTAGATACAGAGAAGTATACACATATTTGCATAGGGACATATGTAGAAGAACATATACCAAAACAAGTATTTTTTCCCCTTTATCTACATTTTCTAATTTATCTATAGTGAACATGCATTACTGATTTAAAAACAAAACAATGAAATGAAAAAGCCCAGAGTCAGCCCCAGCCAAGGAGGGAGTGAGGCCCTATGGGAGACGGCTGACTCAAACTTAAGGAGATGAATCTGGCTCCCTCCCCTTGCCCGAGACTCACGGCTCTTCAGCGGAGGGGTGTTGTCATGGTGGGCCCCACCTGGGACGTCCCCTCCCTCTTGGCTGGCTTTCTCCCTCTTCTCCTTCTCTGTGGGACCAAGGCACAGCATGTTGGTGGTACCTCAGACCTCAGCACTCCTCCCCAGCCATTGCTGGGGAGGGAAGAGGTTTTGGTCAATCACAGGGGGCAGGTTTTAGGTCTCCAGCAGGGAAGAAAGACACCTCACAGATTTCATTTAATCCTCACAAGCACTCTGGGGGAGGAAGATAGTTACTTCCATTATTCAGATGCGGAAACTGAGACTCAGGTGAAGAGGCCTCTCCAAAGTCACATACTGGGTAAGTGATAAAGCTGGGAGTTGGTCCATGTCTGACTTCAGGCCCACCTTCCCTCCCCACCCCTAATACTGTTCTGGCACCTTCCTCCCCACCCCTCACACCCTCCTCATGTGAAGAAATAATACTCACCTTCCTTGGATACCTGCCAAATCTCAAAGGCAACTTTGAAGGCTTGGGCTACTGTGAGGGTGACAGCCTGGGCCTGAAAAACAGGAAGTGGGGTCAGGGGAGGGGTGCAGTGTCTGCAGGGGACAGCAAGTCTGAACTGGAGGGCCCTGACTTCCTCCCTGAAGATGCTGAGGGCTCCATCCCTGGCTTTGGAATGCCTGATGGATGGCGGCAGCACCCAGGCCTCTCCCAGCTTACCAAGGCAGCCCAGGATGTAAGAAGCCACACGCTCCTCAGGCAGCTAGGGCTCAATCTTCACCACCCTGCACCACCTGCCCCCCCAGCCAAAGCTCTGCGCTGTCAGCAAACACATTCATCCAGCCCCACACCTCTGCAACAGCTGTTCACCTCCACTTTCTCTCCTTTCCCTGTGTGCTGAATTCAATTAACTCTGATGCTTACTTTCTCTGAGAAAATCAAAAAAACCAAACCCACTGCCATCGATTCTGACTCATAGCGACCCTGCAGGACACAGCAGAACTGCCCATACGGTTTCCAAGGAGTGCCTGGTGGATTTGAACCGCTGACCTTTTGGTTAGTAGCCATCGCTCTTAACCACTATGCCACCAGGGTTTCCGTTTGTGCTGAATTCAATTAACTTTGAGGCTTACTTTCCCTGAGAAGCCCACCCCAATTACCTGAGGACTTCACATGCTACCTTAGCCCTTGGAATTGGGAGAACAGAAAAGTGAGAGTTGGAAGGGCCCAGCCACTGCCTGAATGAGCCACAGCCACAGAGGAGAAGGCTAAGTCTGGTTAGCACTATGCCGGCTCAGAGGGGCTGATATCTGGATCCCAGAAAGGGAGGGGAGGCGTCATTCAGTCCAATAACCCACCTGGAAGGAGGGGTTCATGAGGAGACCTTCCCTACACCTTGGCCCTTGGCCCCGGGTGAATTCCCATCCACCCCTTAAAACCCAACTCAAATGCCACAACCACCCAGCAAGGAGTTCCTACAGCCCCACTGCCCACCTCTGGCCTCAGACATGTCAAAGCGTCATTAGCTCACATGCTTGTGTCACCCCCATCTGTGTGCTTCCTTGGCACAAATCATGTCCGAACACCTCTGCAACCCAGCACAGGGGCAACGCCCTCCAGAGGTGCCAACAATGCCGGCAGAAACAAGTGTTGTCCAAGGGGCAGGCTCCTGGGGCTGAAGCCTCACATGCCAGCCAGGACCTGCCCCCAACCCACACATATCTCAACCCCGTCCTCTCTTAGCCTCTCTAACAGTGATACCAGTTCAGGGTTAATCAGCTCAGCCTCTAAAGTGGAATCCCCAGAGCTTGTAGCCGTAGCCGGAAGTAACATCAAGCTTCATTCTGAAAGCCCGGCCTCGGGAAGAAAGCACCAGCCTGGCCTGCACAAGTGTACAAGTTCAGGCCTCACCAGTCTTGGCCCCACTCCCTTCCTCTCCGCCAGACAACGCAATTTAATTGAGAAATGAATTTGTGGCTACTGCCTTTAGAATTCTTTTTAAAAAAAATTTTTCTTAAATCCCTAAACAAGCTGACTGATCCATGCCAATTAAACTAACTCCACGAAGTATAAAATCTCATTTGAATGTCTCTGTCATTTACATTTCTGATGGAAGTACGGGTGCTTTATGGCAAAACTTAAATATGGTAATTAAGTATGAAACTCTTCACAGCTGTTTACAATTTAAGATGTCACGTCTGAATCAAGTTTAATAGACCCAGTTACCATTGAGAATTGCCCATGAACTAAAAATACGATCTAATTACCAGCCAGAGTCAGATCCCTATATACCCAAGCAAGGGCTGGTCACCCAATGTGGCAGGGACATAGAAACACCATTATTTTTTGCCTCTAGGAAATCTGGGGGCACTAGCTTGATACTGTTTTTGCATAAATCTGCTTGTTCATTTGCATATACTCCTACCCTTTTGCCCTGAAGTCCGAGCTGCAAGTTAAACCAAATATAACCTGAGATACAGATGTGTGCAGGTGGCTGCAAGCCGAGGCTGGGCAGGGACTGAGGGGGGGTGACCCTGCTTCCTGTAATTCGGGTGCAGGAATCTGGGCACTGAAAGACTGCTGGGGCCTGCCCACCAGGAGGCCCTCCTTCCTCGATTCCCGAGGCCTGGTATAAACCCCTCCACTGAGTGCCTCTGGCCTGTGGGTCTGTCTTATTACCCTGACCAGGTTCTACCTCATCCACAAGGTCCTGTCTTATTCCCAGTAACCAGGCTGCTAGCCCCTCACAGAGGCCAGGTCTAGCTTAGGGCTATAGACCCTGGGACGCCTGATCCCAGCCTAGTACTTAGGCCAAGTCGGGCCATGTGCTTCCTAGCACCGCTGCCCCAGAACCGAGTCTTGCACAAAAGCAATACTCTAGGAATGCCAAATGGCCATATGGGGGAGAGCAGTCCTGCCCCCTAACAGAGGCTGAGGGCCCTCACAGAATTAGGGGGTATCAGTTTGCTTACTGTCAGTCCAGCCCAGCACCTACTCTGCAACCCTGAGCTCCTGGCCAACGCCAATGTCCCCTCCCCCAAAATCCACCTTCACTCCAGAGCTCAGAGGCTGACATGGCCACCCAGGCCCCAGCTGGGCAGATGGAAACGTAACATTACTTAGTAGAGAACCCTATCCTGGCCATGTCAAACAGGAGCCACTGGGAGAGTGGGGCCTGGGTAGCTTTGAGTTGAATTGGTGGGTGACCCACAAAGGACCCGCTTTGGAAGCTTCTTTCCGCCGACCCTGGGTGGGTCATAAGCCTCCTATTTATGAGCAGGGGATGTGGAGACTCCAGACCTCTGGCACAGGATGAGGGCTATGTTAACACCCGAATTCAAGGCCTCCGCAGGCTGACTCCACCTTGCCCACCCCAGGCTTCGGTGACATCCGACTCTTCAACCACCAGTCACGCTGTTTAATTTTTTATCTCCGTGTCTTTGCACGTTACGTCCTGTGTCTGAAGAGCACTAACTTATCACCTTGGCCTGGCCAATGCCTACTTATCACCAATCCTTCAAAGCCCAACTCACAATGTTCCTCGTCAGGGAAGTCTTACTTACCTCCCAGGGAGATTGAATAACCTCCACCCAAAACCACACTCCCTGTATTCCAGTTACTGAGTCCGGGCTCACCTGCCTACTGCCCTCCTAGGGCCCCAGTGGCCACATAGGCCTGGGACAGTCTGCAGCAAAGGTCCCAGCAGGTGGGATGCAGAACTTGAGGCACCTATCTTGTCTTCTGTCTCCTCCTTAGAAACTTCCACATGAGTTCTGAGAATCTCAGGATTTCCAAGCCAATCTGGGCTCAGCTGAGGCCTTGCAAGCCACGCAGCATTGCCCTCGAGCAAGGTGGTCTATTTACCCCACACTGGGCTGGGCCCCTGTCTCTGAAAGGGCTTCTTGAAAGGGGGAGGCCAGATAAGAAGGGTGGAGGAGAAGAAGGATAAGCCACAAGCCAGCCCCCAACCACAATGAGAATGTGAAGAAAAGTAGAGTTTGGGCCATGAGTGTCTAGCAGTAGCCCTTCCCCTGCCAACTCAGGGCTCTACAGCCAGCCGACAGGAATGGCCAGGCTCTGTTTTCCTTAGTAATGATCTCTTGGCCTGAGGGCAGGCTGGTTTCTTTCAGGCCTGTCTAAAGTCCCCTGGCCCCAGGCCAGGCCTCCCTTGAATGGCTGGTCCAGCACCCGCTCTCTCTCTGCCCCAGGACCTCCAACCCAGAGGGAGCTCTGCACCTTGGAAAACCCCTCAGACTCAAAGCCCATGTTCGGCAGCAATCTGCGCCATGGGCCAGCTGTCCCTGCCCAGCGCTCACTCTGGTCAGTGGGGAGGAAGAGCCTAACAATGGGGACATAATGAGCTTGTATTTTTAAGTCTATGTGGCCTCATCAGAGACAAAGCCAAGAGTTACTGTCTGTGGGAACAAGGCTGTCACAGGAAAGGCCACCACAGCTCAGGGTCCTGGGATGTCACGAGGCCCTGGGTGAGTGGCCAGTGACACTGAGTCTGCAGGAAAGAAACACAAGGTGCACAAAAGGAATTGGGGCCTTTCAGAAAAATCCTGGAGGGCACTGAGAAGACCTCCTCATTCTACTGATGTCCAAGGTCACACAGCACATCAGCCAGGATCCAACCACTAGTCTGTCTCATACTACAGTGGTCCTTCCATGAAACCTGCAGTAGGTTGGATAATGTCTCCCAAAGACATTCATGTCCTAATCCCTGAAACTTGTGACTATGTTACCTTACATCGCAAGAGGGACTCTATAGATACAATTAAGTTAAAGATTTTGAGATGGAGAGATTATTCTGGATTACTTGGTGGGTCTGAGTAATCACAAGAGTCCTCAAAAAAGTGAGCAGGAGGGTCGGTCAGAAATGGCAATAACAGAAGCAGACAGGGAAGAGACTGGAAGATGCTGTGCTGCCAGCTTTGAAGACAGAGGATGGGGCCACAAGCCAAGGAATGCAGGTGGTCTCCAGAAGCTCTAGAAAAGTCAAGGAAGCATATCTTCCCTTAGAGCCTCCAGAAGAAATACAGCCCTGCTGACCATTTTAGACTTATGCCCTCCAGAATGGTAAGAGAATAAATTTATGTTGTTTTTAAGCCACTAAGTTTGTGGTAATTTGTTATAGCAGCAATAGGGAATTTATACAATATCTAAAGTGCACCCTGATAGGGAGCAGAAAGCCTAAGGGGCCACTTAAAGACTGTGATGTCCTGATGATGGGGGAGTGGGGAGAATCTTGTCTCCTTGGCCCATGGACCACACGGCGTGACGACCAGGGCTCCAGACTCAGCACAAAGAGGTGAACAGATGCCAGCACTTAGTCAATAAACATCAGGAACCTCCTCCCAGGGAGGATGCTCAGATCTCAGGGTCTCAGAAATGAAAGCTTCAGCATCAAAGGTTGGCCCCTCTGGTTCCTCACCAGACATCTCAGGACAAACGCCCACAGAGACCTGAGGTGCCCCCTCATCCCAGCTAGATGTAGTCAAGAGGCGGCCCAGGAATGGGACGAGGGCTCTCAGGTCCTCACATTCACCCTCGCAGTCATGCAGGAGGGGAAGAAACACGAGTTCAAGCCCTTGCTCTGCCCCTGGCTGGCTGTGTCATCTTCAGTAAGACATCTGGCCTCTGTGGGCTTGCTTCCCCATAAAAAACAAAACCAGAAACAAAGGAGACAGTAACAGACCCACCTCCACAGCTGCTGTGAAGGTTGGAAGAGAAAACACCTTAAAGCCTAGCACTGTAACAGGCACACAGTACACATTAAAAAAAAAAAAAAGTTCGTTTTCCTCCCTGCTCTGGCTGCAGCAAGCCAGGCTTCCTGAAGGCCCTGTCTTTGCCTTACACCCTGGGCGCCTCTGATCTCCAATCTCTGAAGACTAATCCCTACAAGGCCCCATACCCTCTCCTGTACTAATGACATTGTTAGTTGTCGTCCTGTCAATTCTGACTCATGGTGACCCCATGTGTGCAGAATAGAACTGATCCATAGGGTTTTCAACGCTGTGACCCTTCAGAAGCAGATTACCAGGCATGTCTTCCAAGGCGTCTCTCGGTGGGTTTGAACTGCCAACCTTTCTAGGAGATCCAAAAAAATCTTAAATCCAACAAATCACGTTGCAGGAAGGAAGGCACCCAGGGCTAGTCACTGCCACAGACCAGGCTGACTGGGCAGGGCAGAGGCTGAGGTCGAGACAAGCCCACCCAGCAGTCCCACTTGCCTGACCACACCTCTACTCCTTCCCTCAGCTCCCAGGACTCACCTGGGGTTCTGAGGGATTTCACACCTTTTAAAAAGTAACTGTCACCTTTGGGTCCTGCCTCTCACTTCCAAGGGCAGGACCGCTAAGGCCAGGCCAGAACCTCCCCCACCTGGCCCTCTCCCCACTGACCATCTTCCGCTTGGTGCAGAGGAAGGCATGACACTCAAGATTCTCGTTGTGCTGGCTCTGGGCGATGTATGCAAACACCTTGTCGTGCATCTTGTCTGCTGTGCAGTAGGAGATCCTGAAAGGTAAGGGATGTCACCAGACCCTAGCACAGGGGCCTGACCACATCCAGGACATCCCACGGGGCATCTCCCTGAGTCTCAGAGAGCCCACTATCCCAGCTGCACCAGGGCGAGACTCGGGAGAGACGGCCTTGGCCTCCAGGCCTGGCATCCTCGGTTGTCTATGGGGAAGGGACCCAAGCCAAGGGAATACCTGATTTAACCCTACAGTGTCCCGTCCCCACCAGGGTCCCAGGGAGTCAGGGGACCAAATGACCATCTGCCCCAGGCAGCCTCAGACATAATCCGCTCCCTCCTGCCCCTCCAGAGCTGAGACCAGACTTCTTGCATGGAAGTCAGCACCAGTAAAGGAGCTCATCCCACCTCCTGGGACTTAATCACTCCAGAGCCAAGGAAGCTTCATGCTCTGAATCCTGCCTTCCTTCTGTCTAGCCAGGGTCTCTCATGCTTCACAGCACATGCATGTTAGGGGAGGACTGTGGGTGATGCTGCAAACCCCAGCCCCTGGTCAAAAGCAGAAAGGAAAGACCAGAGGAAAGGTACTTCCCTCTCTCTACTCTTCCATCCCACAAGGAGCCCCCACCCTGAAATAGTAATAGCTGAGCCCTGGCCATGTAACAGGCAATGTACCAAGAGCCATCATCGTTTAATCCTCACAGCTACCTCTGAGACAGGTTCATTATCATCCTCAATTCCCAGATGAGGAAACTGAGGCTCACGGTCACAGACCACAAGCTAGTGGCAGAGCTGAGACCTGAACTCACCTGTGGGCTGTAACCACTGCTGTGCTGTCTCTTCAGAGTTTGTACTGACTGGCTGGGAGGGGAAGCAGCACCTTGCCGACCGACGCCCTTCACCGGGCCTTCCCCTGCCCTGCCCGCCCTCTCATCCATGACCCAGTCCAGAGGCCAGAAACGTTCCAGGCCACAACCTCGGCTCTCCTTGCACCCGCAGTCTTTCCATCCTCTCTCACTTGTCTGGTCCCTCCACGAAGCCCCCAATCATCCCAGGAATATCAAACGGGAGACAAGCTGGCAGCCCCAAGGTGGGACAGGAGCTTGGCAGGCTCCCTCCCTCTCCCTGGCTGGCCCAAACTTCCATCACAGGCATTGATACAGGATGAGCACCACTTAAAACCCCTAGGCACCAGGCTGCAGCTGCCTCTTCTCCATCCCAGGGGGTCCAGCCTCCTGCCCCAAACACCACTTGTCCTTGGTATCAATCAACCAGACCCTGCTATTTGTCAAGGCCCAGCCACCTTTCCTGAGAGACTTTCCCAGATTTCTCCAGGCAGGAACCTCCTTCTCTGCCCTTTTGAGAAACACTTATCATACTTTATCTCCTATCTCTTTCCCTCCACTCCTTCCTAGACTAGAAACTCCTTGAGGGCAGGGGTGAATTCCTCACCTGGCATAGACCCCAAGTAAATATTTGGAAAATGTTAATTAAAGAAAGGAAGGCAGAATCAGGAAGGTAAGAGGAAGGTATCAGCCTGAGACTCTGGTCCCCTCTCCCCGCCTCCCAAATTATATCCAGTACTGGCTTGTGCTCCAGCCAGCTTAGCCACCTGCTTGGGGACAAAGCAGCAGGAGGGATATCTGGAAGATGGCGGCCTGCTGGACTGAGCTCTGGCCTAGGTGTCCTGTTTCCAGCTCAGCCACTACCTCACCATGGACCTTGGGCGATATCCTCTGGGCCTCAGTCTCTTCATCTGTAAAAATGGATCTGGGCTGTCCCGTCCAGCTCTGAAATCTTACAACTGACCGCGCAAGAGAGAGGTGGGGGTAGCCTGAGGCTCCAAGGGCTGAGCCCTGCCTCCCTGGGAACAGGAGCCCCGCTCTAGAAGCCATCTACACCCTGGCCTCAGACCCTGGCAGAGGCCTCCCTGGGACACCCAGCTAGATATCTAGAGATAAGCTGCTACACTCATGGCAGAAGGAAAAGGCAGTGACTATGCGGCACTCTGCTCCAAGCCTGACTCAGTGGCAAGCGGGGAATGGGGATGGGAGTGGGTTCCAGGCCTGGTCAGGCCTCAGCTGCCTGGACTACTGCAACTGGTGATAATGACAGTAGCATGTCATTTAACACAGTGCTCATGTGCATGAGGTGCTGTTACTCATAACACCACTGTGAGGCAGGATGTTTCCACTCTCTGTTTTACAGATGAGGAAACTGAGGCTCCGAGGCCAACCTGATAGGAAATGGTAGAGCCTGGATTCAGACAAGAGATTCCAGCCACCGTCCCAAGGGACAAAGTGGATGTGAGCTGCCCCCCAGGCCGAGTGTACCTGTAAATGGACACGTTCTCAATCAGCTGGTTGGTGAGGCTGTCAGTCAGGATGATTCCCCGTGGCGACACCTTCAGAGTTACCTTCTGCAGCTTCTTCCCGCTGGCCTTAGCCTTGAGAGCAGACATGGGTCAGAGGAGATTGACTGCCCCACTTGGGCTCTACCCTCGTGGGCTACACCTACTGCTGCTAGCTGCCAGACAGTCCTTAGCTCAGGTGGCTGGCAGCTGAGACGAGGAAGGCAACTCAGACAGCCCCATCTTTGGCCATCTCTGTTCTGGTCTATCCCCAATTGGTTTGTTGTTAGCTGTCGTTGAGCAGATTCCGATTTATGGCGACCCCAAGTGTGCAGAGTAGAACTTCACTCCATAGGGTTTCCAAGGCTGTGACCTTTTGGAAGCAGAACACCAGGCCTTACTTCTGAGGCACCTCTGGCTGGGTCTGAACTGCCAATCTTTCGGTTAGTAGTCCAGCGCTTAACCGTTTGTGCCACCCAGGGACTCCTGCCAGCACCCTCTTGTAGAACAAAACAACTACCACTCATTGAGCACCTACTGTCTGCTAAGCACTGGATCTGGCAACATTGATCTCAGGGGCAGAAGGGTGTCTCCCCAGAAGGAAATGGGTTCAGAAAGGTTAAGTGACTTGCCCAAGGACACACAGCTAGGAGGGACCACAGACTCTTAGTGCTGAGTGGGCTATCACAACCCAGCAGGACAACTCCTGGGGACTCTCTACTCTACCCACTGCACCTGCCAGGGCCTAAGCTGAGGGGCCTCAGGCCCCCAAGGGAGATGGATTCAAAGGGCCCACACTCACTCAGAGACGGGGAGGGGAAAAATCTAGTCTCTGGTGGGCTACCTTGTCCCTGCTCTGCCCTCCAAGGGTCAATCCCTCAGGCCACTGGGCAAGTGGTCAGGCGACAGCAATCCCCGCACTGTCTCCCACACCAGCCTCCCTGGCACTGGTAAGTCTCCAGCCCTTAGGCAGGGAGCCTGAGCAGGGAGGCTAGGAGAGGCCATGGCCACACAGCTGGGGAGGAGGACGCTGACCGTGACCCCTCAAGTCCAATGGCTCCCCTCCACCAAGGGTCCCTAAGCTAGATGCAAGAAGATTCAAGGGCAGGGCCAGGCTCAGGCACATCCAGTTGGGGTAATGAGCAGGGGCACAGGGGGAGGGGCACCCCAGGAAGGAGCTGGCCCTTGGCCCATGGTTGTCCCCGCGCCCCCAACTGGGTTCTCACCGTGGCCACGATCCTCTTGACAGCTGCAGCCGACAGCTCCTCGCCCTTGGGCTGTTCCACCAGTGTCATGCCCAAGTACTTGAGGCTGAAGAGCATCCCCTCGAGCAGTGTCTCCCGAGTGTCTGTCCAGTTCTCAGGCAGCTCTGGGGCAGGGGCAGGACAGGACCTCAGAACCTACTGGCAGGACCCACCACCAGCAACCAGCCAGCCCCCATTTCCTAGGGAAACTCATAAGGGACACTGGGGTTCCCCCATCTAGCATTATTTTCATTTTTTAATAAAAACCAAACCAAACCCGTTGCTGTCGAGTCAATTCCAACTCATAGTGTCTCTAGAGGACGGAGCAGAACTGCCCCATACAGTGTCCAAGGAGCGGCTAGTAGATTTGAACTGCCGACCTCTTGGTTAGTAGCCAAGCTCTTAACTACTGCACCACCAGGGCTCCTGGGCTAACATTTTCCGATATATACCAAATACCATGGTAAGAAGCTTTACATATGTTCTCATCAGTTCTTGTGAAAATCAAAGTAGACACTTTTATCATCCCCATTTTAAAGACAAAGACACCAAGGCCCAGGTAGGCTAAATAACAACAAAATCTATACAGCCGTTAAGTCCAAGAGCCAAGATCCGAACCCATATTTAAGTCCAGAGCCTAAACTCCTAACTTCAACACTAATACTCCACTAATGCTTGCTGAGGGTCTACCATGCCATTTCCTTACTTGATCCTCAGTGCAATCCTGTGAGGTAGGTATTCCCACTTTACAGATCAGAAAACTGAGGCTCAGAGAGGCAAAGCCATTAGAGAAAGGCCACATACTATGAGTAAAGGGTTGGGGTCAGAATGCAAAGCCAGGTGTTGCCCATGGCCCCCGCCTGCTCTCCTCCGTTCCTCTATCTGCACATCCACAGAGACCAACAGGTTAGGGGGAAAGGGACAGCAGCCTCTGTAGGCTCCTTCAACAAGCCACAGCCTGGCTCTGGGGCTCCTGCACTGTCCAGAGCAGAAACCTGGGCCCAGGTAGCACCACTGCATCCTCAACGCAGCCTGGGCCCAAGCTACTCCTTTCATCCCCAGCCTCCTCTAGCTCCGGTCCTAGAGCTCCAAGCCTCTGTGGGCTCTGCCCCACCACCACCTCCAGCCAGAAGGAGTAGGGGTGGGGTGGTAAGGGCTAGTGGAGAAAGGGGAGATGATTTCTCAAATGATGCAGTATAAAGACCATCCGAATCTGGCAGACCTGGGTTCGAGTCCCAGCTCTGCTTCCCACCACCTGCATGGTGGCCTCCAGAAAGACAGCTTCCCTCTTCAAGATGAATAACACCTGCCTTCCCAGCCTGCGGCAGTGGCATAAAGTAGGATACACAGGAAGCGTCCTCTGAAAACTCTGACCACAACTGATGTCAGGAAGGCTGGGAAAGGCGGGGATGGGCCCGTCTCCCTGAGTAGGGAAACAGACCAGGAGGGAGAGTTGGAAAGAGACACCCACCTCGCCCCACCCATGCAAGGAGAGGGCCCTGGGGAGGAAGAGGGACAAAAGGGGAAGCATGGTCCTCAACGGTGGTTTAACCATTCCCAAGTTTCCTCCTGGAAGCTGAGCCAGAAGAACCATATTACTCAGCTGGGAAGCAATGAGGCCAGAATAAAGTCTCCAGGGCTTCTTCCAAGCCCCTATCACTAGGATGAATGGACACCCCACGCTCCTGCCTGTCAGGGCACTTTGCCTGTCCCTCATCATCCCCTCACAGATCCTGCACTTGTAGGAGGTATGATTGTGCCCATTTTACAGATAAGGAAACTGCTCTTCTGCCTCACATACAATCTTGGATAGAGTAGGATCCAGAGAGGAATAGCTTCCAGGGGACCCCAGAGAGGTGGAGGGGAACTGGGAGAAGTCCTGTGCCCTCCCGGCCTCCTCCTGGGGTCTTCCTCATTGGTTCTGAATGAAGAACCACAGGAAGTTAGTTTAAGACTGGACATAGCTGGTTCCAGCACAGCTGAGGCCCTGGCAAGGCTGTGGGCTCCCCCTACAAGCCACAGCCTGGCTCCGGGCCTCCTGCACTGCCAGGAGCAGAAACCTGGGCCCAGGTAGCACTACTGTGTCCTCGACCCAGCCTGGGCCCATGCTACCCTCTCATCCCTAGCCTCCTCTAGCTCCTGTCCTAGAGCCCCAGGCCTCTATGGGCTCTGCCCCACCACCACCGCCAGCCAGAAAGAGCCTTGTATACTCACCTCTCTCTGGACTTGCTTGAGCAAGCCACTGGCCTCCCTGAGGCTGTTTTCTCATCTGAAAAAAGTGTGTGTATGGTGAGGGGTATGCCTACCCCTGTGGACTGAGATCTAGGTGGGCAGGGACTCATTTACTGGTCATCAGCACAGGGTCCAGCATGCAGTTGGCACTCATTGTTTGCTGAGTGAAGGAATGACCTGGACACCTCCATGGAAATGTCAGGACCTACCCTCCAACCCTGCCCCAAGCTCTGGCTCTGACCCACTGTCCTCTACCCTTGCCCCTGGGCCACTACCTCATATGAAGCCAGTCCTTGCAGTGACGATCCGAAAGTGACCCCATTCTCTGTCCCATCAACCAGAAGTCTATTCCATTTGATCCTCAAAAAAAAATCAGGAAGTTCCTGATGTGTCTCCAAGCCTGTGTTGGTGATAGGGGCCAGGATCAACTCAGACATGGGCCCTGCTCCCCCAAAAACTGAGAACAACAGTACCATTAACAGAGCAAAAGAGAGCTATCAAGTAACAACGATGACAATAATAATAAAGCAGTAGTTATTACCATAACCTCTAACCCTCACAGCCACCTTGCAAGCAGGCATTATTTCATTCCCATTTTGCACATGAGGAAACAGGCTCAAAGGATAAGTAATTTGACTTATCTGACTCTAAAGCGCAAGTTCCTGACCATTAGGCGGCACTACCTTACCATAAGGCAAAGTACCTTAATTCTAGCAGAAAATCAGGGAGAAGCTCCTGAAGCTGGAGATATTTCCTCCCACAATTCCTAATTCCTGATGCTTCCCTTCTGCAGGCTAAGATAACCCAGATCATTACCTTCAAACCTAGACCTATCTAAGCAAGGACGGCAAACGACAAGCTGCCATGCCTATTACCTGTGTCCTTGGCAGACATTGCTAATCAATTGTGGCTCTATTTCCCTCGGATCTACAGAGGGGCTTTGGACTATTTCTCAACACAAGGCTCCAGGCAGGCTATATCAATCAATGAGGGCTGGCCTTGTTCATCTCATTAGCCATCTCTGCCCTACAGCAAACATCCCTTTCCTCATTTTGATGTCCTCACTCTCCCCTTTCCTCCAGCTCAGTTCTTTCCTGGCCCCTCTCCAAAGCCACTTCCGCTCCCTCCATTCCAAAGGGCCAAAGTTTGCCAAGGTCACTGATGACCTCTTTGCTGTCCAAACATTCCCCAGTCCTCCCTGACCTCTGAAATGCTCGGCATTTTTATGCATTCCTCCTTCCCTGGCCTGACCCTTCCCTGATTCTACCATCTCCTAGAAGAGGACCTTGGTAGACCAGCCACCATTCTTCAGCTTTGGCGACCCTATGCCCAAAGCCCTCACTTGTCAGATGATGCAACTGAGGCCCAGAGAGGGATGTGACAAGGCCACCCAGCAAGTCAGAGGGAGCCCCAGCTCAGCTCTCAGTCACTACAGGTAATTCCCACAATGACTGTTGCAGGAGGTCACAGAGCGCCTCAAGCTCCTCTCCCATGGTATCAGCCTTGTGTCTGTCTGTCTCTCTCTCTCTCACACACACACACACATCCAGAAGCTCCAACCATACAGCGCTTCTCCTTCAAACTGTAACATTCACTTTTCTACTTCTATGCCTTTGCTCAAGCAGTTCCCTCATGCCCGTCTTTCCCTCGCTTGATCAAACCCCCACGCATCCAACACCCTCCGCCAGGAAGCCTTCTATAGACTGGTGGTTAAGAGCTAAGGCCCTAGTTCTAGGATCTCAGTTCTGACATTTGATGGCTCAGTGATCTTGACTGAGTTAACTGCATTCACTGAGCCTCAGTTCTCTTACCTGCAATTTGAGGTAAACAACAGTCCCTGGTTCAGAGGATTGTTATCACCCTTGAATGAAATTTTAAAAAATGAAACAAGATATAAAATACAAGCTCATCACAGAGGGCCCTGCCCATGGTGGATGCTCAGTAAACATTATACCTTCTGATGAGGCCTCTTGCCCATGGATTGCTCGTGCCTCTCTCAAGTGTGGGATTTCCTTCTCTTCCTCACAAAGCCACATCGCCTATTGCCAAGCAGCTGCCTACATGTGTGTCTTTCCTCCTCAAGAGGACAGATGGAAAGACTTGCCATTCATGTTTCCCTCCCTTAGGAACTAGTACAGAGAAGGTGCTCTCCTGCCCAGTAGAGCTGTCCAGTTACATCCTGTCCCCTATCCTCCCAGGCCGGGCTGAGATCCCCCTCCTCTGGAGAACCCTGCCTCCCTCCTGTACTTCTGTGCATGTGGCTTGTCTCTTCACAGAGGCACAAGCGAGTCTCGTGCCCCTCACCCTCCCCACAGAAGCCAGTGCCCAGGAGCGCTCAATAAATAAAGACATGAATGGTTTACCACCATGCCTACCCTGCTCAGCATCCAGCCACCTCAAATGGAGATCTGCCTAGGGCCAAGCTCAAGTCCAACGGCTGGAGGCCACATGCTCCTTCCCATGAGGAGCCCAGGGCCTTGGGAAGAGCTCCCAGGGGCCCCCAGGCAAATACAGGCCTACAGCCACAGCCCAGCCCCGTTCCGGTCCTAGTTATTTTTGGCCCTGTGGTGGGTAATGACTGCGCTATTTTATATGTGCAATTTTACAGATGACCTGCTGCTGGAGTTAACTGGGGACAGACCATATGCCCAACCTATCTCTCAGCTGCTAACATGTGTTCTTTCCTGGTTAAGGCCCCTGCCCACAAATCAGAGCTGGGAAGGGTGCCCCCTACCCCTTCAGGTGCCCCGAGAGATTCAGCCCGGCTGGTGTCTGGAACATCAGAATTGTAGCCAGTCACGGGGCCAGGGAGAACCTCCAACCAGGGCCCTGGCCTTGAGCCTCCTCTGGCTTGGCAGGGAGATGGCCTCAGAAGCTGCAGAGTGACAACACCTCAGAAGGGGACTCAAACCTCAGCTCTGCCCTGACCTGGAGTGCTGCTGCTTCTTATCTGACAAGTGGCTTCTTGCCCCTCTTGGGGGCATCATTAGAAAAAGCATCAGGGTGTGAAAAGTGTGAGGCAAATTTCAGAAGTCAGGGTTGTTGAGACTTATCCAAAGAATAGATAAATACTGATAATAGCCCCATAACCATTGAGTCGATTCAGACTCATAGCAACCCCATGTGACAGAGTCGAACCTCCCCCATAGGGTTTTCTAGGCTGCAATCTTTACGGGAGTAGATCACCAGGTCTTTCTCCCGCAGAGCCACTGGCTGGGTGCGAACCGCCAACCTTTTGGTTAGCAGCTGAGTGCTTAACCACTGCGCCACCAGGGCTCCTCCAGTAATAACTGCAGTAGCTACCATTTCTTAAGAACCTACTTACACTGTAAGAAAAAAAATACACTGTTGTGGTTATAAATATGAACTCTGAAGCCAGCCTGTGGAGTTCAAATCCTGGCTCTGCTACTTGGGCAGTTTACTTAGCCTCCCTGGACCTGTTTCCTCACTTTAAAATATGGACAATAAAAGTATCCACCCCATGGGGTTGTTGTGAGAAATGAGTTCACACAGGAGGTGTGCTTAGAATAGTGCCTGGTATGTACCAAGCGCCACTGAAGTGTGAGCTACTGTCATTACTAAGTACTTTAGCACATACATGGCCATTTACAGTGTTTTATGAGAAGAGTCAAACCAAAAAAACCCCACTGCCGCTGAGTTGATTCCGACCCTATAAGACAGAATAGAACTGCCCGTCAGGTTTCCAAGGAGCAGCTGGTTACCAAGACCTTTTGGTCAGCAGCTGAGCTCTTAACTATTGCGCCACCTGGGCTCCATGAGAAGAGTCAAGGATATATTAATATCGCCATTTCACATTCAGAGAAGTTCAGCCACTTGTTCAGTGTCACATAACTGGCAGCACTGGGACTCGAATCCCCAGCAGATGCCCTTACCCACTCTTCCTTCCTGCACCCCACCATGCTCCTCCTGATGCAAGGCAGGGGTTCGGCAGGGCCCTCTCAGGATCCCCCCAGGAAGGGTTGGGCCTGCCACCTGCAGAGCTGCCAGAAAGGGTGTCCAGTTCCTCCTCAGTGAGCAGTGAGTGACCTCTAACTCCAAGCCACATCCTCCTCCCTCAGCTGCCAGGACTGTGAGAAGCAGGGCCCCAGCCTCTACTTAAACGTCCCCTGTACTGGCTGCTCCCTCTGGCTGGACCGTTCTTCCCCAGATTTGTGTGCACAGCATCCTCCCTCCTTGTATTCACGTCTCTGTTCCAAGCTTACCTTCTCTGAGAGGCCTGCCCTGACTCCCTGCAGCTGACACCATCAGTGCCTCACCCATATCCCTCTGTGCGAAGCATTTCTGCATACACCACCTGACTTCCAACTGCCAGCACCTGTCACTCTACCTGAGCGCCCTCTCTGCTGATGCTCCAGGCCAGTGCAGACTGGTGAGTTAAGATCTCACATCCCCAGCAGCCCTCACCCACGAGTGACAGGAAGTGGCCCTATCGAAATGGAATAACTCTGAAGAGCATATTCTTCACTGCCTCTAGAAGCCTGCAGTGGTAATCACTTTATATGGCCACTTTTTTGGCTCCCTTTCCATTTCACTTTAATGGTGTTTCCTGGAATCTCTGCCCCGGCGGCACAAACAGTTAAGCATTCGGCTGCTAACTAAAAGGTTGGTGGTTTGAACCCACCCAGTGGCTCCACAAGAGAAAGACCTGGTGATCTACTTCCAGAAAGATTACTGCCAAGAAAACCCTATGGGGCAGTTCTAGTGTCATGTGGGTCAGAATCGACTTGACAGCACCTAACAGCAACTTCCCTAATAAATTATTTGCACTCAGATCCTTGTCTCAGGGTCTGCTTCTGGAAGAACCCAAATGAAGGCACCACCCTATCCAAAAAAGCTGTCCCCATCATTCCCTCACCCCACTTTATTTTTCTTCATAGCACTTACCACTACCCACAACTATATTACTTATTTGCAGCCACAGCTGTCATTTTCTCTGCCTCGTCCACCATGCTATGAACACTATCAGAAGAGAGGCTGTCTCATTGTTCACCAGAGTCCCTAGTGCCTGTGTCAGCGCCTATCACATAGTCAGCGCTCAAAAAATATTTGGAATGGAATAGATTCCCCTCCCCCACCCACCACCATAAACTACAGGCAGTCCCCGATTACAAGTTCCATTCCTAAATCTATCTTTAAGTCGAATTTGTATGTACGTCAGAACAGTTAGGTACGGTTTGTAGCTAACGTTAGTTAGTTAAATGTTTGTCTTAAAAAAAAAAATCCCAAACCCGTTGCCATCAAGTCGATTACAAGTCATAGCAACCTCATAGGTTTGTCTTAGTATACAGTATAGAGTGTACCTTTCTATGCATAAAAACATTAAAGAAACACTTCCAGATACACTAAAACATCTTTAACATAATAATACAGTAGTAATAGTAATAACGTGCCTCAATCAAATTTGTAATATAATAGGCTTCACGTGGGTTGTTACGTTGGGTCAGACGTTAGCAACCCAGGGACTGCCTGTAGCTTTACTGGAACTTGTACCTCAATGCTCCTTTACTCCTCACTGGGTTGTCTGATGGGTTGGCATAACCCGTAAAGGAGCCTCAGGGTTAAAGTAACCCCAGAGCCTTTGGAAAGAAGGAGAGACTCTAAAGTGCCAGGGTGAGCCACCCTTCTAGGCCACTGGAAGAAAGGAAAATCTCTGGCCTGTGACTAAGATAAAATATTTATGGTTCCTGAAGAGAGAAAAAGAGCCACGAGTGGGAGAGGGAGGGAGCCCTTCTCTGAGGTCAAGACTAAGTGTAAGATAAAAAGCAAGAGGTTCAAGGCAAAGAAGCCTGGGAAGCTGACTTCGCTGTGTGACCTCCGGCAAGTTGCCTCCCTTATCTGGGCTTCAGTTTCTCTACTAACAAAACAATGATCATGCTAGTCCCAGCTCTGAGGACCTAAGGGGTAAGGAAACAGGCCAGGTCAGGGATCAGGTCTAACCTTAACTACCCTTCAGCTTAGTACCATCATTTAACTATAGGCCTCAGACCTCTAGCACTGGACCCAGGGCCTGGCTGGTTATGACCTCAGGTAAGCCCATCCCGGTACCACCCAACCCATGCACACATCCCACAACCTCCCTCCCTGCCCTGTGGCCACTGCTGTCCTCAGGGGCACCAGCTCTCCGCATGGCCAGAGAGTCCACGGGGCACACTGGTAAGACCCCTAGGCTGGGAGTTGGAACTCTGCCTCTTGGAAGCTCTATGTCCAGGGCCAGTGACACCACTTCCTTGAGCCTCAGTTCCTTTATCTCTAAAACGGGTCTGATGGTAAGAATCCCCTGCTCTGTCACCTCACGGGAGCAAATGAAAGAATGGAAGTAAAAACACTTCGCAAACCATAAAAGACAAAGGCAATACTTAGCATTCGTTTAACACTTCCTCTGTGCCAGGCATGATTTCATTTAACCCCCACAAAGACATCCAAGGCAGGTACTAGTGTTATTTGCAATTTGCAGATGAGGAAACTGGGTCTTAATAATGAGAGATGGGGGGGATTTGAATCCAGATCAGTCTGGGTACAGAAGGCTCAGGAACAGCAGCACTCTGGGCTTACTAGGGTGAGGGGCAGCCCTCCTCTTCTTTCCTCTGCAGGTGGCAACAGGCTTCGAGCCCCCAAAACCTGTTCCACTGCAGGATTAACCATGTGGAAGGTCCAGACGACAGGCAGGGGGAAGGGGAGGGGGAGACGGAAACCACCAATTAGGTGCCAGAAGGGAGTATTATTATCAGTAATCTTCTAACACCCTGGCTGGGTAAGAATTTTTATCCCGGTTTTGCAGATGAGGAAACAGGGTTATAAAGGATAAGTCAACCTGCCCAAGATCAGAGTAGGCAGGAGAAACTCTTTTCCACCACCCCCCAGGTGGCTCCCTCTTCCCTGCTCCCAAATTCAGAGGTGCTGCTAAGCTCCCCTCCCTTGCCTAGGGCCCACAGCCCCCCTTACTCCATAACCACCTCCCTTGGGGATGCCCCACCCACCCTCTCTCCCTCATCCCAGAAAAGAACCACAGAGTTCCCCCATTGAAACAGACACCATCATTCTCAGAAGCAGTGGGCAACTCCCACTCCTGGTGGAATCCCACAAATATGTAAAGGGGATATTTTGGGAGCCAAGAAGTGTGGAAGATGGTCCCTGCCCCGCCTGGCACTCCCACTAGCAGGCACCAGCCCAAGTTCCTGATGCCAGTTTCGTATAGGAGGCGGCTACAGCTGAACAGCAGAGTAGGGCAAGTGGAGGGGCAGGGCAGACTCCCTAGGCCCAGACAGGCTGGCACTCCTAGGAGAGGGAGCTCGGGCTTCCCTGGTGGGACCATGGAAGGCAAAGAGGGAATGGGCGTGTGCATGTGGCTGCACTCCCTGCTGTTTCCTGGAGTGGGAGAGGCCTTGGCCAAGGTGGCAGAGGAGGAGGAGGAAGAGACCAGGTGAGGGAAGGTGTGTGCATGAGTCTTGGGCTTTGGCTCCACATCCGCCAGGAAGGCCTGCGTGAGCCCAGGAAAGCCGCTTCACCTCTCTGGGCCTCCATTTCCCCTCGTGAAAAAGGAGGGATCTGGGCTGGGTTTCTCAGGCCTCAGCGGAACGTGCCAGGTGACGGGCTGCAACCGGAGACAAGGGAGAGATGGGGGAAGGAGGCCAGATGAGGCCCCTCCCAGCCTCCCAAATGCCCCTGGGAGGTGGCGGCGAAGCCTGCCATTTGCCTGGGCGCCCCGGGACTTTAGAAACCCCAGGGGGGAGGTGCGAGAGAAAACAGGTTTCAAAAATAGCCGGGATGCCAGCTTCACCACTTCGACCTGGCTAGTGGAGGAAAAGCGGGGGTGTAGACTGCCCGGTGTGAGAGACCTACGGAGACCCAGGCCGGGCCTCGCCCCCAACCTCAACCAAGTACCTGCGACCCCAGGCTCACATTCGAGTGGGTCTTTGGGCACCCGGGAGTCAAGAGAGGGCATCGTAGGTTGGACTAGGGGAGGAGGCAAGTGTGCTGCCGCCCCTCGTTAACCTCTCAGAGGGGGCGCAAGGGTGCGAGGACCTGGCCATCCTCCCAAGCCCCTGCGCCCACTCCCCTCCCCCGGCCACCGACTGCGAGCTCCTGCCTCCCCCAAGCTGTGCAGAGCAGGTCAGCTTTCCTCTCCTGACCTGCAACCCCGTCCCACTCCCGCTTACACCTGGGCACCCCGAGATCCAGCCTCGTCCCCAAGTTCCTGCCCCTCCTGCCCGGCTGCACAGAGCGAGGGAGACACAACTTGACACCGAGCGACCTCCCAGCCCCGCCGGGCCCTGCCTCTCCTCAACGTCACCGAACTCCAGGCGCCGCGGGAGGCCCGTCTGCCGCGGCCCGACCCCGGCCCGGCCCCGGGGGACGCGCACACACTCACTCCGGTGCCGGCCGGCGCCCCCCCAGCTCTGCTTGGCGATGCTGGGGCTCCGGATCAGTGCCCGCCCCGCGGACTTGAGCGCGTCCATGGCTCGCTCCGATTGCCGCGGCCAAAACTCCGTAAGGAAAAACTTTCCGCCGGGGCCAGGCGGCGCGCGCTCCGCGCTCTCCCTTCCCCCGCGCGAGCTCCGCTGCGTCGTCCGGAGGGACGGGGCCAATGCCTTCCAAGCCCCGCCCCCGGACCCGCCCCCGACGGCCCTACCTCGCCCCGCCTGCCCTACCCTGCCCTGCCCTACCCTCAGAGCAGGGCTGGGCGCGCCGCGCTACCTGGCCCGGCGCGGACTAAAGGCCTCGTTGTGGTCGAGTCCATTCCAACTCATAGCGACCGTATTTAGACACAGTAGAACTGCCCCATAGGGCTTCCAAGGAGCATCTGGTGGATTTGAACCCCTAAAATAATGAGCTGAAAAGAGGACGGCTCCTCCTTTCCCACCCTCTCTCTCACCTCATTTCCCCCACCCAATAGGAACTGGCAGGTCAGAGAGCCGCCGCCGCCACACCGCGGGACTCTCCCCTTCGGAAGGCCCGACCCTAGGATTTCCTAGACAGCCCAGCTGAAAGGTACTTGGAGACCACTTTATGGATGGGAAGACTGAGGGCCGGAGAGGGGTCCTGTCCAGAGGCAATAGCAGGGAGATGGCTAGGACAGAGGGAGGCTTAGAAGGAGAGGGTGGATGTTGTAGAACTTTGCTGGGAATGGGCAGGAGTATAAAAGTTGGCCTTAGCAAGACCAACTGGCACCTTACCCACATAGCACCCAGGCTGTTCCTTGGCACCACCTGGGCACACTGTTCCCCTCCCCACCCCCAAGGAGGCCTCACAAGGCGGTGTGTTTTAGCTTCTGACACTGACTCGCCGGGCAACTCGGGCAAGACCTTGCCCTCTCTGTGTCTTGTTCTTTATCTGTAAAATAAGAGGGGACCCCATCACCATTGGTCCTCCCAACCTAACAGGGCTGATGTGCTGCATGACCTCGACCCAGCCCCCCTCCCCCCCCCCGCCCCTTTTCCTAGGACGCTCTTGGAGGGGCCAAGAGTCTCCCTTCTAGAATTCCTCAAGCAGATGCCCTAAAGCCAGGATTCTAGAACTGTGACTCTGTAGGATCCTGTGACTTCCTGTCAAACTGCCAAAAGGAGTCAGAAGGAGAGTATGTACATTCAGGCCCAGGGTCTGGCTTCTTTTGGGTGGAGGTGCCTCAGCCAGGCGAGCTAGAGAGAGAGCAGGGCGAGCTAACCCTCACAGTCAGCCTCTGTGCTTGCTCCAGGGTCAGAAGCCAGGAGCCTGGTTTCTGTGTTGGAGGAGAGAGGAGGCTGTGCTAGTCCCAGCTGGCTGGGGAGGCCTGGACAACACTGCCACTCCCTGTTCATAAACAAAGTGGGTTTTCCAACCATTCTGTCTTTGCTTCTCCCAACATCATGACTAATGTGGATGAGGCAACCAGAAACAGACCCATTTTACAGAGAAGGAGCCTGAGGCTAGAAGTGAAGCATTCACCAAGGCTCTCCAGCAAGTCAGAGACCCAGATCAGACTCAAACTCAGGCCCATAGGCCAGAGTAGAATGCTTAGGGTTTGAACCCAACTCTCCTCCTTTATGTAGTTGTTAACCTTAGCAAATCTCTCACCTTTCTGAGCCTCATCTGTAAAAGGGGCAACAATACCTATTCCACAGGACTGTTTGCAAGCAGTTGGAGAGACTGAGTCTTGTCCTTGAGAACTCACCTTTAAAGTCACTTCCTCCAGGAAGCCTCCCCAGACTCCCACCCATGGGTTAGGTTTCTCCCTGTGGGCTCTCACAGTCCTGGGCTTTTGGCATAACAAGTATTGCCACTGCCTGTTTTTACTCTTCTCACCCCCACCAGACTTTGTGTCCTTCAAGGGCAGCAAGTTTTTCTGATTCATTTGTGAAGCCCAAACGCCTAGCAAGGGGTCCAAATGGAGTTGGAAGGCAGTCAGTGTTCCTTTCTTCCCTCTCTCCTCTCTCCTTTCCTTCCTCTCTCCAGCTTTTACCCACACCAGGATGCCTCCTCCCACAGAAGGACAGAAGGGCTGTGGCGATAGGTAGTTAGGTCCTCAGGGCTGAGCCCCTCAGCTCTCTTACCCTGAGCCAACTGGGTCTTGGAGTGGCAGAGAGAACATTCTGGAGCCCGAAGGAAAAGCAGTCACCCAGGGCTGTCTAGGAAAGGGCAGTGGGCAGCGTGGGCTGGAAGGGGGCACTGTATGGGCCTGGTACGCAATCAGGCCTGGAGATGTGCATGCAAGGAAGGCTGTTTGTGGGGCCTTCACATCCTCCCAGAGATGATGCTGGGAGCTGTCAGCCATGCATTCCCCGCAGAGGGCAGCCTGCTTGTGTCCTGCTGATTCCAGAAACAGAAGCAGAAACAGAAGGTCAGAGCTGCAAGGGGCCGCCTCTGAGGTCCCATGTCCAACCCCTCATTTCACAGCTGAAGAGTCTGAGGCCCAGAGAGGGGCAGTGACTTGCCCAAGGTCACACAGCAAGCCAGGACTGGAAGCCAGGTCTCCTGCCTCCCAGACCGGATGCTTATAAAACCAAGGAGGGAGTAAAGAAATCTTGAAAATACACCAGTATTCAAGAAGGGGGTTTAGGGTGATTTTTCTTTTCTTTCTTTCTTTGCCTTATCTGGTCTGTCTCTGCAGAAATTTCTAAAATGATCATATATCCTTTAGTAAGCAGAAAGAAAAAAAAAAAGGGAGAAAAAGCTACCTATAGGAATCACTGGCTTTAGTGTTGAGGACAGTGGGATCAGAACTACAGTCTTACTGCTTTCTCTCCCACTGGGCCCTCCTGGGACCCCAATGAGGTAGTGGGCTTCAGGGCTGTCAGCTTCTCTCCAGCAGTCACTGGAGCTTATAGTGGGACCAAGACAGAAGCCTAGACAGGGATCAGGAACCCTGGTTTCCTCAAGTACCGTGTCCTTCTCTCTTTACTTCCCTGAGTTAGATCCTTCACCTGGCTGGGCCTCAGTTTTTCTATCTGTAAAATGGGAGTTATCAGTGGAAGACAGGAAAGCACAGTGGTTAAACATATGAATGCTGGAGGCTGGAATCCGGGCTCCCTCACTTCTTTACTTCATGACCTTGGGGAAGTCATTTAAATTCCATGGACCTCAGTTTCTTCATCTATAAAATGTGGACTGTGTCTCATTAGGTTGTTGTGAGGATTAAATGAGTTAATATTTGTATTATGACTTGCATATAGCGAGTGCTATATATGTTGCTTATTTTAATAAAAATAAAATCAACACTTTCCTAACTGGATAAACAGTGAAGATGAAATGGCTGGGTGGTTACTATCATTGTTATTCTTGGCTGGTCCTCAGTGAAGGGAGCTCTCTCAGGACTGGAAGCAGCCTGGCCCAGTCTGAGCTGTGAGCATCCAGCCTCATGACAGCCCCCACAGTGCCCTGCCCCTGCCAACTGGCAGGGCAGGGCTGCCCTACCCTCCCTCAGGCCCAGGTCTAAGGCAGCCTCTATCCAGGGAGTCAGGGAACCTGGGTTACAGGGTGAGTCGGGAGCCCCAGGGATTCTTGCTTAGACTCAGCTCTGACCTTTCACCCTACCTGCAGGGCCTCTGCTGCTTGCTGTGCCCCACTGACCTGGCAGCCCTAATCAGTTGCCTCTGAATCCCTCCTTCTCAGACCCTTCCTACACTGCTTTCTCTCCTAGAAACATCCAGGTAGATTTCCTCCCTGCCTCTCCTGGCTTCCCTGCCTTTGCCCAGAATGTCTAGCTGACCTTCTCCCCAACAGCCACGGTCACAGCTACCCATACACCAGCCTTCCTTCCCCAACACACGCACACACTATTTGACCTTGGAGTTTTCTACATGCCTGAGCTCTAAAACCAAATCCTCCATTTATAGCTATGTAACCTTAGCTGGAGAGGGCACTGCTGGTTCGGTGGTAGAATTGTCACCTTTCATTCAGGAGACCCAGGTTCGATTCCTAGCCGATACACCTCATGCACAGCCACGCAGCCACCACCCCTCTCTCAGTAGAGGCTTGGGTGTTGCTATGATGTTGAGCAGGTTATAGTGGAGCTTCCAGACTAAGATGGACTAGGAAGAAAGGCCTGGTGATCTACTTCTGAAAATCAGTCAGTGAAAACCCTGTGGATCACGACAGTCCGATCCACAACTGATCATGGAGATGGCACAGGACTGGCAACGTTTCAATCCATTGTGTGTGGAGTCGCTATGAGTCAGGGGCTAACTCGATGGCAGCTGACAACCTTAGCTGACTCTGAGACTCAGTTTGCTCATCTGTGAATGGGGAGCATACCTGCCTTGGAAGGCTTTGTAAGGCTTCTGTAGGATAATATGTGGGAAGTGATTAGCCCAGACCTTGGCATGTGGCACCCCTCAGTAAATAGTAACTCTGGTTGTTGGTGAACTTGTTTGCCTCCCCCAGCAGCCTGAGCATGCCTCAAGCACGGGGACAATCCTTGTCCACCCCAGGACCCCCTAGAGCAGCTGACCAGTGTCTGGCATAGAGGAGGTGCCCAGTACACATCCCAGGACTTAAGTCACATCCTCTGGCTTTCAGTGTGTGCCCAGCAAGTAAGCAGGTGACCCTCTGCATTTGGAGGAACAGCAGTGCCTGTGGGGCTGGAGGAGGTGCTCCTGAGGGGCCCCTTGGCTGCTGCCTGTCTAGTCTGCCCTCCTTCAGGAGGGCCAATAGCTGTCTCCTCCCCAGCCTGGGCGTCCTCGGGAGAACTCTGGGTTATGGAGCCACTGAGCTAATTAAGAATGACAAAGCACCATGTAATTGCCAGCGATTGATGAGTTCCCTGCCTTTTCCTGCCTCTCCTGCCTTCCTTGGCCTGGTGGTCACTGCCCTGTTGAGGAGGCAGGCGGAGTGACATAACTGAGTACAGGCTAGTGTCAGGCGTCCTGGAGGCTGGCCACCCCCACCACCCACTTGTCCTGGGACCCTGGGCAAGGAAGTTCCCTTATTACATTAGTTCCATTTCCTCCTCTGCAGGGCTCTTGACCTTGTGTTCACCCACTGCCATTGAGTTAGCTCTGATTCTCAGTGACCCTACGACAAAGTAACCAGACCTTGTGTTAAGGTGGGGGTGAAGGAAGGGACAAGGCTAACGGGCCGGGCTAAAGGGGCTCTGCTGAGGGACTGAGCTGCATCTACCGAACTGGCTGAGTGCAACAAGGTGGACAGCCCTGGGTTTGAATCCCAGCTCTGCCACCCACCAGTTGTGTGATCTTGGGCAGGTCACCTAACTTCTCATCTGTAAAATGGGGACATGCTTGAGAGCACTTAGCTCTTACTAGGAGAATGTGCATTTGTTCTAAACCTGTGCCTCTAACAGAGAGCCTTGGACAGACCCATCCTTATCAAGATGAGTACAGACTAAGTGCTAAGGAACTTGTAGAACAATTTGACAGAGTAATATTATGTCTGTTGAATCTAATAATAAAAAGATTAGGCTTATTTTTTGGTCTTTATTTTATTTTTTTCTAGTAACTCATTTTCATTGTATCTTACAAAAGTTTTGGTCTGTGACAGAAAATTTTTTTAAATAGGTCCTTTTTCACAGGTGGTTTGAGAAGGACTGCTTTAGGGGATTTTGTAAAACAGGCATGGTAACAATCTCACCACAATATTTACATAGTTTTAGGGTTTGATTTCCAGGAATTTTCAACTTCTGTGACTCTCAGCTTCTTGGATTATTTGCTCAGCATACAGATTGAATAGGTATGGTGAAAGGATACAACCCTGATGCACATCTTTCCTGACTTTAAACCACACAGTATCCTCTTGTTCTGTTCCAACGACTGCCTCTTGATCTGGGTACAGGTTCCTCATGAGCACGATTAAGTGCTCTGGAATACCCATTCTTCTCAATGTTATCCATAATTTGTTATGATCCACGCAGTCGAATGCCTTTGCATAGTCAATAAAACATAGGTAAACATCTTTCTGGTATTCTCTGCTTTCAGCTAGGATCCATCTGACATCAGCAATGATATCCCTGGTTCCACATCCTCTTCTGAATCTGGCTTGAATTTCTGGCAGTTCCCTGTCGATATACTGCTGCAGCTGCTTTTGAATGATCTTCAGCAAAATTTTACTTGTATATGATATTAACAGTATTGTTCTATAATTTCCGCATTCAGTTGGATCACCTTTCTTGGGAATAGGCATAAATATGGATGTCTTCCAGTCGGTTGACCAGGTAGCTATCTTCCAAATTTCTTGTCATAGACAAGTGAGCACTTCCAGCACTGCATCCATTTGTTGAAACATCTCAACTGATATTCCGTCAATTCCTGGAGACTTGTTTTTTACCACTGCCTTCAGTGCAGCTTGGACTTCTTCCTTTGGTAGTATCAATTCCTGATCACGTGTTACTTCCTGAAATGGTTGAATGTCGACCAATTCTTTCTTTTTTTTAATTGTGTTTTAAATGAAAGTTTACATTTCAAGTTAGTTTCTCATACAAAAATTTATACACACATTGCTATGTGACCCTAGTTGCTCTCCCCATACTGCGACAGCACACTCTTCTTTTCCACCCTGGATTTCCCATGTCTGTTCAACCAGCTCCTGACCCTCTCTACCTTCTCATCTCACCTCCAGACTGGAGCTGCCCATTTAGTCTCATGTATCTACTTCAGCTAAGAAGCACACTCTTCATGAGTATCATATTATGTCCCATAGTCCAGTCTAATCTTTGTCTGAAGAGTTGGCCTCGGGAATGGTTTTAGTTCTGGGTTGACAGAGAGTCCGGGGGCCATGGTTTCTGGGGTTCCTCCAGTCTCAGTCAGACCATTAAGTCTGGTCTTTTTACTAGAATTTGAGTTCTGCACCCCACTTTTCTCCTGCTCCATCAGGGACTCCCTTGTGTTCCCTGTCAGGGCAGTGATTGGTGGTAGCTGGGCACCGTCTTGTTCTTCTGGTCTCAGGCTGATGAAGTCTCTGGTTTACGTAGCCCTTTCTGTCTCTTGGGCTAATACTTTCCTTGTGACTTCGGTGTTCTTCATTCTCCTTTACTCCAGGTGGGTTGGGACCAATTGATGCATCTTAGATGTCTGCTCACTATATTTTAAGACCCCAGACACCACTCACCAAAGTAGGATGCAGAACGTTTTTGTAACAAACTTTGTTATAGCTCCTTTGCCGAGGCACAGGCATAGGGATCCATGGACTTTGAGTGCCTTTCACCCCGCATAGACTTGTGTGGGCCCATTTCAACAGCGTAGGCCCTTATTACTGCAGTACAACAGGGTATATACCTGAAGTCTAACTTCAACTGTTTCAGCTGTGAAGTGGCAGGTTCGTGACATTTGACACTGCCCCATTAAGCAGGGTCTTCACCTACCCACATCAGAAGCCTGAGGACTGGTGGCTCCACCCATGCCACCTAGCCACTTGCAATAGGGGCCCAAGAACAAGAGGTGCCTCCCAGTCCTTATAACCAACAGCATTGGGTGCTCATAGTCCAGCTGCAAAACTCACCCACCTATGCGCTCTAAGGAACAGGGACATGTCTTCCTGGACACTCGGGGGCAGGCGTCAGCCCCCTGCCTTGCTCAGAGTGTGTCCCCCTGCTGCAGCCAGGTGCCTGTGCCTACACCAATCACCCATGCCTGTCTAGGACTGTAGGTGAGAGCCTGCATCACACACTTGGTGGCTATCTACCTAGGCACCTGAGCTGAACCCATACAGGAGGAGTGGGCGGACTCCTTAGCTGACATACCTAGTAATGGATCTAACCACCTGGTGACAAGACATTAGAGCTTCAAAGGATCCAATAATCAAACTAGCTCACAGGAGCAGCCTATTAGGGCATAGCAAAACAAAACCAGAAGTTAGGACACAGCAAACAAACATAAAATAAATAAATATAATAACTTATTGATGGCTCAGAGACAACAGTCAATATCAAATCAAATAAAGAGGCAGTCCATGACGGCTTCAGCAAGCTCCCAAAATAAAGAATCTAGAACTTTTCCAGAAGAAGAGAACTCCTTGGAATTATAGGAGGCAGAATACAAAAGATTAATATACAGAGCTCTTCAAGAGATTAAGAAGGAAATTAAGCAAAATGCAGAACACACAATAGAAGAAATTAAAAAGATTAGAGAAGAGCATAATGACAAATTCAACAGGCTGCAAGAATCCATAAAGAGACAGCAATCAGAAATCCAGAAGATTAACAATAAAATGTCAGAATTAGACAACTCAATAGAAACTCATAGGAGCAGAATTGAGGCAATGGAAGTCAGAATTAGTGAGATTGAAGACAAAGCACTT
>NW_004443984.1:4191234-4215940 GCF_000243295.1 Trichechus manatus latirostris
TACTAACTAGATAGTAGATAAGAATTATCTTAGGTGAAGGGAAGGACAGCACACACTACAGGGGAAGTCAGCACAACTGGACTAAACCAAAGCTAAAAGTTTCCTGAGTCCATTTACTTTTCTTGTATGGATTCAGCTCAGGTGTCCAAGCAGTTGGTCACCAAGTGTGTGGTGCAGACTCTCACCTACAGTCCTAGGTGGGCAGGCGTGATTGATGTAGGCAGAGGTATTTGGCTGCAGTAGGGGGTCTCACTCTGAGCAAGGTAGAGGGCTGACAGCTGCCCCTGAGTTTCTGGGAGGAAAGTATGCCCTGTTCCCTAGAGTGCATAGGTGTGTGGGTTTTGCAGCTGGACTATTGGCTTTCAATGCTGTTGTCTGTAAGGACTGGGAGGCACCACTTATCTTTGCACCGCTGTCACTGGTGGCTAGGTGGCATGGGTGGAGCCACCAGTCCTCAGGCCCCTGATGTGGGTAGGTGAGGACGCTGCTTAATGGACAGAGCGGTGTCAAATGTTACAAACCTGACACTCCACCATATAGCTGATACAGTTGAAGTTAGGCTTCAGGTATATACCCTGTTGTACTATGCTAATGAGGGCCTACGCTGTTGAAACGGGCTGACATAGGACTATGCAGCGGTGAAAGGCATTCAAAGTCCATGGACTCCTTATGCCTGTGCGTAGGAAAGGAGCTGTGCCTAACCTAAGTTCCCAGTTTAGGGGAGCTGGCAGATTATTTTTTCCTGTTTGCTAATTTGTTCTCTGTCCAAGGCCAGGAGAATGGCTCAGGGTGCGTTACAGCTCCTTACTTCTGGCCCAGGGGATGCAGCAATGGCTGAAGCTGGCCCAGGACCTGGTGCAGAGTGGGGAGGGGGCAGGTAAATGGGAGAGAGGTTTTTCCCAAGGGGGGTGATTTTTGATCCGAGCAGTAGGTTAGACTCGTGTACGTATCTTGCTGATTGAGCGTCACTTCTCACTGGTTCTGGAGGCTTGAGGAGACTCTCCACCACTCGGTCTCTCCCAATGTGTAAAATGTGTTCCGAGTGCCACTGCTTGCCTCACCGCCTGCACTGGCTGCAGGGTGCCGGTTCCCACCAGGTCAGGTCTAGCAACTCCTCCCTGCTTCTGAACTGTCTCTTCCTCACCCTGCCACTCAGTCCGATTCCTCAATTTTGCCTTTGATGTTCAAGGCTCCTAGATTGTCATATATAATCAATTCACTTGTTTTTTCAGGACTTTGTTGTAAGAAGGACCACAGGAAGTGTTTGATTACTCCACCATCTTGGCCCCGCCTTGACCAATTCTTTTTGGTATAGTGACTGTGTATTTATTCCATCTTCTTTTGATGTTTCCTGCGTCATTTAATATTTTCCTTGTAGCATCCTTCACTATTGCAACTCAAGTGTTGAATTTTTTCTTCAGTTCTTTCAGCTTAAGAAATGCCCAACATGTTCTTCCTCTTTGGTTTTCTATCTCCAGCTTTTTGCACATGTCATTGTAATACTTTACTTTGTCTTCTCAAGCTGCCCTTTGAAATCTGCTGTTCAGTTCTTTTGCGTCATCGTTTCTTCCTTTTGCTTCGAAGAGCAAGTTTCAGAGTCTCTTCTGACATCTGTTTTGGTCTTTTCTTTCTTTCCTGTCTTTTTAATGACCTCTTGCTTTCTTCATGTATGATGTCCTTGATGTCATTCCACAACTCGTCTGGTCTTCGGTCATTAGTGTTCAACATGTCAAGTCTGTTCTCAAGATGGTCTCTAAATTCAGGTGGGATATACTCAAGGTCATACTTTGGCTCTCATGGACCTGTCCTAATTTTCTTCAGTTTCAACTTGAACTTGCATATGAGCAATTGATGGTCTGTTCCGCAGTCAGACCCTGGCCTTGTTCTGACTGATGATATTGAGCTTTTCCATCGTCTCTTTCCACAGATGTAGTCAGTCTGATTCCTGTGTATTCCATCTGGAGAGGTCCACATGTATAGTTGCCGTTTATGTTGGCGAAGAAAAGTATTTGCAAGGAAGTCGTTGGTCTTGCAAAATTCCGTCATGCGATCTCCAGCATCGTTTCTATCACAAGGCCATATTTTCCAACTGTCCATCCTTCTTTGTTTCCAACTCTACGAAGAAGAATGGGGCATCAAGATTGGAGGAAGATGCATTAACAACCTGTGTTGTGCAGATGACACAACCTTGCTTGCTGAAAGTGAGAAGGACTTGAAGCCCATACTGATGAAGATCAAAGACCACAGCCTTCAGTATGGATTACACTTCAACATAAAGAAAACAAAAATCATCACAACTGGGCCAATAAACAATATCATGATGAGTGGAGAAAATATTGAAGTTGTCAAGGATTTCATTTTACCTGCATCCACAATCAACACCCACGGAACCAACAGTCTAGAAATCAAACCACACATTGCATTGGGCAAATATGCTGCAAAAGACCTCTTTAAAGTATTAAAAAGCAAAGATGTCACCTTGAAGATTAAGGTGTGCCTGACCCAAGCCATGGTGTTTTCAATTGCCTCATATGCATGTGAAAGCTGGACAATGAATAAGGAAGACTGAAGAGCTGACGCCTTTGAATTGTGGTGCTGACGAAGAATACTGAATATACCATGGACTGCCAAAAGAATGAACAACTCTGTATTGGAAGAAGTATAACCAGAATGCTCCTTAGAAGCAAGGGTGGCAAGACTATATGTCACATACTTGGGACATATCATCAGGAGGGATCAGTTGCTGGAGAAGGACATCATGCTTGGTAAAGTAGGGGTTCAGTGAAAAAGAGGAAGACCCTCAAGGGGATGGATTGACACAGTGGCTGCAACAATGGGCTCAAGCATAACAATGATTGTGAGGGTGGCCCAGGACCAGACATTGTTTTGTTCTGTTGTACCTAGGGTCACTATGAATCGGAAGTGACTCGAAGGCAACTAACAACAACAACAGCAACAACAACGGCTCCCAAGGGGACCTGGTGGCACAGCGGTTAAGTGTTTAGCTGCTAACCAAAAGGTCTGCAGTTCAAATCCACCAGCCATTCCTTGGAAACCATATGGGGCAGTTCTACTCTGTCCTATAGAGTCTGGCTTTCAAGGCCCTTCCCATTCTAATCCCAAACTACCTTCCCATCTTGCCTCCTCCCCAACTACACACCCACATCATACAGCCCTGCTCTCTTTCCCCTAACTCCCCATGCCTTCTTATTCTTCTATGCCTTTACCTATGCTATTCCTTATACCTGGAATGCCTTTCCTCACTTTGCTCTCCGACCAGCAAACTCCTATTCATCCTTCAAGGCTCAAACTAAATGTCACTGCTCCTGGGAAGCCTTTCCCAGTGTCACCCCTGCTGCCATTCCAGGCAGAGTTAGTTGTTCCCTCCTCCATGCTCCCACAGTGCAGCATAATATGTGGTGGCAGGACGTTGCAGTGGTTATGGCTACAGGCTCAGTAGGTTTCAGACCTGATTTTGCCAGCTTTATGATCTTGGGCAACGTGGGGTGCCATGATTGGAACTGGCTCAATGGCGATGGGTTTGGTTTTGGCTGGGTGATCTTGGGCTGAGCCATCTGTACAGTGGGGTCTGCTGTGAGGAGTACAGATGATGTGTGAAAAGTTCACAGCCCCCTGGCACGTAGCAGAGACTTAAGATGTGGTGGCTGTTGTTAATATTATATCTGTCTCCCTACTAGTCCAGTTGCTCTTTGAGAGCAGACACTCGAGAGGGTCTGATTTACCTGGGTGTTTTTGGTTCGTGGCACAGGGCTTGCACAGGGGGTGTGTTGGATGCAGGTCTCAAACTGCTCCCTGCCTCATGGTGCTGGCAGCTGTGGCTCCTTTGTCACTGGAGTGCTGATAAACCAGCTCTCTGGAAGAAAAAAAAAGTCCTGATTTGTAGCATTTGCCAATTTCCACGTTGTAAATACACCTACTATGGCCAATTTCAAACTACCGAAAGTTAACAGCTAGCCTGGAAAACTCCTGGATATTTAACAGTCTGCTCTGGTGAGCTGTCCAGATCCAGCACCCTCTGAGTGTTACTGTTCTGAGCAAAGGAGGAGCCAGAGCAGGCCCAGGCCCTCAGTTGAGGGGTGGGCTGGGCTCCCATGCCCTCCGTCCAGCCAGCACATTGAGGGCCACCCAAGGGAAGGGCCAGAAGTTCAGCCATGCCCCACACGGAGGTCGTTATTTATTCCTTCTCCCACCCCCAAGCCTCTTTGTTCTCTGGGATAAAAGCCTGTGAAATCGTTCATCTCTCTGCTCCCTCTGGAGAAGAACAGAGGCTGGGCCAGTGGGCCTAGCAGATCCATCCATCAGTGACTCTTGGGGGCCTGGGCAAGGTGAGAGCTGCCTGGATAGCCACACTGGGGCCAGTATGCAATAGCCTTGCCCTACAGCAGTTGAGGGCTGATCAAGCTAACACCAGTCACAGTGTCCCTTGGTCATAGTGGGGATCAAAAAAAGCTTATGCACAACTTCCTCTAACCTCCTTTCCTCCTACCCTCTCCTTTAGTCATGCCCAGCCTTGAAGCCTTTGCCTGTGCAGGTCCCTCTGCTTGGAATGCCCTCTCCCCTACTCCCCATTCTCCACCCTACAGAATCTTTATGCCTGGATGCCCAGCTGAAACACCAGTTCCTTTAAGAAGTCATTTGGAATCCCTCCAGGCCAACAGGAGTGGCTCTAGCCCTCCTCAGCAGGTACTGTGTGTGCATGCCTCCATTGCCCCTTTTCCAGCTCCTTCCCCCTCCCCCTACAAGAGCAGTTCTCCCTGGGATGCTGGTTAAAAAGGCAGATTCCCAAGCAACATCTCAGAGCAACTGTATCCACAGGTAGGGCCCAGGAATCTATGCCCCAGATGTGGATATAGGTAGTGAGAATCTGACCTTGAGAAACCCTGGCCTAGCTCACTGGGACTGTGCCTGATTCACCCTGAGAACCCATGACCCCTCACCTAGACCAGGTGCTCAATATGCCTCTGTTGGATTGAATCCAATGTCTGCTCCTGAGGGCAGTCTGTCTGGAAGGCCCATCCTTCCAGGGTGAGCTCAGGGCTGCTCCTGCACTTGTCGCCCTGGTGGTGGTGGGAGGAGGGCTGAAGAGTAAGAGGGTTGAGTGCAGGGAGTCTCCCCTCTCCTAGCACCGCTGCTTGGACTTCAGTCTCCTTACTAGTAAAATAGAGATAGATAGCAGCCATCCAGTTGGCTCTGACTCATGACAGCCCTGTATCTAACAGAATGAAACGTTGTTCTGTGTCATCCTCATGATCACCAGCATGTTCAAGTCCATCCATCTCATTAAGGGTCTCCCTCACCCTCATGCTGGCCCTCTGCTTTACCAAACGCAATGTCCTCCTCTAGCAGTTGATCCCTCCTGATGACGTGTCCAAAGCAAGGGAGTCGGACAAAGTTCTACTGAGATCCATAGAGTTTTCCTTGGCTGATTCTGGAGGTAGATCGCCAGGCCTTTCTTTCCAGTCTGTCTTAGTCTGGAAGCTCCCCTGAAACCTGTCCACCATGGATGACCCTGCTGGTATTTGAAATACCAGTGGCATAGCTTCCAGCGTCACAATAACACGCAAGCCACCACCGTACAACAAACTGACAGAAATAGGCAGAGAGAATAGCTACCTCCTGAGATTACTGTGACGATTAAATGAGATCATGCCTGAAGAGCTCATAGCACTGTGCTTGGGCCTGACACAATGTAAGTGCTCAATAAAAGTCTGCATTCAGAAGTAAAGTCCCAATTTCCTACCCTGGCTCATAAGACTGTGCGAGCTGACCGCTGCCTACCTCTCCTATCTCAGTTTGTAGCACTCTTACCCTTGACGATTAGCCTCTCTTTTAACTTGGATTAGCCAAGCTCATTCCCAACTCAGGGCCTTTGCACATGCTGTTCCCTCTGCTTAGAATTCTTTTCCCCTGATCTCAGGGGGGCTCCTCCTTGTCTCTCAGATTTTGGCTTAAATGTCATCTCTACGGAGAGGCCTTCCTTGGCCACCAATCTAAAGAATTTTCTGGTTACCTGATACTCATCTATAGAACATTTACCGCTGTCTCTTTCTTTCTTTGCTTATCATCTGCCTCCACCTGCCCAGAATGTCAGAGCAGGAACCTTGTCTTTCCCAATCACCGCTCTGAGTCTTGAACCCTGCCCAGCCTCGTTGGGACCCAATAAATGTTCATTATATTAATTGCTATTATTAAATATCCAGAATCTGAGGACCACCCTTCCAGGCTGGTCCAGGTCACCACCATCTCTCTCCTGGATTATTGTAATAGCCCCTGCTTGTCCTCCTGCCTCCCTGCAGCCGATTTTCAACCGAGCAGGGATCCTTTTACTTTTTCTTTTGTAAAATATATATATATATATATATATATACACATATATATGTATATATATATGTGTTATATATGTGTATATATATAAGTATATATATATATAAATATAAAACACAACATTTGCCAATTCAGCATTTTTCAGGTATATGATTTAGTGATAACATTTACGTTAATCATGTTGTGCAACCATCACCTATAATCGTTATCAAATTTCCCACCACCACTCATTGATTCCTAAACAATGACTCCCCTTTTCCTCCTCCCTTCTGCCCCTAGTAACCACTAATAAATTCAGGACTATGCATTTGCCAAGGAGCCCTGGTGGTGCAGCAGTTAAGCACTCAGCTGCTAACCCAAAAGTCAGCAGTTTGAACCCTCCCAGTGGCTACAGAGTAGAAAAGACCTGGTGATTTGGTCCCATAAAGATTACAGCCAAAACAAAAAACAAAACAAAACAAAACAAAAATGGTGCACTTCTACTCCGTCACATGGGGTTGCCATGAGTTGGAATTGACTCGATGTTAGTGGGTGGAAACCCTAGGTTCTTTCTTGGCATATCTCATATTGGCCAATAAACGAGAGACTGAGGTGGGAGAACAGGAAAGGCACATTTATTTTGTTGTACAAGGAAAAGGAGTCAGTCAGAGCTGCTACTGCCAAGACTGCTCCCCAAGGGTGGGCAGGCAAGTTACTTTTAAGGGGTTTACAAGTAAGGAGTTCATATAAGTTGCGTCAGCAACGTTCTTAATTATACTGTGCAAGCGCAATGGGGCTTACATATAACCTCCAGGCAAAAGCAGGATTCAAATGCAAAGGTGGGTAGGAGGAAGCCCAGCAAAGGAAGCAGGAATTTTAATACAATACTGTGGGGGAGGAAGCAAAACAAAGAAAACAGGATTTTTAATACAGCACTGTGGGAGCTCTGTCTCACTCCTTCCATTTCTTTTTGGACATTGGTCATTCAGGACCAGTGTCCATTTTGAACTATAGCCTGGCTCAGAATTGTTTGGCATATTTTCAGGGAGGGGCAAATATTGGACCTAGGCCTTTTACTGTGGCTACTGACCTTTTGTTGGTTTGTCACTATTTACTAAATATTAAAAGAAAAAGAGTGGCTTTTATGCCCTGTTTATGTGAGTGTTTCCATAAAAGATTTTGTTTTTCAGATTGTCTTAGCTATTGTCTTTATACCTCACGGCCCAGTTGATGTGTCTTCATGAGTCTTTGTGAGTCCAGCTCCAGCTGGGTCACATTCTTTATGCTCAAGGACAGGGAATAATGGCTCCAATATTATCTCCTAAATCATTCTTCTCTTTTGATTGGAGATTGGAGATAACACATTGATGATTAATACCTAGACTTAGTCAAGCCCTTAAATGGTGGCATGGCAGTCTCTTTAAACTGATGGTGCTGTTTTCTACCAGATACCATCTGGTTCTTCACCAGGATCTTAACTAAGAGGAATGTTCCCATCAATCCCATTGTGGAAGTGAGCAGACTCAATATGCATCAACATTTTAGCCTGAGGATTTTTAAGGGTCTAAGACAATAGAAGATGAGTTTTATTATGCCTAATAATATCGGGATATAGACTAAGGATATTATTAATTCTTGCAGTAATGATTTAGCCCATGTATTTATTCTTGATGGTAACTAACCAAATAAATCGGGTGTTTGTAAGAGTGTTATAGTGTGTACCCAAGTAGCTCGTTGTCTAATTCTGTTCTATTTCTCTTGTATTATTTTTCTGAATTGAAGAGGTATTTGCTACAGTACAGATTACCATTTCTTGGGCTAAAAATCTAAGGCTATTTTGTCATCTCATATCACCTTGGCTAATGAGATCAGAAATTACTGTTGTGTTTTTATCTCATTAACAACTTCATCTGTTAATTGTCCCATGATGACTGATAAATTTCTCATTCTTTTTTTCTTTTAACTATACCATAATAGGAATTAAAGCTACCAACCCCACCCTGAGTATTGGACCAATGGGTTTCTTTTTTACTCTCATTTTATAGTGTGTAACAATTTAACATTACCTTTTCAATATTTACTAGCATCATTACTATGAATATCTAAAGGTAACCTTAAAATTCTCAAAGTGCATCACCCATGCATTCACCAGGAATCTAAACAAGAGATTGCCCGTGTAAACTCACTGTTAGTTGGAAAGGGATCATTTAAACTAGTATAGTTGGATCCACCACACAAAAACATATATCCATAAGGAACACACAAAGTTTGTCTAGACAAAACAGAAGGTATAGAAAAATTTACATAACCAAATTTTCATTGGAGAATACATAATTAGCAGAGAATACAAGATGGATCTCTCCTGTTGGAGGTCTTCAGTTAATCTGTTTAAAACATACTAGGTGTTCTTCTTGAGAGCAAGCTGCCCTTCTTTGGTTTACCTATTAACAGCCATGGGTTACTTTCTCAGAAGCAGAAGTGTCACAAAACTGTTTTCTTATTTTTTATTTTTTTAGAAAACTAATAGGAATTGTAAAGCTGTTCTATTTTGTAAAACCATAACTCGAATTAATTTCAGACACTTCTCCGCCTATGATGTTTACAATTTTGCTAAGTTTACCATTAAGAACTTCTAATTCAAGAGTTACAGTATCTAAACCCATTAGTTAAATAATTTAGAGAAAGGAAAATGGTTTCTTATATCCAGAAAGTAGGACCTTAAAACATCAGCAATGTTCCCACATAAAACCCATAGTGTTCCTTTAGTTTACTTAGTCTTACGTAGTTAATTTTTGTTCCACGTGATTCTGGATGAGCCACAGTCTGTAAACCCATCAGCTTCTGCATAAGATTTCTGGAAATTTTGATTGAGTCTAGTCACAGTCCTTTTCATAAGTCCAATATAGCCCATCTTTGTGCTGAGATATTTTGGTCAAACGTTTTCAGCAAATCAGCAAAGTAAAAACTTATCTGCAGACAACAAAACTTAATGTAGCCATGATTAATTTATAAAAATAATATTCTTAATAGTGAAAGACCTGATAGAAATTAATTACAAGCATAATGTAAGGCGAAATAAAATCGGTTAAAAAAAACTTTAGAAAAAAAAATCTAAATATGATTAGCCTCATTTTCAAAGAGCTTCAGATATAATACATAATAATCTGGAGACATAATGCCATATAGTCAGGCTATACCAAGGATAAACCAAGATTATCAAGTCTCTAAATACCTGAATAGTAATAAAAAAAACTTCTTAGGTAAATGATGTAAATTCCCCAATCAAACCATTGGCTTTGATGATGCTGGATTCAAAATAATAAAGTGGCAACCAAGTTAGCAATTAAAAAATAATAAAATTATGACATAATGCTATGCATTTGTTGTCTAATATTAGGCAAAAACATAAGAGGAAATACTAACATATAAATATTAACCCAAAGAGAATCAGTGCTTCTCTTGATTTTGACAACACCTTCCATGTAATTTATAACATGTTAAATAAACCTTTTTAGCACTTTTCCTTTACAAAAATTTTTTGTGGCTTTCCATGAAGTTTCAAGGTTGTTAGGAGTTCATTAAAAGTCACCAAGAAACAATACTTAAGTTATTTAAGTAAAGATCTTAAAGGTAAAAACCTTATCTTTTTTTTTTTTTCGGAAAAGCCCTGAGGCTTGGTTTTAGACTGAGAAATCTTATTCTAATGAGAGACCAAACCTTTGCCTTCAAGGCAGATTACACAAATAAATAAACCTTTCAACTCAGAAATCAAAGAAAATTTTAACAGCGAGAAACCTAATTCTTTGCTTTATATGCTATTTAACATTAAAGCTCCTAAAAATCTCATAAATTAAACCATTAAACTTCAGTCGGACAGATAAAATTTTTGACCATATCAAATAAATTTCTCCTTAATAAACCTCTTAAATGTTGTCTTTGTTGCGTATCTCTTATAGTGCATCCCTTTAAAATGGCAAAAATGAACACTCATTAGTAGACTTAAATAAATAATGTATCATTTCACTTGTAGCATAAAAGGCAAAAGTATATAAGCTTAGATTACATCTGTTAATTTAATATCAGTAAGTTACCTAAAAGTTCTTGGAAATTATTTTAAATCTGTATCCTATAAAACATAACTGTAATAGAAATAAAGTTTGTTTAAACATTCCAAGTTTTCATTCAACTTTTACTATTTCCCATATTTTCCCCAATCTAATTTTAGCCCTTAAAGATTTTTTTTATCAACTGGCTTTGGAAATCACAAAGTCTCTGCTCAACTGACCGATTCATTGACATGAATATAACCTTAAGTCTCTGGCGAGGGTTGGAAACATCTTCCCAGGTCATTTCAGGTGTGTCTCATTGTGATTTATATTTTTTTGCCTCTTAAAGTTCCCCTACAATAGAGAGAACTTGTTTACAGTTCTTTTATGATTGGGATCCACCCAATTTCTGATAACTATAGCAAAGCAGCAATTTTTTCTTATTTTCTTTTGTCTTCAAAGGGTCTCCTCCTAGTTGGAAAGGGTCTTTCAAAAGCTTCCATAGAGCTATATGACCTCAGAGCCTGGGGGCTGGGGAGGTGTCATCCTGCATCACCTTCCCCATTTTTGACTCCTGGTAGAAGACAAAATTAAGTCATTTACATATGTTTAAGTTGACCTAGGCATTTTGAAGGGAAAAAGAGAACTAACTTCTTTCCCTTTACTATTCTCTTGGTAAGCAGTTTTGCTTTCTCTTTATCTACCCAGTAAATACCAAAGCTCTTTAGCAATTTTTATCTAGGCTTCTCCTATGCCTCCGTTTTCATACTCTGGAACAGCTAGTTTTACTTTAAGACAAAATTATCCCTTCTTCCTTAATTAAAATCCATTTCATGTACTATCTAGCTTAAGTTACCTAGAAAGGTTTTGCTTTTAAAACTGCCATAATACGGAAAATAAAGCTCTTGGTGTACTCTTCAAATAGACCAATTTGCATCAGAGTTTCTCCACATAGCTATTAAAAGTCAAAATCATAAGACAGACACAAGACGCAGTTTCTTCTGGATGAAGAAAGAACTGAGGCTGTAAAACAGCCTTACAAAAAAACAGCAATGCTCAGCCATAGCCTCCAACCTAATACGAGACAGAAACTGAGCCACAACGCTCTAGACCAGAAGCAAGCTCTCAGAACAAAAGGAGACAGAAAGACCACGTGAACTCACTGAACAATACCACACAAAACAAGGATACGGGGATTCTAATTTCTTAAAGAGTATATAGCAATTTGGGGTAAGATTGACTCAATTCAATGGAAAAAACAGGTTCTAGATAAAAACTTATTAACTTGCCAGAACCTCAGATGGAGGAATAGTAGACCTTTTGACAAAACCTGAGCATCTAGTAAAAGGTCCACAAAAAGGAAACAAAGGACAACACAAATGAAAGCTCATTTTCCCGAAGTGGCCACTGAAATTCCAAATTACTTCCAGTATACTCAGTTTATAGCGTTTTTAAATATGAACTCCAAACCAGTGCATCAGTAGTAGGGGGAAATCCAGGCTCATTTATCAAAGATGTTAAGCTCTAAGGTTCAAGTTTTTTGATTTCCTTCTTTTTGAACTTAATTCATTCTGCTGGCTAGAGACCTGGTCTCTTATTTTAGACCTTAAATATACTAGTTCCTCCAATTGGAAAGTACTTTAAAGTAGCTACTGATGATTTCAACATTTTGACTCTATTGAGAAACTATCATAAAAAAGGTATGGAGCTACCACTTCTCCCTGTAAATTTTATAAAGCATGTAAGGAGCTGCCACTTCTCCTTGCAAATTTCGTAACACAGGTCAAGAGCTGCCATCTTCCCCTGAGAATTTGGCAAAACAGAGCACTATTTTCCAGATTTTCTGAGTCACAAAAAGAACCCTAACAAGGAACGGCACTGGGTTTGGACGGTGTTTTACTTAGACCAATGTGTACCTGAGTTACTTGTGGGTGCCAGGCAGCCTAGTGCTCTAAACTGTCTCAAGACTACCTTATCCTGTCACGGCAGTCTTTAACGCTCATGATGAGCGCTGGCGACCACTCTAATGGCTTTTACGGGTCGACCCATGCCCAAATTTTTGCAGCTTATAGTGGCTTAGAGCTCTTCGAAAACAGAATTACGTCTGTAATGTTTCAAATGTCTGAATCTAGACCTAAACTGCAGTTCACCAAAAGAGTTAATAACTGTCACTCTTAACCAATCAAGCAAAAAATCTAAGAAAGATTCTCCTTAATCAAACAACTAGTTTTCAAAACAAACATGCCAAACAAAGCTTAAGAAAACATGAGAAAGAGAACAAAAAGAATAAGCGAAGGCTCATTTTCTGAGGGCGTTCACCCCATCGGTGTTGAAGGGACATGGAGTGCAAACACGTGGGTCCAGGAGATAGGACCTCTTTTTTTTGCCGGCTTCTGCTCTGCAGTCCAGGTCTCCTTGAGGTCGACTGGATTCATGTTTTTAGAATCCCTGCAACAACTAACTCTCGTAGGGTAAAAACACCACAAAGTTTAGTAAAGCAAGAAGAAAGGTTTTATTCAGTATATATTTAAAAAGGCAGAAATAGGAAAGGGACAAGCGTGCTGTCAGAGCCAGTCTGTCCGAGTCTCTGTTCCTGGTTCTTAAGGATGCATCTTAGCAGGCCACGTTCCGGGATCCCTTGATCATTCCCCATTCTCTGGACACACACACTTACACACTCACACACCCTAATCCAGTACACCAACTGCACAGGTATCTGAGCCTTTTGTGCCCTCATTGGTCAATTCCTCCTGCTTCTTGGGACTCTTCTAAGGCCTTACACAGGTACTTACTAAACAACCCAAGCATGTCTTGTATCTCCCACAGAGCCATTCCTGGGTCCCAGGTAGATCAGCTTTTCAGAGCTGCTCCAAGGTCTACAGGAGAAATCTCCTGGTGACACCAGACATCGGGGCCAGTCTGTTGTCTGATCCACCTCAGGAACGGAGCAGATGGCTCCTAGCTGGTTCACCAGAAATGTTACTGGGTGGAAACCCCAGGTTCTTGCTTGGCATGACTCATACTGGCCAATAAACGAGAGACCAAGGTGGGAGAACAGGAAAGGCACATTTATTTTGTTTTACAAGTAAAAGGAGTCGGTCCGAGCTGCTGCCGCCAAGACTGTTCCCCAAGGGCAGGCAGGCAAGTTACTTTTAAGGCGTTTACAAGTAGGGAGTTCATACAAGTTACTTCAGCAACATTTTTTTTTTTATTGTGCTTTAAGTGAAAGTTTACAATTAAAGTTTGTCTCTAAATACAAAAATTTATACATACATTGTTACGTGACCCTAATTGCTCTCCTATACTATGACAGCACGTTCTTCCTTTCCACTCTGGATTTCCCGGGTCCATTTAACCAGCTCCTGACCCTCTCTGCCTTCTCATCTCGCCTCCGGACAGGAGCTGCCCATTTAGTCTCATGTAGCTACTTGAGCTAAGAAGCACACTCTTCACGAGTATCATTTTATGTCCCATAGTCCAGTCTAATCTTTGTCTGAAGAGTTGGCCTTGGGAATGGTTTTAGTTTTGGGCTAACAGAGAGTCTGGGGGCCATGTCTTCCAGGGTCCCTCCAGTCTCAATCAAACCATTAAGTCTGGTCTTTTTACTAGAATTTGAGTTCTGCACCCCACTTTTCTCCTGCTCCATCAAGGACTCTCTGTTGTGTTCCCTGTCAGGGTGATCACTGGTGGTATCCAGGCACCATCTAGTTCTTCAGGTCTCAGGCTGATGAAGGCTCTGGTTTATGTGGCCCTTTCTGTCTTGTGGGCTAATACTTCCCTTGTGTCTTTGCTGTTATTCATTGTCCTTTACTCCAGGTAATTGGGACCAATTGATGCATCTTAGATGGCCGCTTGCTAGCTTTTAAGACCCCAGATGCCACTCACCAAAGTAGGATGCAGAACATTTTCTAAATAAACTTTGTTATGCCAATTGACCTAGATGTCCCCTGAAAGCATGGTCCCCAGACCCCAGCCCCTGCTACTCTGTCCCTCAAAGTGTTTGGTTGTATTCAGGAAACTTCTTAGCTTTGGTTTAGTCCAGGTGTGCTGACTTCCCCTGTAGTGTGTGTTGTCCTTCCCTTCACCTGAGATAATTCTTGTCTACTATCTAGTTAGTGAATAACCCTCTCCCTCCCTCCCCACCCTTGTAACCATCAAAGAATGTTTTCTTCTGTGTTTAATCCTTTTCTTGAGTTCTTATAATAGTGGTCTTATACAATGTTTGTCCTTTTGCGACTGACTAAATTCACTCAGCATAATGCCTTCCAGATTCCTCCATGTTATAAGATGTTTCACAGATTCATCATTGATCTTTATCATATGTCAGCAACATTCTTAACCATACTACACAGGTGTGATGGAGTTTACATATAACCTCCAGGCAAAAGCAGGATTCAAATGCAAAGCTGGAGGGTGGTGTTGGTGGGGAGGAAGCCTAGCAAAGGAAACAGGATTTTTAATACAACACTGGGGGAGGAAGCCAAGCAAAGAAAACAGGATTTTTAATACAGCACTGTGGGAGCTCTGTCTCATCGGTGGCACCCAACAACATACATTCTTATTCTTATTTCATATTCGTGGAATCATATGATAGTTGTCCTTTTGTGATTGACTTGTTTCACTCGGCAGATGTTTTCAAGGTAGCAGGGATCCTTTTAAAACCTAGGTTGGATCATGCCACTCCTCTACTGAAAACCCTCCCTTGGCTCCCCCTTTCTCTCAGATTAAAAGCTGAAGACCTTAGACTGTCCTCCAGGACTGTTATGGATTGAATTGTGTCCCCCCAAAATGTGTGTCAACTTGGCTAGGTGATGATTCCCAGTATTGTGTGGTTCTCCACCATTTTGTCATCTGATGTGATTTGCCAGTGTGTTGTAAATCCTTCCTCTATAATGTTAATGAGACAGGATTAGAGGCAGTTATGTTAATGAGGCAGGACTCAATCTACAAGATTAGGTTTTGTCTTAAGTCAATCTCTTTTGACATATAAAAGAGAGAAGCGAGCAGAGAGACAGGGGGACCTCATACCAACAAGAAAGCAGCGCCAGGAGCAGAGCACATCCTTTGGATCTGGGGTTCCTGTGTAGAGAAGCTCCTAGACCAGGGGAAGATTGATGACAAGGACCTTCTTCCAGAGCTGACAGAGAGAGAAAGCCTTCCCCTGGAGCTGGCACCCTAAATTCATACTTCTAGCCTCCTAAACTCTGAGAGAATAAATTTCTTTTTGTTAAACCCATCCACTTGTGATATTTCTGTTATACTAGCACTAGATAACTAAGACAAGGACTATGTTCAACTTCTCCCCCTCTCTCCCTCACTCCCTCCACTCCAGCCACACTGGCCTCCTTGCTGCCGCTTGAACACACCAGACATACTCCCAACTCAGGGCCTTTGCACTTGCTGTTCCCTCTGTCTAGAACACCCTTCCTTCAGAAATTCATATGGCTCGTTCCCTCTTGTTCCTCATGTCTTTGCTCAAATGTCACCTTCTTGACAAAGACTTCTCTGAACACTCATTTAAATTATAACCCTTCCTTCATCTAGGGCTGTTTTCTAGGGGTACCACCAACCCCACGCTTGGTGTGTAATTCTCTGCAATTGCTGTCTGGAAATTGTTACGTGAATTTGTTAAGTGATGTCTGATGGGACAATGAGGCATGCTCAGGGGGCTTGAAATCTCAGCCCACATGTGGTCCCAACTCCTGTTGTCTTCCTAGGATAGCTTCTTAGCCATCTGCTCCCTTGCCAAGTAGCACCCTGGGGAGCACCAGCCTCCCCTTCCTGCTTCCACTGCACAATCTCAGCTGTCTTCTGTGCAGGAGACTGGGCACAGGCATGGGAAGGGCTAGGTGTTGGGTGCATGCACCCCACAGTGTCTCAGTGTAGGTCATGGTAGCAACTGTCCCCAGCCTTGGCTGGCAGTACCATGGCACATCTGGTGGCTGGTGGGCTTGAGGCCACATCTCAGCCAGGCCAGACCTCTTACCTACCCCCTAATCCAGGTACTGAGCTTATCCTGCACAGAGGTTTAAAGACCCTTGGGGTGGGTGTATCCATCTGCCAAGGGTTGGGGCAGGGGGCCCATGGGAAAAGGACATGCCTGGCTTGACTTCCCCAGGCCCTGTCCCCCTCTGGGGTATCACCCATCAGTCTAGCAGCTGGTGGGAGGGGGAACTTGGCAGCTGTCAGGTCTCAGAGAGGAAGGTAATGTCCCCATTGTGGGGCTAGGCCTCCAGGAAACTACAAGGATTTTTACTGGCCCTGCAAGTATCCCTGTGTCCCATGAGTATCTGCGGTGTGATGGATCGCTTTTATATGGCCCTTCTCTACATGGCCTTGTAAGTCCCACCAAATGATTGGCTGGGACTATGCAAATAAGGTGCTTGTGGCCTACCAAGGGGATCGGACAGCTTGCTAATAATGCAAATAAGGTTCATGGCACCCTTGTGGGGGTGTGACCATGCAAATATGTATGGAACCCTAACAAGGGTATTGGTCAGTTTTCCCATCCCACTAGGCTTGAAATGAGCCATCCCAGAGGCAGGAAAGAGGACCTCACTATCACCAAGAAAGAAGAGCTAGGAGTGGAGTGTGTCCTAAAGGACCCAGGATCCCTGCTCCTAGAACCTCCTAGGCCCAGGAGACAGACAGAGAGAGAGCTGTAACACTGGAGATGGTGTGAGACAATGAAAAGCAGCAGCAGAGAAATGGCAGCAGCAGAGGCAACAAAACCAGGAGACTGGCAGGAGATGGTGTGGTGGGCTTCCCAGCCCACAGAGTGAGAAAGCTGAGCACCTCTGGGCAGAAGGCTGGCTGGCAGAGTTGGGTGCCTCCAGGCTCTTGGTGGAACTAAGCTCACCAACGCACGGGGCTAGAGAGCTAAGCGCCTTTGGGCTGAGTGAGTGGGGTGCCTCTGGGCACTTATTGGCAGAGCTAAAGTGCTTTGTAACACTTGATGGAGCAGCGCAGAGGCCGGGCCGAGGCTGAGGGCCAGAGAGAAGCCTGCCAGTGGGCACAGCTGAGAAGAGGCTCTCCTGATCGAAGAACTGTATCCTGAGTCATTCTGATCCTGAATTGTAACCTGTTACTTCCCTAACAAATTGTGAATATGGTTTGTGATTTCTGTGTGTCCATTGCAACGAATTATCAAACCCAGCAGAGAAGTAGAGAGTGCCATGGGAGGGATGGCTGGTGTCAGAATTGGTAAAAAGATTGGAGAGAGGAGGTATGTCTCACCTCCTCCTCATAGGAATCAGCCTTGGGCTGTTGATCTTGATTCTCCTTCCCTCTTGTGAAGTTATAGGAGGTCTGACACTGCCACCACGCCATTTTCACAGTATTCCTGTGCCTTGTGTGTGTCCCTGTGCCCTGGGAGTGTCCCTGTGCCCTGGGAGTGTCCCTGTGGAGTGAGTGTCCCCATATGCCTTGAGTGTCTCCATGCCCCGTTAGTGTTCCTGTGCCTGAGAACAATCCCTCATTCTGTGTCTAGGGATTGTCTCTTCCTCTTTCCAACTTTCCTGAGTCTAGCTTGTGTCTGTATCTTCTGGCCAACTCGAGGCAGCCTCGGGGATGAGCCATGAGATATGAATAGTGTAATTTCCGCGATTTCAGGTATGATTTTAAATGCTCTGATATGTGTATTTTAAACTGGCATTAAACCAAACCCACTGCCGTCGAGTTGATTCTGACTCATACCGACCCTATTAAGACAGAGTAAAACTGCCCCATTAAGTTTCCAAGGCTGTAAATCTTTACGGAAGTAGATTGCCACATCTTTCTCCCACAGAGCGGCTGGTGGGTTCGAACCGCTGAACTTTAGTTAGCAGCCAAGCGCTTAACCACTGTGTCACCAGGGCTCCTTAAAACTAGCATTGTAAAATATAAAGATGAATGGCAAAATCCATGCCAGTAATTTAACTGTTTAATACTTCTTTACTTAGAACATTAACTAGCAAATAAAAAACACAAAGGCAGGTTGAGAGAGAGACTGCAGAAGGAAGGAACACGTTTCATGTGTACTTTTAAGGGCATTGTTTTCTCTTCTTTTTGAACAAGGGGCCCACATTTTCATTTTGGATGGGGTCTGCAAATTATGTAGCCGGCCTTGTCACCCTCACTCCCAGTCCCTTGTTAATAGCATTTATCACATCTCACATTCTATATGATTAACTTATTTATCATGACTGTTGCTTATAGTCTGCTCCCCCACCCCCGCCCCCCAGGATGTGGGCGCCTGGGTTTTTGTCTGTGTGGTTCACGGTGTTTCCCTCAGGGCATGGAGGTGTCCAGCACATGGAGGTTAACATCCAGGGATGCTGAATGAATGAGTGCTCTCTGGGGCGACTTCAGCCCATCAGTCTTTCTACTCCCAGCAGTCTGGGCTTCAGTTCTTTTTCTTTGTCCCTTTGCCCCAGACGTAGAACTTTGGTGTTCCGGCATTCCTCTTCGGCCCTCAGTGATTCAGCCTTTCGGCTTCCTGCCGCGCAGCACGGTGGGTGCGGATGGCGGCTGCTCCGCAGGCTGCACAGGCTTCCCTCCTGCCTGGGATTCTTTAGGTCACTTCCATCGATTGTTTTTGGCTGCAATTTCTGGAGTCAGTCTTTCCCCCTCGGAAAAGTTCCCTTGCTGATTTCCCCATCTGCTTCCAGCTTCAAATCCTTTCTGGCTTCAAAACCTCTCTTGGGGTTTCCTCGGGGCCCTTCCGCCTCTAACTGCCAGGCTGACCTTGAGCAAGCTAGCCACTCCCCTCTTGGGAGGCCCCTTGTGGGATGAGGGAGGGAATGCCTTTGTCCCTCCCTCTTCCCAGGGAAGGGTGGCAGGGACCTGCGTCCTTTAGAGTTGCTTCCGGTGAGCTTCATTCACTGTGAACACTGCATCCCCGATGCCCCCCTGATGCCTGTGACCCCACTCTTTTCCCCTCTGTTGTTGTTACTGTATGCCTTGAGTTGATTGCAGCTCATAGAGACCTTATAGGACAGAGTAGAACTGTCCCATAGGGTTTCTTAGGCAGTAATCTTTATGGGAGCAGATCGCCAGGTCTTTTCTCCCTTGGAGCCACTGTTGGGTTCAAACCATCCACCTTTCAGTTAGTAGCCGAGAGCTTAACCATTGCGCCACCACAGCTCCTTCCCTCTCCTTTAGTTACGCAAAAAATGCTCAGCTTCTATTGCAAAGGCAACCACTACCTGGCCATTCATTCATTCCCCAAGGATGTGTGATAGAACAAAGCGCAAAACGTGGAAGTAGTCCCAGACTCTGCTCATCCTTTCTCTCAAAGAGAACTCTGGTCTTGACCCCTGTCTTAGTTATGTAGTGCTGCTATAACAGAAATACCACAAGTGGATGGCTTTAACAAACAGAAGTTTATTCTCTCACAGTCTAGTAGGCTAGAAGTCTGAATTCAGGGTACCAGCTCCAGGGAAAGGCTTTCTCTTTCTGTCAGCTCTTTAGGAATGTCCTTGTCATCAATCTTCCTTAGGTCAAGGAGCTTCTCTGTGTCCTTCCAAAAGACATGCTCTCCTTCTAGTGCTGCTTTCTTGGTGGTATGAGGTCCTCATGTCTCTCTGCTCGCTTCTCTCTTTTATATCTCAAAAGAGATTGGCTCAAGACACAATCCAATCTTGTAGATTGAGTCCTGCCTCTTTAACATAAATGCTGCTAATCCCATCTCATCAACATCATAGAGACAGGATTTACAACACATAGGAAATCGCATCGGATGACAAAATGGTGAACAATGACAATCCTGGGAATCATGGCCTAGCCAAATTGATATACATATTTCTGTAGGACACAATTCAATCCAATCCATGACATTCCACCCTTTGGTCCCCCAAAATTCATGTCCTTGCCACATGTAAACACATTCATCCCGTATCATAGCAAAGTCTTAAATCAACTCCAAGTCCAAAATCCAAAAATTCCTCTTCATCTGTGAAATCGAGAATACAAGTTATCTGCTTCCAAAGTACAATGGTGGAACAGGCACAAGCTAGACATTTCCATTACAAATGGGAGAAATTGGAGGGAAAGAAGGGATAACAGGCACCAAGCAAATCAGCAGAACACATTACATTAGCTCTCAAGGCTGGAAAATAGTCCTCTGTTTTCTGAGACCATTTACACAATGGCCCCGCCCTCCAGACTCTTCAGATTCTGAGTGGAGGCCCCTTGGGCCTGGGCTTCAGCTCTGCCTTCCAGGCCCACTGAAATGGCAACTCTGCTCCCTCAGCTTTAAGCACACCATTTTCCTAGTCCATCTGAGTGGCGATTCCACACTGAGAAACATCAGAGGCCATGGCTCCACCCTTTGAGACCCCAGAGGTTGTGGCCATACCCTTTGAGACTGAGGTAGCTCTGCTTCCTGAGTTCCTTGTCTCTTCAGCTTCCGCCTTCTGGTTCCTTGGCCTCTTGGCCTTTCAGGCGTCACTGCTCACATCTGCCCTGCTGGGGGTGTTCCAAGGCTCTGTACCTCCACTGATAAGTGCCTGGAGGCACCCCATTCCACCAGTAAACTTCAGCCAAAGGCACTCAGCTCTCTTGTTCCGTGGGTTGGCAAGCCTAGCTCCACTGATAAGTGCCTGAAGGCACACCACTCTGCCGGTAAACTTCAGCCAGAAGGCACTCAGCTCTCTTGCTCCATGGGTTGGCAAGCCTAGCTCCATGGATAAGTGCTCAGAGGCACCACACTCCTCACCAGGAAGCCTCCTGCCAAAGGCACTCAACTCTCTCACTCTATCACCAGTGTAACAGCTCTCCTGTTTCCTTCTCTGTCCTCAGCAGAATTGTCTGATGTCCATAATTCCACCAACAGTTTCTTCAAGGCAACTGCTTCCACATTTTAGGTATCTGTTAGAGCAGCACCCCACTCTTAGTACCAAATTCTGGCTTAGTTATCTAGTGCTGCTATAACCCCTTATCCAGCTTCTCCCTCTTCCCTGCTCTATTACCTAGGGTAGGACTAAACTGCTGAGGCCTCCTAAGTTCTGGTGATCTACTTCCAAAAATCAGCCAATGAAAACCGTATGGATCACAATGGTCTGATTCTATGCTGATCATGTGGGGTTGCCGTGAGTTGGGGGACAACCCAACGGCAGCTAACAATAACAACAACAGGTACCTCACTAGCCTCACCCTAGTCCTGGCCCTGTTATACAGGATTCCCAAAAAACATAGGTGGTGGTGGTGGAGGTGGTGGCGGTGGAGGCAGAGGTGGCGGTGGTGGCGGCGGTGGAGGTGGAGGCGGTGGTGGAGGTGGTGGTGGAGGTGGCAGTTGCTGTGGTTTTAAAGGTGCCAAAACACATACAGACCCCAAAACACGGTAGCTTAAAGAATACAAAGGTATGTCTCTTATAAAATAGTCCTGGGATGAGTGTTCCAGGTCTGGACGGCAGTTCTGCTCCATGTGGTCATTCAGAGACCCAGGTTCCTTCCATGGTGTTACTCTTCTATCCCATAAGACTTTATTGTCATCTTTATGGTTGAAGCTGGGTTGTCACCATGTCTGGGTTCAGGCAGCAGGGAGAACAAAGAGATAATAGTCACCCAGTGACTTCAGGCCTAGGCCTGGAAGTGGCTCCCATCACTTCCATTCACATTCCAATGGCAAGGACTTAGCCTTGTGGCTACTACCATAAGGGAGGTTAGGAAATGTAGTCTAGCACAGCAGCCATATGCCAATGAGGAAGAGGAGAACGGATTTTGGAGAACAACCGGATTTTGGAGAACAACCGGCTGTCTTTGCAACATCTACCCTCTCTCTCTAAGGTGACTCCAGGTTTTGGACAACCTGGTTTCCAGGTTTTTTGTCACAGAACCTGAAGTGGAAAAGTGAGAGGAAAAAGGGACAGGGACATGGAAGGAAGAGGATTCTGAGAGTGTTAGAGAGACACAAATGAAAGTTGGGATTATTTTTAAATTACTTTTGGTTAATGGCCTGTGTCTTATTAAGTGCCCACATGGTGCTGACACTGGGTCCCATGGGGCCCCAAGATATGCGGGTTATGCACACAGAGTGCACTTCTAAGTTACCACACCCTGTGCTGAGAGTGAGGCTGCAAAGACACGGTCTCTGCCCTCAAGGAATTCACAATCCGGTGGGGAGATAGGCACAGGATTAAAGGCAAGTCCAAGCTACTGAAAGAGATCCAGGAAGGAATTAACTCTGTCTTGGTGGGAGTGAGGGAATGCAGACAGGAAGGACAGTAAAAGAGACACCATATTCCAGATTTACTTCTGCCTGTGGGGAATGCTCAGTTCCCTAAGATATTTTACTACGGTGATAAGTAGTTTGAGGTAGAGGGAAGAAGATAAAATAGGGGATCAAGACGCTTGAGTCCTGACCCTGCTGCTGAGTGTCCTAGGGCAAGTCTCTGTCCTCCCTAATTTCAGCTTCCTCCCCTGGCTGCAGGACCATCACTAGTGCATCTGATGCCTTTGTAGGAAGTACTGAAAGGCGTCCTTTCCAGTGGACGAAATATTAAAAGATGCTCCTTTCCCAGGTTGAGGCAACACCCATGCTCAAACACAGAGGGTGGAAACAAGCTAGATTTCTGCTACACTTCCCCCTTGGCTTCATGCTCTTGTGTAATGCACAACCCACACAACTGTATTTAGGCAACAGCCTTGCCGGCCAGCCTTCCTGAAATAGTGTATGGACCCACGGGGTAGCTACAGTCCGAATGATTCAAGAAACCAGTAGCCTCTAGAATATTTTTCTAACCAGTAGGTTTTCTTTCTCTCATGTTCTTTTGCAGGTTGGGACTTGTGTGAGGCAAGTGAGATGCCTGGGTGCAAAATTTAAGGAGACAGTCACTCTCAGAGTAGTCATTAAGAATGAGTGTCTCCCTAAATCCTGTGCCTTAGGAGGAAGACTCACTAACAACCTGTGATATGCTGATAACACAACCTTGCTTGCTGAACGTGAAGAGGACTTGAAACACTTACTAATGAAGATCAAAGACTACAGCCTTCAGTATGGATTATACCTCAACATAAAAAAACAAAAATCGTCACAACTGGACCAATAAGCAATATCATGATAAACGGAGAAAAGATCGAAGTTGTCGAGGATTTCATTTTAATTGGATTCACAATCAACACCCCTGGAAGCAGCAGTCAAGAAATCAAATGACATATTTCACTGGGCAAATCTTCTGCAAAAGACCTCTTTAAAGTGTTAAAAAGTGAAGATGTCATTTTGAGTACTAAGGTGCACCTGTCCCAAGTTATGGTGTTTCCAATCGCCTCATATGCATGTGAAAGCTGGATAATGAATAAGGAAGACAGAAGAAGAGTTGACACCCTTGAATTATGGTGTTGTTGAAGAATATTGAATATACTGTGGACTGCCAGAAGAACAAACAAATCTGTCTTGGAAAAAGTACAGCCAGAATGCTCCTTGGAAGCGAGGATGGCAAGACTTCATTTTACATACTTTGAACATGTTATCAGGAGGGAGCAGTCCCTGGAGAAAGACATCATGCTTGGTAAAGTAGAGGATCAGTGAAAAAGAGGAAGACCCTTGTCTTGGTTATCTAGGGCTGCTATAACAGAAATACCACAGGTGGATAGCTTCAACAAAGAGAAATTTATTCTCTCACAGTCTAGTAGGCTAGAAGTCCAAATTCAGGGCGCCAGCTCCAGGGGAAAGCCTTCTGTCTCTGTCGGCTCTGGAGGAAGGTCCTTGTCATCAATCTTTCTTAGGTCAAGGAGCTTCTCAGTGTCTTTCCAAAGGACGTGCTCTGCTCCTGGCGTTGCTTTCTTGGTGGTATGAGGTGCCCATATCTCTCTGCTCGCTTCTCTCTTTTATATCTCAAAAGAGATTGGCTTAAGACACTATCTAATCTTGTAGATCTCATTAACATAACTGCCGCTAATCCATCTCATTAACATCATAGTGATAGGATTTACAACACATAGGAAAATCACATCAGATGACAAAATGGTGGACGATCACACAATACTGGGAATCAAGGCCTAGCCAAATTGATACACATATATATTTTTTTAATTTTATTTTTTTTATTGTACTTCAGGTGAAGGTTTACAGAATAAATAGTTTCTAATGAAACAGAAGTACACATGTTGTTTTATGACATTGGTTAACTACCCCACAGCATATCAACACTCTAACTTCTCAACCTCATTTTTTTTTGTGTGTGTGAAAATACACATAGCCAAAGATACACCATTTCAAAAATTTCTACATTCACAGTTCAGTGACATTGACTACGCTCTTCAAATTGTGCTGTTATTCTCACTTAAGATGAAGGCTTACAGAACAAAATAGTTTCTCATTTAACAGTTACTACAAATGTTGCCCTATGACAATGGTT
>NW_004443984.1:4217816-4243947 GCF_000243295.1 Trichechus manatus latirostris
TGATGGACTTTGGGCCCTTGTCGAAGATCAGGTGACCGTAGGTGGATGGATTTACATCTGGGTTCTCAATTCTGTTCCATTGATCAATGTTTGATACACATATTTTTGGGGGACACAATTCAATCCATGACAACCTTCAATGAGACGAATTGACACAGTGGCTGTAACAACACATAATACACACACACCACACACGTACAACACACAGCATAATACACGCACAGCACATATATACACATACAACACATATCATACACAACACACACATATCCATTGGACTGTACTCTTCATCTGGTCCATGTTGTGGAGTTACCCCAAGGAGGGAAGACCCAAGACATGGAGAAAAGAGGAAGGGAGATGACCCTCCACTCCTTCTGCCTCAGGCTTCCCTTCCTCAGAGAAAATTTTTCTGACCCCCAGACCACGTCAAGACCTGTCACTCCCTCGCATGGCTCCCTGTCCATCCTCGATGACTCAGTCATGGTGGATGCAGTTGAAAGCTTTATTTGTGAGATTGTTTGGTGGCTATCTCCTCTCTAGATTGCACACACCATGAGGGCAAGGCCTGTGTCGGTTTTGCTCTCCCCTGTAACCTCAGCACATGATATAAGAGTTGGCACATAGTAGGTGCTCAATAAATGCAGGAATTAAGAGCCTTTGGAAGAGGGGATGGGTCCCAACTTCATTGAGGCTGTGGGCCTGACAACACAAGCATTGATGGCTGGTCCTTCTCAGGGTTCAGCCCCATCCCCAATATGGGTGACCCCATTCTGTAGGCCTGGAGGAGAGGGAGGGAGGACAGGATCCCAGAGAGAGGACTGGGAAGGGAGGGCCACATAGAGGGGAGCAACCAGAGCAAGTGGGTTTGCTGCTGTAGTTTTGTGGTAACAACTGTCTCCCATGACAAGCAATGACAAAAACAGGGAGTGTCAAAGGGACAGCAGCTGGGACCTTTCCTGTCTAATTTGAGCCCTCCCTGATCCCACCAGCCCCCTGTCTTCTCCATATCCTCATTCACTAGGCTAACCATCTGTCTGGTGGAGGTGCTCTAAGAAGGTCCAATAGCTGCCCAGTGCTTGTCCAGCCCTGCTGGCCTGCCCTCTGACATCCACCATCACAGGAGGGCACTGGGCCAGCTGAGAGGTGCCTGGGTTCTCGGCCCCTCCCTCTCTGGGCCTGGCTTTCCTCATTGCTAAATGGAAGGGGGCAGATGGCTGATGGACAAAGGCTCTTCCCTCCCAGGATCCGTGGGATCCTGGGCGAGCAGGAGGTGGGTCTGGGGAGACCAGAAAGGGCAGGAAACCCCTGCCTAGGGAATGGCTGTGAGGCCAGTTCCCCGTGGCCTCCAGGCCCAGCGCACACACAAGCCATGGGTCCAGAGCTCTGTGAGAGACAGCGAGAAAGAGCACAGGTCACACACTTGACACTGCTGCCAGGAGCTGGGGCCACAGAGAGGAACACAAATAGCCAGGCTTCACCACACCATTATAGGGCGCTTGGGCATGCGGCAAGGTAAGGGCTATAGTGGTGGGCTCACAGCGCTTGGGTGGCGGAGAGCAACTCTCTAGGGGGGAAGGAAGTATCATCCATTGTTTATTTATTATTTTTAACTTTTATTATTGTGACATAATTCACATAACATAAACACCACCATTTTAAGGTGTACGATTCAGTGGTTTTTAGTATATTCACAATGTCGTACAACTAGCCCCACTATTTAATTCCAGAACATTTCCATCATCCCAAAAAGAAACTCTGTACCTGTCAGCAGTCACTCCCCATTCTCCCCACTCCCAGTCCCTGGCAACCACTGGTATAATTTCTGTCTCTGTGGATTTGCCTCTTCCAGACATTTCATATAAATGGAATCATATAGACAATTTGTGACCTTTTGTGTCTAGCTTCTTTCACTTAGTATGTTTCTAAGATTCACCCATGCTGCAGCATGCATCAGCACTTTGTTCCTGTTTATAACTGAAGAATACGCCAGTGTATGGCTATACCGCATTGTGTCTACCCACTCATCAGTTGATGGACATTTAGGTTGTTTCCACATTTTGGCTATTAGGAGTCATCATTTATCAAACACTTTCACCATTCCAGGCACTGTTCTAGAAGTTCCACAGCCACGTACCAGTTAGCCCTTCACACCAGTCCTAGGAGGTAGGTATGTTCTGATCCCCTTTATGCAGATGGGAAAGAGATAGTGTGTCTTAGTCATCCAGCGCTGCTACAACAGAAATACTACAAGTGGATGGCTTCAACAAAGAGAAATTTATTTCCTCACAGTTAAAGTAGGCTAAAAGTCCAAATTCAGGGCATCAGCTCCAAGGGAAGGCTTTTTCTCTCTGTTAGCCTTCTTCTCTTCGGTGTTCCCCCAGACTAGGAGCTTCTCTGCGCAGGAACCCGGGTCCAAAGAACGTGCTCTGCTCCCAGCACTGCTTTCTTGATGGTATGAGGTCCCCCAGTTCTGTGCTTGCTTCCCTTTCCTTTTATCTCTTACAAGAGATAAAAGGTGGTGCAGGCCACACCCCAGGGAAACTCCCTTTACATTGGATCAGGGATGTGACCTGAGTAAGGGTGGTGTTACAATTCCACTCTAATCCTCTTTAACATAAATTACAATCACAAAATGGGGGACAACCACACAATTCTGGGAATCATGGCCTAGCCAAATTGTTACACACATTTTTTGGGGGACACAGTTCAATCCATGACACAGTGTTATGGATTGAATTGTGGTGGTGTAGTGGTTAAGATCTCGGCTGCTAACCAAAAAGCTGACAGTTAGAATCCACCAGCTGCTCCTTGGAAACCCTATGGGGCAGTTCTACTCTGTCCTATAGGGTCGCTATGAGTTGGAACTGACTTGATGGCAACGGGTTTGGTTTTTTGGTTTTATCTATATCTGATTATAATCCCATTTGGGAATGGGTTTTCTTTGTTATGTTAATGAGGCAGTATTAGTGTAGGGTGTGTCTTGAGTCAATCTTTTTTGAGATATAAAAGGAATAGATTCAGCAAGCAGAGATGGGGAAGATACATGCCATGCCACATGAAGATCATCAAGGAACTGAGGAACAGAAGCTAAAAAAGAGCCAAGACCTTCCTCCAGAGCGGACAGAGAAAGAGAGAGAGTTTCCTCTAGAGTTGGCATTCTGAATTCAGACTTATAACCTACTAAACTGTAAGAAAATAAATGTCAGTTTGTTAAAGCCACTACTTGTGGTATTTCTGCTATAGTAGCACTAGATAACTAAGACAGATGGGTTCAAGGATTTGCCTCACTGAGGTGACACCTGTTTCAGGACTCAAGCAATGATGTGATTCCCTCCCAAGTCAGGGCATTTAATTGCTAGTGTGAGACCCTCCAGAGCCCTCTTTCCTTGGGCACAGGGAATAACAACATTTGGGTGGTGGCTTCGGTGCAGTGAATTACTTAATATGGCCCTTCTAGCCATGGGCTTTTCGACTCCCACAAAATGATTGGGTGGGACTATGTAAATAAGGTTCTTGTGGTCCACCAAGGGGATTGGACATCTTGCTCACAATGCAAATAAGGTACATGGAACTCATGTGGTGGTGGGACCATGCAAATAAGTTGTATGGAACCCTAATGAGGGGATTGGTCACTTTTGCCATCCTGCTAGGCTTAAAAAAAGAGCCAATCCCAGAGCAGAAGAGGGACCTCACTACCATTAAGAAAGAAGAGCTGGGAGTAGAGTGTGTCCTTTGGACCCAGGACCCTGCACTGAGAACCTCCTAGACCAGGATACAGAGAGAGAGAGAGAGCTGGAACACTGGAGAGACGGCAAGAAGTAGCAGAGAAACAGCAACAGCAGAACCAGGAGACCTGCGAGAAAAGAGCTAAGTGCCTTCAGGCAGGAGGCTTCCTAGTGGAATGGGTTGCCTCTGGGAATTTGGCAGAGCTAGACTTGCCAACCCATGGAGCGAGAGAGCTGAGCGCCTTTGGACCGAGGCTTACTGGCAAAATGGGGTGGCTCTGAGCATCTATTGGCAGAGCTAAGGAGTTTTGTAACACTTGCCCTAGCAGGGCAGAGGCCAGGCCCAAGCAAACCAAAGGGCCAACAGCCAGAGAGAGGCTTGCCTGTAGGCAGGGCTGAGAAAAACTGTCCTGATCAAAGAACTGTATCCTGAGTCATTCCTGATCCTGAATTGTAACCTGTTACTTCCCTAATAAACCCCATAACTGTGAGTATGGTCTATGAGTTCTTTGTGGCCATTTCAAGAAATTATTGAACCCAGCAGAGAAGTAGAGAGTGCTGTGGGAGGGGTAGCTGGTGTGAGAATTGGTAAAAAGGTTGGAGAGAGGAGATATGTCTGACCTCTACTTCATCAGCCTTGGAGCTGATGTTGATCTTGATTCTCTCTCCCCCTTGTGAAGTTAGACAAGGAGGTCAGGCGACGCGTTGTGACGCCATTTTTATAGTGGCTACTCCATCAGCCTGGGTCCCTGAGTGCCTACCATGAGCAGAGCCCTTTGAATTAAGAGTTGGGAGTCCTGGGTTTGAGTCTCAGAGCTGACCCAGGATGTCCATGAAGAGGAACTGAGAAAGCTTTGTGATTCTAAGCACTGAGATTTGTTGGCTGTTTGTCACTGCAGCAGAACCTTGTCTTCCCTGACTGCCACGGCCCTCCATGGGCCAGGACCCACCCAACTCTCTGGACTGAACACCGTCCAGGCTTGCATATGCACAGGCACAGCTTGGGTGTATTTTTAAAACAATTAATTATGTGCCAAACTGGATAAAATCAAGATCAAGCTGTGCGGCTTGAGTTTCCAAGGGATCCGCGTGTATATTTTGGGAGCTGATTTTCTTGAGAAAAATCTGTCTGCGTGGTGGCTGAAACTTTACCCAGACAAGGCTCTCTCATGGATTGGTCTTATTCTGACCCCTCGCTCCTTCAGCAGATACTCAGAGCCAATAATAAGCATGTACTGAGGGTTTAACAGATACTGTACTGAGCACTTTTCATACATTTATCCTCCCAATTACCCTCTGGGGTAGGTGTTATTATCATCCCCATCTTCCAGATGAGGAAACCAAGTCTCAGAGAGATTAAGAGACTTGCCTACCTGGATGAACCCCCAAAACTGAGATAATCTTTAAACTTTAAACCAAAAATATTCCCTAAAGTCTTCTCTAAAGCAAAAAACAATTTAGCTCAATTAGTAAAGAATGTTTGCCTTGAACATTGTTACGGATTGAATTATGTCCTCCCAAATGATATGCTGTAAATCCTAACCTCTATGGCTGTGGTTAACCCTGAAAATTTCGTGATGCAGGAGAGTGGTTTATTGGCTCCTGAAAGTTTTCCAATGTGGGAGATTGGATTACTGGCAGGATTGTGGAGAGCGACACACATTCAAAGCGGCGCCGTTGGCCACCACCTTTGAGAAGGATTCCTCTGCCTGTTTCACACTTGGGTCAAAAGCTGATGCACAAGAGATTCGGTTGCTATGCAAAGCATACACTGCCCTTGTTTCTATCGGCCATGACTGAACCGCTTCAAACTGGTTCAAAGTCCTGCCTTGTTTTCGTGGGCCGTGACTGAGCTGTTTAGAACCAGTTCGAAGCCCTGACTACAGTCTTCTGTTAAAGCAATTAAGCCTGTGACTGATGGATCTAACCAACTACCACAGCAGAAGACCCATCAGCTTAGACTGAAGGGGACAGAGAAAGAATGAAAGGAAAGGATGCTGTCTGCCTCTTGGGATTCTATAGGCAGGAAACAGGCCAGAGGAGCTACATCTTGTCCTCTAAGAAAAGAAAAGGACAATCCTTGGAGCAGCCTGGAGATAGCAGAACTGTTGGAAGGAGCACAGGAAGCAGGCAGGGCCTTCTTGGTTTCAAAGGGTGAGGTCAAGGTCTCCTGGATCTCAAAGAATGGGGCCACAGCCTCCTAGCTTTCAAAGAGTCAGATCTTTGCCAACTCGGGTCTGGAATGTGCAGCTACCATTAAGGTGTGTGGGGGGATGGCTTGCTGCCCAGTCTGAGGGAGCAGGGCTGCCATGCCCAAGGGGAAGAAGAATGGGGCGTGCCGGGGCCGGGGGGGGTGGAGTCACAACTCAGATGGACCAAGTGAATGGGGCTACCCAAAACTGAAGGAGCAGAGTTGCAATCCCAGAGGGCCTGGAAGGCTGAGCTAAAGCCCAGGACTGAGGGGCCTCCACCCAGAATCCCAAGAGTGTGGCCAACACCCAGAGTCTGGAGTGAGAGGCCATTGCCCAGATGGTCTAAGAGAAAAGAGGATTATTTTCAAGCCTTGAGAACTAATGTAACTTTTTCTGCTGGATTTTGGACTTGCTTGGTACCTATTATCCCTTCTTTCCCTCCAATTTCTTCCATTTGTAAAGGAAATGTCAAACTTGTGCCTGTTCCACCATTGTACTTTGGAAACAGATAGCTTGTATTCTAGATTTTACAGGTTCACAGATGAAAAGGAATTTTTCCCAGGATGAAATACACCTAAAATCTCACCCACATTTGATTTAGATTCTTCAGAAGATAAGATTTAGGACTTGGAGTTGATTTAAGACTTTTGGGATGATGTGATGGGGTGAATATGTTTTGCATGTGGCAAGGACATGAATTTTTTTTTTTTATTGTGCTTTAGATGAAGGGTTACAAAGTAAATTAGTTTCTCATTAAACAATTAATATGCATACTGTTTTTGACATTTGTTGCCAACCCTGCAATGTGTCAACACTCTCCCCTTCTCAACTTTGGGTTCCCCCTTTCCATTCGTACGGCTTTCCTGTCCCCTCCTGCCTTCTTGTCCTTGCCCCTGGGCTGGTGTGCCCATTTAGTGTCATATACATGGTTGAGATACACGTATTATTGTTTGTTTTATGGGCCTGTGTAATCTTTGGCTGAAGGGTGAACCTTAGGAATGACTTGCTGTAAGTACCTACGAATCTCTGAGGGCGTTCTCTGGCCATGGATCATGCTCTGCTCCTTCCAGGAAGTTGATGTCTTTGGGAGCAGTCCTCAATCAACAGTGGATGGGAGTTAGTGGATAAATACCCTAGTTTTCTCACCCTTTCATTTGGACAAATCTGAGACACATTCTGTTCCATCTCCCAGAAGACCCAGCAGTATTAAGACTCAGTTGTCCCTGGCTGTCACTGCTCATTAATGCACCCTAAATTGGTTTCTTCCTTTCTTGCCTTGTCTCCTCACTTCCCGATCAGTGCTTCTTGGGAACACCTCCCAAGTGAACTACTTGCTCTCTCATCCTTGTCTCAGGGTCTGCTTCCAGAAAGCCCAACCCAGAGAGCAGCCAAGATTGTTAATAACAGAGATCATCCCTTGTTACGGATTGAATTATGTCCCCCTAAAATATGAGTTGGAATCCTAACCGCTATGCATGTGGGTATAATCTTATTTGGAAATAGGGTTTTATTTATTATGTTAATGAGGGTATATCAGTGTAGGGTGTGTCCTAAACCTAAATGCTTCCAAGTTCTAAGGAGCCACATAGACACAGAGATAAAAAAGCAGACATGCAGGAGAAGGGTGCTGGGGGAAGATAGATGCCATGTGAAGATCCACAAGAAGCCGAGGAACACCAGAGCTACAGAAGCTGAGAGAGACAAAGATCTTCCTCCAGAGCCAACACAGAGAGAAGCCTTCCCCTAGAGCCAGTGCCCTGAATTCAGATTTCTAGCCTCCTGAACTGTAAGAAAGTAAATTTCTGTTCTTAAAAGCCACCCATTTGTGGTTATTTGTGTTACAGCAGCACTAGGAAACTGAGACACACCTCTTATGTGCATGAGGGTTTACAAAGTGAGATCACATCTGCTACTGGCTCAGTCCCTACAGCAACCCCAGGAGGCAGGCATCAGGGGTTATCCACTCCATTTTACTGATGGAGAAACTGAGGCCCAGAGAGGAGCAGCGATTTGTCCAAGGTCATACCACTATCAAGCAGAAGGGCTAAAACTACTGTGTCCACATTCCCAGATTTGGACTTGGAGCTGCTCTGTGCTCCTCAGCAGAGCCCTGAGCTGGCTGGGAGGGGTTTCCACCCCTCTGACCGCTCTCCTCTGACTGGTCAGACCGGCTCTGGCCCCTGGATGGGCCTGGGACACTGAGGATGAGTGGACTGGTGGCAGGAGCAGCTGGTTATTAAATTCATCCATCACTCGAAGGCCTGACCTCATTCTGTCCAGGGAAAGCCAGTCCTGCCTGGGGGTTCCTGGGGAGCAGGGTGGGGTGGGATGCTGACCCAGCAGGAGGGGCAGGCGTGGGCTGTGTAGGGTCAGGGAGTAGCTACAGCAGGATGAGGTCAGGAGCAGCTCCTGGCCATCTGTGTCCCTGCAGCATGAGGGCAACCAGGGCCCCAGAGACAGGCAAGAGGATGTGGCAGGGCCAGTGTGATGCAGATAGACCCTGGCAGCACTTGGGCAGTGCCCTGAGGAGGGGACCCACTGGGGTCACTGCCTCTAATTCCCCCATCACTGCCTGAGCCATGGAAGATTTGAACCACCAGATCCAGGCTCCCAAGCCCCAGAAGACAGGGATCAGGGATCAGTTGCTATGACACGAAACCTGGGTGTACCTGTGGGGGGCCCACTGTTTAATTAGAACTAACTGTTTATCACACAGTGTTGGGCACTCAACTCGTGTCTTATTTCATCCACAGATGTATAAGGAATGATTAGGGGCTTGAGTTCTAGGGGCAGACACACCTAGGTCTGAATCCAAGTCTCACCCCATGAGTGTCTGTGCACCTCGGTGATTCGCCTCACTTCCCTAACCTTACTTTCCACATCTGTGAAATAGGGTTAATAATAGCACTCACCTCATGGGAGGACCATGGTAAGGATTCAATGATGATCACATTTAATGTGCTCAGCTCTGAGCTGCACATGGGACATTATTAAATGGCAGCAGTGATGATGACAAGCGCACCTACCGTGTAACAGGTGCTGTACTGAGGGCTTTCCATGGGTGCTCTTATTTAAACTTCGTAACCACCCTGAGGGGTGGGACTACTATTAGTCCCCCTCTTACAGGTAAGGAAGCCAAGGTTCAGTGGGGTGAAGTCACTGGCCCAAGGTCACATGGCTGCTGCGTGGCAGCAGTGGGATTTGAATTTAGGTCTCTCTGCCTTGGAGGGCTGATTAGGAACACCCACCTCCCCTCCCCTCCCAAACCAAAAAACCCACTGCTGTCGAGTTGGTTCTGACTCATAGCAACCCTGTAGGACAGGGTAGAACTGCCCCCCTAGGGTTTCCAAGACTGTAAATCTTTATGGAAGCAGACTGCCACATCTTTCTCCCACAGAGCGGCAGATGGATCAAACTGCTGACTTTTCGTTTAGCAGCCAAGTGCTTAACCACTGTGCAACCAGGCTCCTTTCCCCTCCCATACATGAGGTTAATAACCCACTGGCTCATTTCTCTGGTCCTTGAAGAAATGTTGCTGACTAAGGCTTTTCTGGAGGCCCAGAGAGGGCAAGGGACCAGCCCACAGCTGCAGAGCAGGATGGTGTCAAAGCTGGGACTAGAACCCAGGGCCTCCAGTTCCTCAGGCAGGCTTCTTGAGGGATCATTCAGGATGCTGGATGCCATTACCAGCTCAGGCGTCTGCTCTGGTCCCTTGAGGCAGGGGCTCCAATCGCCCTTCCCTGCCCCCACTTCATCTCCTCTTTGTAGAAAGGTTTCAAGCCTCACAGGAACTCCTGAGCTTTTCTTTCTGAGACCACTGAGGTGTGGGATTGAGGCTCCATTCTTTTCTCTTCCACTGAGAGGTAATTTGCCTGGAACATGTTGAACACTTAAAAAATTTGGTCACATTGCAACCGTCTGGGTTACCATGGTGACCTCACTTTGAATTTGCTTCCCGGGGGATTTGGTAATAATTAATACAGCACTGAGTGCTGGCTGCCCACAGCAAGTGTGGGGGAGCATTCCCAATTATCCCCAGGAACCACTCCCCCAGGGGCAGCAGCGCCTCCTCCTCCTAATAGGGTCCTAGGGTTCCCTGAGAAGGAAGGCAAGGGGAGAGGACCTCCTAACACTGCCCTCCCCTTCAGCACCCCAGCAGCCATGTTGTCAGAGCTTGGCTGGACTGGAGAGGTTTCTTTTACAGGTGGGGGATTCAAGGCTCAAGGGAGAGTAAGTGACTTGTCTAAGGCCACTGAATAAGACCCAGGCAGCCTGAGCATCAGCCAGAAGGCTGGTTTCCTAAGCTTCAGGACAGGGCTCTGGCGGTGCCAACGTTGCCGAAGGCCAGCGCCCAAATGCCTCCCTTTTCCACGGGCCCAGAACACTATCTTTTGTGGACAATTTGAGGGGGTTGATCATTGCCCTCCGTGGGGTAGAATTTTACAATGTAAATGCCCCAAGGAGTGGGCAATGGACCTTCGTTCAATCATTGCCCCTTCAGTGCTAAGCCAGTTATAAGACGCCCCAGGGTGTTGGGGCCCATCCTCTGAAGAAGTTTGGAAGAGGAAGCTGGATAGATTAGGATGTTGAGGGAAGACGTTCTGTGATGGAGACTGTGAGGGAGCTCCAGGCAGGGACTAGCCTTAGCCATTTCTGGAGAGAGGCATGGAGAGGGAGGAAGTGCAGTGGAGGGGCATTCTGCCTCCCATGCTCCTCTCCATTCCACTTCTCCCCTCCATGTCTTGGAAGCTATCCGCTCCAGTTCCTGTAGAGAGGGATAGTAGAAAGATGTGTAGTAGAAAGAACAAGTAATCTAGGTTTGAATATAAGCTCTATCCTATTTTTCAGATGGGGAAACTGAGGCTCAAAGAGCCCTCAGAGAGATCTAGGGATCCACAGACAGAAAGTGGTGAAGTGAGGATTTGAAACCACATCTGCACTCTTAACCATTACTTTTGGGCTGGGTTCTCTTACTATAGCTACTTTCTCCTTGGGTGCTGGTCTGAAGGTTTGGCAAGGTGTTAATACCAATGTACAGTTGGAGGAAGGTAGGATAGGTCCAAGGCTCCCCAAGGCTGGTGAAGGGCAGGGGATAGGAAGTGGAGCTGGTTGGCTTATCTGCTGGGAAACGGGAGCAAGTGTGGCTCAAGCACAAGGCTGGGAACTTGGGAGCTTCAACTATGGAGCTTCAGACATGGGAGTTTTAGCAAAGGAGAGACAGGGAAAGGAGAGAGGGGCTTTCATATCTTTGGTTACATCACAAAACTGAGTTTGCCTCACTTATTCAGCACACACAAAATAAAACCTGTTACTTTAGTATGCTGCCACCAGGTGGCGGTGTAATGTGACCACTCATATCATCAGATTGATCTCTATTTAAATAAAATTTTTCAAAAAGATAAAAATTCTTCAATGAGTTATAGCTATACATTATTTCACCTGATTTTAAAAATTAAGACATTATTTTAGGGGGAAAATGCCTGAGATATAATTTGGTTCCTTCTTCCATTATCCTTAATCTTTCTCTACCTACTCTAAATCTGGAGCTCTGATGACGGTGTGGTTAAGAGCTCAGGCGTGTTAGGGCTGCTAACCAGAAGGTCAGCGGTTCGAATCCACTAGCCACTCCTTGGAAACCCTATGGCTCTGTATAGGGTCACTATGAGTTGGAATTGACTCGGGTAGGGGTTTACTCTAAACCGTGGGCTCTCTGGTGATCTGCCTTCCTTTTTCTGTCTGGCTGGGCTCAACAACTGGATTCCACACCAAATGTCTTCATGTCAACTCAATATACTGGAAAGAACAGGCGACAGGGCATCAGCTCCCCTCCTCCACCGCAATTAGCCCTACTCTGGAGATAGCTCCCCTCACCCTCGGGTCATGCACTCCTACACAGGAGACTTTGCATATACTGTGGTTCTCCTCCCACTGGGTTTTAACTTTTGACTGCCTGCCTGCTGTACCAGAGGGTGAGTTCCTTGGGCATAAACGGGGATTCATCTCTGTAAGTGCCCCTCTCCTTAACCACAATACCTGGCACATGGATGATGATCAGCGGTTTGTTGAACGAATAAATGAATGGATGACTTTCCACTTCACAGCTGAGAAAACTGAGACTACTGGAGAGAAATAACAATTGGCATGTGTTATGGGCCTCCTACGTGCCAGGGGCATATTAAGTCATTAATTTCCACAACAATTTTAGGAGGTAGATACTATTATTATGTTCATTTTACGGATGAGGAAACTGAGGCTTAGAGACATTTGGGTGGGGGAGCAACTGAAGGAGAGGTAGTAAGACCAGTTCAGTCGGTCATTAGGGATGGGGGGCTGAGAGCAAGCATCATTCATCTATCGTTCATTTATTCAGAAGTTTACTGCAGTTAGATGCTAGGTATTTATGGAATCCCTGGTCTGCATTAGACCCTTCGGTCAGTATAGCACGCAGAGGACAGGAGCACCGGCCTGTCTTCCCTCTTCACTCTGGCCAGGGAGTGAGGAAGCCTGGGTTTAAACCTCAGTGCCTCGTTTATAACCCTCAACCCCACCCAGTAGCCCCAGACTCTCTTAGCATGTCCCCAAAAATGTTAAACTTAATATCCGCACAGCACGCGGTCTCAGACAAGAGAAGAGCTTCCTGGTAGCTTTCAAGAGAAAGCTACCACTACGAAGAAAGCCCAGTTGAAGTCTCCTTGCATCTCATTGGTCCTCATTAGGTTGTATGCCGTCCCTGAACCAACCAGGATGGTCTGAAGGCGGGTACTGGTGGATGAACTCAGTCCCCGGAAGTGGGAGGGGTCAATTCCAACCAATGTGCAGGCTGGGAAGGTAGACAAGTGAATTCCCTCAAAAAAAAAAAGCAAGGTCCTAGGGTGGAAGAAGGCGGCAATATCTGTCCACTCATTTCTTTTCCCCACAGCGGAGGACTTTTAGGTTAAGAGCTCTGACTCAAGGAGACCTGCTTGGGGTCCCAGCTTCTCTTCTCGTCTGTGAGCACTTGGCCCCGGCCTCAGTTTCCTCACATGCACAGGGATGTGGCGACCCACAAGAAGGCACCTGGCCCACTGTAGACCCCTCCTCAAACGGGCACAATGTTCCTGTTGGGCTGAATCAGTCTCCCACTACCAAACTGTGACAGGGCCCTGAGCACAAACCCCTGTCTTTTAGGCCGTATTTTTCCGAACTGTGAAATGACAAGACGAATCCCAGGTTGGGCAGAAATGAGGGCCTGGGAGGCTGGTAGATTGAAAGAAGCCAAAGGCTTACCCTGAAGTCCCCTTCCCTGGAATAATGGCAAGTATGGGTGGGGACCGACATCCCCCAACCACAGGCAGCATCTGTTGTTTTCCCTGCCCAGCACCTGCTTACTTTCCTGGTAATTGTATCCCCGTTTTCTCTTGAGCATGAGGTGGGCTCCACTCCTAGGCTAAGTCAATCTGTGTGTCATGCTCCCCAGGGCACAGTGATTGGTTAAGGGGTGGGCACAGGGCCAGGTAGGGCCAATCAGAGTGACTCTCAGGACTTCTGCTTTTTCCCATTGGAGGAGAAATAGGTGGATGTAGTCCCAGGGCTGCTGCCATCTGGAGACTGGCAATGAAGCCAGTACCCAAATCAGAGAGCTGACGCAAGAGACCAGGGGAAACCAGGGCTGACAGCATTATTCGAGCCCTTTCTTGAAGCTAACTGTACCTTCTGGAGTTTTCAACAGTGTGAGCCAATCAATTTTCTCTTTGCTTAAGCCTGTTTGGTTTGGTTTTATGTCACTTGCAACCCAAAGGGCCCTACGTGATACCCCCTGAGCTTGGGATATAGAAGAGCAGGTGGGGGGTGGGGGAGTGGGAAGGGAAGGTTGAGACTCAAGATCTCTTATCTAGAGTGGGTGGTGGGTATTGATCAGTATTGATCATGGCAGCTGCATATGGTGATTCTGACCCTGACGTCTTCCTAGACATCTGGGGAAGGTAGGTATGCGCAGCTGTGGAGACAACAGCTACCCGAACAGGGCAGCTGTTTGGTCAGCATCAGCAGCAATACTTGGGGGAAGAGGTCATTCAGTGGTAACATTAGAGATCCCCCAGAGTGACCTCTTTCTTACAGCCCTTTCTGCCCCTACCTCCTTGGAGCCTCAGTGTGCCCTGTCCCCCCAGATAAGTCCACTGGGAGGGGATGACATCCAGGGGGCCTGCTTTCCACAGACGCCCTGACCCAGTCTTGGGGTCTTGCAGGACAATCTCCTGGTAAAAGTACCCAGGCACTGGAGCCAGACCAGCCTGGGTTTAAACCCCAGCTTCATTTACCGCCTATGTGACCCTGCTCAAGTTTCTCTGTCTCAGCTTCCTCACTGGAGGCCAGGATAACTCTACTAACCACCAACACTGCTGTGGGAGTAAATGGGCCTATGTGGACATGGGGTCTGGCACGAGAAAAGCGCTCAGAGAAGTTTTTCCATTGGTGGTGGTGCCTTTGGGGGCCAGCTGGTCTGCAGAACAGCTTCTGCCACCCCCCAGGGTCTTTCCCTCAGAAGGCCCCGTGCCCGCTGCATCGACCTGCTGCTGTGCCTGAAATGCCCCCACTGGGCTTGTTCCTTTGGGTCTTGAGGACATTTTCGGCTTCCAGTGTCGCTGCAGGAATGGTGCACTCTCAGGAGAGGGAGCATATTAAACTGTCGGTTCCCACCAGGGTGCGCAGATATATAGAGGCTTGGGAAGGTGGTAACAGCATTCCCAAAGCTATTTTTGATATTTCAAGAAGCCAGGATGCGACTGCACAGGTGACTTGAAAGGTTGAATTCCCTCACTTTTCAGCTCCACTGGCCATGGCTGTCGATCAGAAGTTCTATTAGCAGTCATGCCCTCGACTAATATAGTATCGTAATGAATTAATACGCATACTTAGTTTTGTTTGTTGGCAAAAATCCTTCAAACATGGAGCTCATAGGAGAGGAAGTTGATAGGGGCCTTGGAGGAGGAAAGACTGGGACTCACTGCCTTGAGCTTTGGCTACCAAAACTACTGATGTGGTGGACATTTGTGGGTTTCTTAACCCTCCTCAGCCCAACAGCACCTTTGTTTCTTTTGGGTAACGACCTGTTTCTGTGTGTGGCCTTGGGGGCCACAAATCACAAGCTCTGTCTCCTGCTGTGAAGCTAAGGGGGCCCCAGACTCCTGCTCTCCTTCCCAGAGCCCAGCCAAGGAGAAGGCATGTGACTCCAGTGTGGACTCTCTGTATTAGCTTTTGCTGTGGTAACAAACAGCCCCCAAATCTCAGTGGCTTGCACCGATATCATGTTTTGTTTTGCTCACAGGTCTGAGGGTTGGCTGTGGCTCTGCTCAGCTCTCACCTATGTGTCTGAAGGTGGGGCCCATATCTGGGAAATACTGCTCTCCTGGCAGAGAGAAGCAAGAGGCTAACCTGAACCACTCAGGTGCATTGAAAGCTTCTGCTCAGATCTGGTGCATATCTGCTCACATTCCACTGGCCAAGGCAAGTCACCTGGCCCATTCCACCTCTGCGGAGAGCAAATGCACTCCATCCATAGCGAGGAGAGGCAAGGTGGATGTTTCATTCTCTCAGAGGAGAGGGCGCGGATAAGGGGAACAATAATACACATCCACCCTAGTCTCCCAAGACTGACTCGAGAGAAGTTAGGACATGGACCCATTCATCCCAGGGCTAGGGCCCAGGCTCTGCTGAGAAGCTCCTGTCTCCGATACCTCCCAAGATGGCTGGCTCCTATCTGTTCCCAGCTGGCTTCTTCAGCCTTCCAGACAGCCCTGTGTGAGCGTGTGTGCCCCATCCGCTTCCACTGAATTCCCTTAGAGCTGATACTGGCTGCAGTCAGTTTCTATGTATCACAGTATCAAAATCCGCAGATAAGAGAAGAACATATAATAATAACAAATTGAGGAGATGGTAACAGAATTTCTTCTGGGAAACAGGAGGGCTAGCAATTTAAACTGGGGGAGATCAGTGTGCTAAAAGTGGTTGGCAAGGGGAATCCACGACAAGGGCCTCGAGGGAGGCCCAGGGGCCCGAAGGAAGAACAGAGCTGAGAACAGCCTTACTCACATCCCAGTGTGGAGCCAGCTAAAAACATTCTGGGGTCCCTGGGTGATGCAAAAGGTTTGCACACTCGGCTACTACTAACCAAGAGGTTGGAGTTTGAATCCGCCCAGAAGCATCTCAGAACAAAGACCTGGCAATCTAGTTCTCCTAGATCAGCCACTAAAAATCTGAAGGAGCACAGTTCTACTGACACACCTGGGCTTGTCATGGGTCAGAATCCACTCAATGGCAACTGGTTTAAAAACATGCCAAGTCCTGGCCCCAGCCCCAGCCCCACTCACACACATCCCGTCAGGCCCCAGGCCCCAGCCAGGACTGAAGTGTCCTCTTACTACCCTCTAGTTCCCAGTATCTTAAGCCTGGCTGCATATTAGAAACTGCTGAGAATTAAAAAAAAAAAAAAAAAAATGCTCCGGTTCCTCCCCAGCCCGGTTCCATCAGACTCTCTGCGGGGTGTGTCCTGGGCATGGGCATTTTTAAAAGCTCCCCAGGTGACTCTAATGAGCAGCCAGGGTTGAGACCTGCTGCCCTCTTTCTTCCAAGCCCCTTCCTGCCTGTGGAGTAGAAGCTGCTCCTGCTGCAGGGCACGGTGAGGGATGTCAGTCCCGCGATAGCATGTTTTCAACAGAAAACACAAAGAATCTGGATTATTTTCATCTAAAATCTCCCAATTTTTAAATGTTAGCTCAGATTTATTAAATTCTATTCAGGGCAAACATAATATGTCTGCAGGCCACTAAATAGGAACCCCTGGGCCAGAAAGTCTCTTTAAGTTTTCCTATTCTTGGCCTGCTCCCATCTACTTGACTGTCTGGAAGTCTCTGGGTGTGTGAGAACAGCAGCACTGAGTGTGACTTTGTGCTGTGCTTGGGCTGGGGCTGGCTACGCCCAAACACATCAGAGCCCAAGCACCAGCAACAGATGAACTACAGAGAAGACGAGAGACTATAGTCACCGAGACAGGCCGAGTCCTCACCAATAACTGTCTGTTCCTTGGTCCCAGCCTTGCTTTCCTCAACAGGCTACCAACTGTGAGCCCATGCTGCCGCTGTCCCTGCCCCCAGCCAGTTACCTCGGCAGAACCAACAAGCAAGGAAGCCTGGGGGGCAAGTGCCAGCTGGAGGATTCTTACCTTACCCCAAGCTCACCCAAAGCTTGCGTATTTTCCCTTTTTTGCAGTTGCTGTTTTGGCTTGTAATTACATTTAAAAAGTGTTTTAAAACAACTTTTTTATTATAAAAGTAATGTTTATTGTAGGAAATTTGGAATATACAGTAAAGTATAAAGAAGAAAATTAAAATCACCTATAATCTTAACTGAAGGAGCCTTGGTGGCGCAATGGTTAAGCGCTCAGCTACTAACTGAAAGGTTGGTGGTTTGAACCCACCCAGCATCTCCACGGGAGAAAGACCTGGCAATCTGCTCAAGTAAAGATTACAACCTAGAAAACCCTATGGGGCAGTTCTACTGTCACATGGGGTTGAAATCGAATCGACAGCACCTAACAACAACAATTTTAACTGGCCCTTGGGTTCTGAATACAGAGAGATCCTAGGTCATTCTGAAGAAAGTCCCCACTTCACTGTGCCGAGTGAGGGGCCCACCAAGTCTTGTCCAGTGGGAACAGTTAGCTCCATTTCTTGAGAGCCGGGACACTAACATCTTCAAAAGGCTGGCCCATCAGACTGCCAGAGTAAGACCTTGAGAATCCACCTTAATTCTTAGATCCACGTTTCTTCTTCCTAATACATAATAACAATCATTATAATTAGGTTCACGTCTTTAGGGAAGAATCTCTGTTGTCCTGCGGGGCTGGCAGTTAAACAAAAACTCTCGCTAAGGCCAAATGTGCCCTCTGGTGGCAGCTGGAGGGGATGGCTTCAAGCAAGGGCTGGGCCCCGGGGTCGGCCCTCCGTCTCTCTCCCTCTCTCTCTCCCTCTCCCTGTCTCTCTCTCTCTCTCTCTCTCTCTCCCTCTCTCTCTCCCTCTCTCTCTCTCTCTCTCTCTCTCTCTCCCTCTCCCTCTCTCTCTCTCTCTCTCTCTCTCTCTCTCCCTCTCTCTCTCTAGTCACTGGTTCTCAAAGTGGAGTCTCACGGCTAGCAGTATCAGCCTCACTCGGGAACTTGTTAGAAATGCAATTTTTTAGGCCCTTCCCAGACCTACTGAATCAGAAACTCAGAGGATGGGGCTCAGAAATTTGTGCTTTAATAAGCCCTCCAGGTGGTTTTGATAAACACTCAAGTTTGAGAGCCATTCTTCTAAATAAGTACTAGTAGTGGATGAGTGTGTCAAAACAGCATAGGTCCCTGAGCGTAAAACACTGTCCTCAAGACCCAGCTGCTGAGCAATAAAGGAAGGGAATGGCGAGGAACTGACAATGCGGAATGCACTGGTGCCAGGGCAGCTTGGCCAAATACACCACAGAAAGGTCTCTGCCCCCACACCAAATCCTACCTCCCTCTGAACCCTGCGGCATCTGGAGGCTGCAGAGCTGGGATATACAGGCAGAACAGATATCTCTCAGACCAAACTGATCCAGGCTTCTCAGATGGGGTTTAAAAGGCCACACCATGCTGTGTAAAGGGGCTTCTTAGACAGAGACCAGAGTTATAATGGCAGAGTGACTCCACAACCCTAGAAAGCCCATTCTGAGAGGGATATAAGACTTGAACCTCAGGCAGAAGACAGAGGAACTAAAAGCAAAAATTGAGATAGGAATAAAGCAGAAAAACTCAAAACCAAAATCCAAGGAAGGAGGGGGGAAAGAAGAGCAGTGTGATCAGATGGAAGGTCCTCGGAGACACGCATTTAACCAGCTACCTTCCTGGAGGAAATGTTCTATAGTTCGATGACTGTCAAGATGAAAAACCCCCACACTGACTTCAGATAGCGGTGCAGGCTCTTGGGGAAATGGGGTCTAACGCTCCAACTGTGTAAAGAACGGATAGGCCCCCAGCAGGTTCCCTGCAGCGAGGTTTCCCAGACAGAGAAGGGATTGTTCTCCGTGCATCCAGCTGTTTAGGAAATCTTTGCATCTGGTTAACTCAAGCAGGAGTTTGTAGAGAAAATCTGACAAGAAAAACAAGGTTTCAGCGGAAACCAGAGACAGGCAGATGGGAGGCGTCATGGTAAATATACCACCTCAAAATTTTCCCTCCCCGTTCCAGAAAGTTCTGTTTATACTGTCATTCCAATAGGACTGCTACAGGAATGCCCTGATTAAGACATATTTCAGATTACAGGTCTTATCTATTCTTTAGCCTTATTCATTCATTAAGTATATATCGTGCACCTACTATGTGGCAGTCACTGTTCTAGGTTCTGGGGTTACTCCCCTCATGGAGTCTACATTCTAATGGAGGGAGACATAAACAAAATAAGTAAAACATAGAAGCTTTGTTGTTGTTAGTTGCCGTAGTTGGCGCCAACTCATGGTGACTCATGTACAGAGCAGAACTGCACTCCATACAGTTTTCAAGGCTGTGACCTTTTGGAAGCAGATCGCCAGGCCTGTCTTCCAAGGCATCTCTGTGTGTGTTCGAACTGCCAACCTTTTAGTTAGCAGTTGAGCACTTAACTGTTTGCGCCACCCAGGACTAAAATTACGTAAGGTTTAAAAAAATAAATAAAACCTGTTGTCATCGAGTTGATTCCGACTAATAAAGACTGTACAGGACAGAGTAGAACTGCCCATAGGGTTTCCAAGGAGCGGCTGGTGGATTTGAACTGCCGACCTTTTGGTTAGCAGGCGTAGCACGCCTTAGCTCTTAACCACTGGGCCACCAGGGCTCCATATAAAGGTTTAGAGGTCTTCATTTCCAGCTTGCCTCTCAATTAAACCCTTAATTCTGTGTTTTCAAAGCCTTGTGTGTAGGCTTTTTCTGGACTAGGAGGGAGAGGGTGACAGTCTTCATGTGAGTTATGAAGTCTTCACTAGAGTTTTCCTGTTAGGAGAGTCAGCTCAGGACAGGGTTTCTAAAACAAAGAATGTGCCAGTGAGTCATCTGGAGAGCTTTTTAAAATGCATATTCAGATTCACTGGGTCCTAGAAAGAGCCCAAGAGCCCGAGAGTCTGTTTCCAACAAGCCCCTGAGGGGGACACTGGTGGTTCAGTGGTAGAATTCTCATCTTCAATGCCAAGACTCTGGTTTGATTCAGGCCGATGGAGCTCATGCGCAGCCACCACTTGTCTATCATTGGTAGTTTGTGTGTTGCTATGATGCTGAACAGTTCTCAGCGGAGCTTCCACACTAGGACAAACTAGGAAGAAGGGGCTGGCAATCTGCTTCTGAAAATCAGCCAAAATCAACCCTACAGCTCACAACAGTCCAATCCACAACTAATCCTGAAGATGGCACAGGAACAGGCAGCCTTTCAATCCATTGTGCACGGGGTCCCCATGAATCAGGAGCTGACTCAATGGCAGCTGACAACGAGCTCCCAGGGGACACTGGGGCTACTAGTCCACAGTTGTGGATCACAGTTGTGAGTAGGAGTCATGCTGTCAGATGGAGCTAGCCCCAGGAACAGGCATTCTTAGCCAGGGCCCTACCCTTACCAACTCCTTGCTGCTGGTCTGGACTTCCATGTGGGCGGCCTTGGGTAGAGCACTCTTTAACATCCTGGCACACAGTCTCCATAGCAACTCCTTCAAGCAGGCAGGGCACAAAGAATCAATACTCCTTCTTAAAGGTAAGGAAACAGAGCCCCAGAGAAATTAAGGGAGGTCACAGAGCCAGTGGTGGCAAAGCTGGGACCAGACTCCCATTTCCCCCCAATCCGTCTAGAGGGCTTGCCTGTGCTTTGCATGGCCTAGAGTAGACTCGGGCGATTAGAGAGGCGGGGAGGCCCTTGGCAAGTGCTTTTAGGCCTGTAAAGAAGCCAGCTCAGCAGTAAACTTTGTTTGAGAGTCATATAAAACGATGCATTTACAGGTCCCAGAGGCCCTCTAACCCAACCGGCAACAGGTCTAGCTACTGCAGCCCACCTGAAAAGTTTACTAGCTTAACGTCACTGAATTGATCTTGGAATAGGTTTCCAGTTTACTCTTTAGCTCCCTCTGGTGTGGTGTGAATTTTGCAAGCAGCAATCTGACAGCAGCTGTTAGAAATGTTCAGCCCTCTCAGGTGGGCTTTGCACTGTCTGAATTAATATAGCTGGGGTGAGCACGGGGAAATGGGGTGAGAGGAGAAAGGACTATTCCTTCTCATTTTATAGGATCTCTTGGAAAGATTATCACAGACAGAACGGATGTAGGACAGCTATTTCCTTATATAAAGTTGGGAGATGTCAATAAAGAAAGGCTATTCGGCCACTAAAAACACACTCGGCCTGCGCAATCTGTAAATATTTAATCCATCTAGAATGACAAACACTGCTTTATGGCATGTAATAAATTATAATGTACTAAGAGCCATTTCATGATGAGCCTAAAATAACAAAGACAACAACTGGCGATTTCCTCAGTGGAAAAGAACGTGCCCATAAGAACGCTGCAGGCAGACACATTCTTTCAGGGAAGGCAAAGGCAAAAGCCAAGGTGTTTCCCTTGGGGAATCTGCTCATGGTATTAAGTGTCGTGTGTCTAGCAAGAGAATTAATGGCCAAGACTCAGAAAGGCTATCCAGCAATAGGGACAGAGGGTGGGGTGCCAAAAGCAGAATTTTCCAAAACTGGAGCCAAGACCAATCGTAACAATGACCAAGAGAGGAAAACATGGGACAAGAGAGGCAGCTGGCTTCTCAGAAGATGAAAACAGAAGAAGCCTCTAAAACCCAGGGTGCACAAGAAAAGTATTACTTTGGAGTTCAGTTCAGGATCTATAGCAGATAGGGTTGTACCAGAAAACAAGTCAGCCTTGGTGCCAATCAGATGAGAAAAAGACAGAGAGAGAGATGAACATGTCTTAAGAAGAGAAATAAAATCAACTTGAGATGGATTCTTCCAGAATCCCGTGTCTGCTCTCTGCCAAGTGGCTTAAGCTGTGTGGGGCACCATCATCTGAAGGGGTGCTGAGATGATGAGAGAACAAGATAGTGAGCATCTAAGCCCCGCTCAGAACAATCTACCTGGCTGTGCCCTCCTGAAAAGTTAAAAAGGCAGAAAACTAGTTTTATCTGCAAGAAAATGTTTATTCTTTTGAACCCCACAGGAGAAAAAAAAAGAACACAGCCAAGTCCAAGTATTAAACAAAAATAGTGTCCCAGAAGGCAGCAAAATGGGGGGAACCTCAACACAAAGTCAGTGACAGTTTTCCATGTTTTTGCACAAAGATGAAAAAAATCTATGACAATTCTGAGTAACACTTTCATGGTGACAATTACACAAGATGATTCAAAAATGCAAAATGGCAGCAACATGCACACCTGGCTAAAGCTAGAAGTTTTTTATCCCAAAATAAGATGATTAAAATGATGATTATTTTTAATACTTCTATTTTACTGACTTGCTTGTCCTACTTAATTTGCTTTAAATGAGACGTACATGCCAATTAACAGGAAATTTTAGAAGAACTGTGTCCTTCCAGAATCTAAGACAAGGAAGCAAAACGAATCTATTTGGTTTCTTAATTTTCCGAGTTTCCAAATATAATTTTGATTTGCCCCTTCCTGTCCCAGGCCCTCCCCCCACCCCCACCCTGGTTCTTAAACACTTCCAAAATTGCCAGTGCAAACACTTTTCTACCAATGTATAATATACATTTGAAACTGAAATCTTTATGCAGTTTTGATTTAAAAAAAACTCTTAAAAACAAACAAGCCATCCTTGGCACAAGAGCTGAGAAATAGCTCCTTTTCAATCGACAAACACAAGATGATGAAAAGTGGAAAACAGAGTTAAATGAGTTTAAAAATTTTTAAAAAAGAAAAAAATAACCTAGAACCGCAGCTTTTATTAGCCATCATTACAATCTCTCACATACAAACACTGCCCAGCTCCCCTTCCCAAGGTGCTTTACTCCAGGCAATTACAGAACACTGTGGTGCTTTCTATTAAAAGCAACAGAGAAGATACAACCTTGGTGGTAACAAACAGCCCAGCTACCCACCAGTTTTACAGCAAGGATCCACAGTGAGCTTGATATAGATAGACGATAGATGATAGTAAAGGGGGAAATAGTTTAAAATTATCAAGTTTCCTCTTGAAATGTCTTTTCCCAAGGCACTGTGAACAAGACTGCTGCTAGCAATTTCCTAGGACTAACCACACGGATGAGAATATAAATATTTCAAACACAAGCCCTGTTACAGTATCACGGCTCGCCTCATCACTTAGGTCTCTCATCTCAGCTGAAATGACACTCTCTGAATTTGTTTGGTCCTTGGAGGGATAATCAATTTTTGTTTTCTGTAATATCAGTAATCATCTTCTTGAATGCAGCTACAAAATCAAAGCTGTGTTAGATTATTTAACCCTTTCACTCTAAAAACTGAAAGTTTTCATTATCCCATGTGAATCCAATGTGCAGGTTTTGCTTGCTTAAGAACAAAACAAAAATAAAGGGTTGAAAAGCAAAAACCCTAACTTTTTTTTTTTCTTCAAGAGGAAACCATGTAAGAATACATAAAAGGCAAAACTGGCTACTTGAAATCCAAGAATGGTTTTAATGTGCTGACCGAGAAAAATAAACTGCAAAGTTCTGTGAGGTCTTCTAAAAATTTACAAGAAAAACTGATGGGCAGTTCTAATCAGACTTGGATGGTATCTTTCCCCCCCATTTTTAAAATGACACCATATACAGTCCCACAAAATACAATATAAACTTTTTTTTTATCTTGACTGCCAGAGATGCTCCTTTGCGATGCTTTCTGGTAACCAAATGGTTGGGCAAGACACACAGCTGGCCTTCATTTCTTCAGAGGCTGGTAAACAGAGGCATTGGGATCAAGTCCAGAGGGGCTGGTCTCCACAAATTTGGAAGAGTAATGGGGGGAAACGGGGCTCAGGGGGCTGGTGGCGGCACTGTACGTTATGCTGGGCATGACGGCCATGACCTCGGCTATCTTCTGTTTTAGGTCCTTGATTTCCTGGTCTTTCTGAAGGATTTGTCCTGGAAGATCAAAGACCCATTGTTAGTGAAGAGGGAGAGCTCACCCAACACAATGCCCTCTTAGGACAATCCCCGAGTGGATTCAGGTCAACGTGAACAGCTCCAGCCTGATGGTTTGTGAGGACAGGCAAACTTTTCCTGTAAAGGGCCAGAGAGTAAGTATTTTAGGCTTTGCGGGTCACATACTGTCTTTGTTGTTGAGTTTTGTTTGTGTTTTTTCCAACCATGGAAAAATGTAAAAAACAATCTCACATTCTTAGCTCACAGGTGCTACAAGAACAGGTGGCAGGCTAGATTTGGCCTGTGAGCTCTGTAGTTGTTTGACCCCTGGTTTAGAAGTAAAAAGGGATTCTGTTCATGTAGGTGTGACTACAGTGAAGAGTCCACGAGCCGTGTTTAAACATGGCAGTCACCTATGACAGCCTCACAGTGGTGCTGATTTTGAATTGTGGCTTTACCTCTTGAACTGGAATTTTTTTTCCTGAGACGATGGACTACCTCTGAGTGTTATTCCAAGGAATACAGCACAACCAAGGTCTCAGAATCAGTAACACAAGAGGTTCTCTCACGGAAAACAGAAGGAGCTCTATATCTGCTGCCCTGAGGGGATTCTCCAGGACCCAGACCACTCGCCCTTGCCCTCACAGAGGGAGCCTCCTGGCACAGTGCCCCTCAGATGGGCTACCCAGTCTGCATTGGAAGGACATTTTAACAATATCCTATTCAGCTTCACAGCACACCCTCCTCCCTCGCTCCACTTCAGTTTCTGATCCAATCAGCTCCCGCCTGCCTTGGGGCCCGTTCCCCTTCTGTGCTTCTCCCACTCTTTCTCGTTCTCCTGAGGTTTCTGATTCTACTTCCTCAGCAAAGCTTTCCCTGGCCCTCCCATTCTAGATTCTCCTCTCTTCCTAGATTTTCAACACACTTTAAACTTTCCTTCCTGTTACTTATTCTTTGTAAGAGTGACAATGACTACAAAAGCTAGCACTCACATAGAGCTTTGGGGGTGTCAGGCACTATTCTAAGTGCTTCATATTTACTTCTCACAACAACGCTGAGAGGCTGAGTGACTTGTCAAGGTATACAGCTAGCAGCAGAGCTAGAATTCAAACCCAGCAGTGTGGCTCCAGAGTTTGCACTATTAGTGCTTTGTGTCCAGGGCAGACTGTCTTATTTTTTTTTTAAATTGCTGTATCCCTAGTGCCCAGCCCAGTGCCCTGCTCAACTCAAAAAATATTTGTTCACTGAATGAGGTAGATATGATTATCTCTGTTTTAAAGATAAGAAAGCAGAGGCTCTACAAGTTATATATCTTGCCCAAAGTCATTCAGTTAAGAGGTGGAGGCAGGATATGAATCCAGGACCACTTTGTTCCAAAGTCCACGCAATTTCCATCACGCTATGAAGATCCCTGGTCTGCTGAGGGAAAGAAACACTTAGCAGTAACCTTCCAGAAAATTAAATGCTTAAAAAAAGGGGGTAGGGGATTGCATCTGAGTTACACTCATTTTGAGACTGCTCATGGGTCCTATAGGCAACAGTAATGTATTTGAAATGTAGGAGAGCTTGGTGGCATTTCTTAAAAAGGATGTAGCAGAGATGAAAGTCATTTTGGAACCAGGATAAATCAAACAATACAGAAAGTAGAAGGAGAAAAGCAACAAGGGGTTTGATATGAATTACAAAGTTCAGTTTCTTATTAGAATATTCTGAGCATGACAGTGGAGGGAGGCCGTGGGGAGGGCAGCGGCAAAGAGCCTTGGAAAGAACTGCTCCCTCTCGCTTCCTTCATGTCCCCTCAGCATTAAATAAGCATAAAATATCCTCCTTCTCTTTGAACAAAATAAGCCTCAGATGAATAAAATACCTAATGGCATCAGATGTATAAGCCCCTATATCTTTTTCCATGCATATTTTGATTTATTTGATTTATTTTCATCAGTAACATGCAAACATTCTCAGAGTTTTGGAAAGTAGTCTCTTTGCTTCTTAGTCACTTTATAAGGATTCCTAGGCTGGCGGCTACTCTGAGACCAGGTGCTACTTCAGTCCGGGGGTGGTGTGTGTGTGTGTGGGGGGGTGTGGGTGTGTGTGGGTGTG
>NW_004443984.1:4244047-4285506 GCF_000243295.1 Trichechus manatus latirostris
TGTGGGGGTGTGTGTGTGTGCGCGCGCGCGCACGCGCGCGCACAGTGGTTTTGGCCTCTCTCTGGGGTTTAGGCCCCAAGTTCTGCTGACTGATGAACATCTCTCACCTGGGGGCCTGGGAGGCACCTCCAAATCAAAACATCCAAAACCAAACTCATTCTCTCTTCTCACTCCTTAAACCTGTTCTGCTCTTCCTCCTCCTGGTTCCAGTAACTATCTTCACAGATCACTCAGGCATCTCTACTCTCCTTTACTCACCTGTCTGGACCATCCTCCTCCTCCATACTCACCACCTCTTAGATAAAAGATAATAATAGCTTTCTAACTGGCCTCTCTAACCTCCACTCAAACTCATCTTTCAAATCCATCTCTCACCCGGCTGTTGCTATTGGAAGGAGATTTCCAAAATAATGGTCAGAAACATTTCACCCCATTCCTCCTGAAAATCTTGAGAATACATTGTATGGCTTCATTCATGGCCCTCCTAATCTCCCATTCTCTTCTTCCACATCTCCCAGTTGACGCCACTGCAGACTTGGGACATTGCCAGCACTTTCTTTCTTTGCTTACTCTTCCCTCAGGTAACAATGCTCTTCCCTGCCATTCTCTTTATCCTTCAAATTTACCCTTCAAAGCCCACTCACTGTCCGTCCCCAATTCCTCCTTTGGCCTTTCAAGCAGATCCTGCTGCTTGGTTTACCCTAGTGCAGCAATTGTCAAAGTGTGGTCACAGGGCCCACAAGGTCGAAACCATTTCCATAACAATACTGAGATGCTAGCTGCCTTCTGTGCTCTCATTCTTTCGTGAGTATAAGTGGAGTTTTCCAGAAACTACATGATGTAATAGTCAACAAACTGAATGCAGAAGCAGAGATGAGAACTGAACTGTCTTCTGTTAAGCCAGACATTAAAGAGATTTGCTAAATGTAAAACAATGCCTGATATTAAAGTTTTAATGTAGAATAGGTAAATATTGATAGATATTAAACAACTTTTTTGGGGGCCTCAATAATTTTAAACGTGTAAAGGGGCTCCTAAGATCAAACAGTGTGAGCACACCACCTTTGTAAATCTCCTGCTAGACTATGTCTTGTTCATTTTTGTCTCCTTTAGCTCCTAAGATAATACTTTGTTCAGAGTTTAAGTGTGAATGCTCCATAAGTACCTGCTGAATTGAAATATTCTTTTCTTTTCTCCAAATCAACTTGCTTGAAAAATTTTTTCTTTTTCAGTAACCTATTGGTGGCTAATCAGTGGGGCTAAGAATCATTTCTTGGACAAATCCCAAATTTCTTTTCATCAGGTCATGTCACGCCTCTGTGCAGAATCTTTCCAAATCTCCCCATGTTACTCAGAGTAAAGTCCAAAGTTCTTTCCACAGGCTACAAGCCCTTAGAGAATCTGGCTCCTGCTACTTCTGACTCCTATGGCTCCTGCCTGCTTGCAGGCTGCAGCCACACTGGCCACCACACACAATCCCCCTGGCCACTAGGCATGCTCCTGCTGGCCACCCCGAGTTCCCATTAGCCACCAAGCACGTGCTCACTGGCCATCTCACCCATTCCTGCTTCCTCTGCCTGAAGGGCCTTTCCCCAGATATTCACTTACTCTCTTCTGTTGGGTCTCTGCTCAAATGCTACCAATTCAAGGGACCTCACCCTGTTGAAGTAGTGGCCCTACATACACACGCCTCATCATTTTCTTTATTGTACCTATTATGATCTGGCATATTATACATTTACTTGTTCACTATCTGTCCCCAATAGGGCTGTACCCCCAGGGACTCTCTCAGTGCTAATAAATACCTGCTGAGTAAACAGCCTGCTCTCCAGCCTCTTCTCCCATCATTCCAGCCAAGCAGAGATAGCTGCGGTTCTGAACACATCAGGCCCCACCTAACCTTCCTGCCCGTGCCCAGGCTGCTTCTAAGCCCACACATCACACTGCTTCTTCATTGGGCTGACTCCTTCTCATCATTCAAGACCCAGCTCAGATCTTAGCTCCCCTGGGAAACAGCCCTCTCTAATTCCCCAGACTGGCCTAGTCCCTGCCTCTATGTTCTCACAGCCCCTGCACACAGTGATACAACAGCACCTTCCGATGACTCTGCAGCTCTGTATTTCCTCAACAACACTGTAAGCTCCTTGAGTGTAGAAACTCACACTCTTCTCTGAATGCCCTGTACTTGACATGTTCTCATCTCAAAATATGTTTGCAGAATGAATTAAGGTGATGATTCCTAGATTTCAACGTTGGGCACTTACCAAACCACTTAAAGAGAAAACAGAAATGCCCTCTGGTTCAGAGCCCTAAGGAAGGTTTGCTCCCTGTCCATTCTTAGTCACACCATCTCACCTGGGCCTGCTCTTCTCTTACCTTGGGCAATCTCGAGCTGCCGCTTTGCGTCGCCAAGTGCGGAGAAAAGGTCCAGCTTGATTCTGGTCTCTGCGCTCAGGCTGTTTTCCAGGTGCTGTGTTTTATCTTGCATGGCTGAGAGGGCTGACATTAACACCTCAGTGTCCTTCTCATTTTCCTTATACTTCCGAAGCTCCTATCAACAGCATCAAAAGAGCAATGTGATGAGACAGTCTTGGCATCGATGTCTACAAATTAGCCTGAGATCACAAATTAAATCCCACTATTATTGACTTGAGGAGCCCTGGTGGTGCAGTGGTTAAAGTGTTCAACTGTCAACCAAAAGGTCGGTGGTTTGAACCCACCAGCCGCTCTGCAGGAGAAAGACATGGCAGTCTGCTTCCATAAAGATTACAGCCTTGGAAACCCTATGGGGCAGGTTCTACTCTGTCCTACAGGGTCACTGTGAGTCAGAATTGACTTGAAGGCAGTGAGTTTATTATTGACTTTGCCACTAGAACACAGCATCCTAGCACTTTGTGGATTTAGACCCACTACTTAGAGCAAATACAAAATGTACGGTGATATGTACAAAAAATTTTAGCAGGAAATTATTTGACTCTGTATTGACCATGTGTCTACATAACAATAGACTCTGCCTCCAGATAAAACACTTGCAAGCCGAATTCAGAACCACAAAGAACATCTTCTTTGCTGGCTAGCTATAAATGTTGCTGTGATGTTGCAGTCAAATTTCAAAACTCTACTCCCAACCTACACTAAAAATTATAAAAATGTGAATTAAACAACTGGCAGCCAGTAAATATGTACGCAGATTGAAAAAAATTTTTTTTCACCAGTCATTACCCACTCTTCAAAAGTAATCACTGTCCTGTTTTCTAGACCATAAACTGTTAGTTTTTTTTAAATTGTTGTGCTTTAAGTGAAAGTTCACAATTCAAGTTAGTCTTTCATATAAAAATTTATAGTTTTGTGAAAAAAAATTTTTAAGAGAGAAATCCAAACATCACAGAGAATTCAGAAATACAGAAAAGTTCACAGAAAAAAAAAAAAAAACAATCACCCGTAATCCCAAAACACAAATAACACTGTGAAAAATACATATTTTCTTTTAGTCTTTTTACTATGTATATGGGTCTTTTAGCATAACACCATATGAACAATTTTGTATACAGCTTTTAAAAAAATATCATCTCGACTATTTTTTCAAAATATAATTTTTAATTGCTGCATAATATTCCTGCATGTTGTCCGTTCAGACTCTCAGCAACCCTGTGTACAACAGAACAAACACTGCCTGGTCCTGTGCCATCCTCACAATTGTTACGCTTGCGCCCATTCTTGCAGCCACTACGTCAATCCATCTCACTGAGGGCCTTCCTCTTTCCCTTCTCCAGGGACTAGTCTCCCCGGATAACACATCCAAAGTACGTGTATGCATACCACAATTTATTAAAGAATCTCCCATTGTTAAGACTGTTTCCAATTTTGCACTTATATACCACTATAATGAACATGTTTATCTTTGTATATCAATCATTGATCAGATTTTTAAATATTTACTGTAGGTTAGAGTCCTAAAAAGGGCAATTTTTTTTTTGGAAAACAGCTTGTCAATATGTATCAAAAATCTTTATAAAGTACATGACCTTTCCCAGAAAGTTATGCTTCCACCAGCAATGTATAAGGCCTATTTCATTGCTCATCAAGATTAGTATTATCATTTAAAAACATCTTTGCTAATTTCAAAGGATAAAAATGATACTTAATTTTAATCTGCATGTCTTCAATGTATTCTTATCAGTCATTTGCATTTCTTCTGTAAAGTTATTTGTTGTTCATGTCCTTTGCCTATTTTTGTGTATATCTGAGCATTTCTTAGAAATTTTATGAGCTATTTACATACAGACAATATTATTTTATTTTTTGTACCATCTGTATCTTTTCCAATTAATTTTACTTTTCACTGATTTTTTCCCTTTGTGATTTCTTCCATTGCTTTATGTCTAGAAAGTCTTTCCTGCTTCAAGATCAAATTCTACTATATTTCCACGTGGCTTTTTTTTTTTTTTTTTTTAAGTTTTGTTTTGTTTTTATTCCTGCATTCAACTCTTCATCTGGAACTTCTTTTTGTGTGTGATATGAAATAAGCTTCTAATTTTACTTTCTTCTTTCCAGTTACCTGGCTATTTGAAAGCCTTTTACTGATGAACCCTTGCTTCTCCATCTATTTCTGATGCCACCTTTACTACACATTTTAGGCTTTGTTTCCAACTCACTTATTCTACTGCACTGACCTACCAGTAATTTTTTTTTACCAGTCCCACATGATTCAAATTACTGTAACTTTATAATACATGACATTGGTTTTAAATGTCCCTTTGAAGAGCCAATGCGAAGTACTTGGCTAAGGTAAACAAGCCCAAAAGACTAGCTCCATCCACAACACTGGCACCCTTCCTCATCAACCACAATCTGCAAGGTGCAGAGCCATCCACGAGGGGCAGTTCCTTAGCCATGAACTGAGCAGGTTAGGGCTAAGAAGAGATGTGTAAGTCCTGAAGGACACTAATCTGGCCTATCTAGCCTGAAAAAATGGAAGGAATCCGCAGTAAGTCAGATCCTGGTATAAAATAAGTCAAAGCACCATCAACATTTCTGGCTTGTATCAGAATCTGGGTATATTGACTTGAGATGAGCTGGACAAGATTAATTAGAGCTTTAAATCTATTTGTCACGGAGAGGTTTTTAGGTGCCATGGAATTTGGCTTGTACCAAAAGGTACCACCCCCACACTGCAGCACAGAGCACCAATCTAATATAAAAGAGGAATTCAAATGAGAGAAAAAGTCTGTTGCCCACCCTACCGTCATTACCTGAACTTTCAGTTCTAATTCTCTGATTTGGTCTTCTTTCACTTTCATGTCCATTGTTAGCTTCTTGCCCTCTGCTTCTAGTTCTCTGATCCGATTCCTTAAGGTTTCGGTGCACTCTCCCCTTTTGAAAAAAAGGAGGAAATAAAGGGATTTAAAAGACTATACGCTTACTTACACTGCAGCGTTCATATTTCTCTTATGCTCCATGGTTTCATTTTAGCTTTTGTCCCAGTCTGTTCATTCTCTGTTCTTTGATAAATTCAATAATGATCTATAATAGTTATTATTTATTGGGTGTCTAACATGAGCCAGGCACCAAGCTAGGTACTTTACCCATACTACCTTATTCAATCTTTATAATAACCTTATGGGGTAGGGTGTACTATCTCATTTTCCAGATAAGAAAACTAAGGCAAGATAGGTATATTACTAGTGCAAGGTCACCTAGCTTGTAAGTTTGCCAAGGTTTGCAGCTTCCCAAGCCAGCAATGTTTCCACCAGGCCAGGTGACTTAAGTCAATGCACACAAAGCTGAGCAAGAATATACGCTGACCTGAACATATGCTGTCTCCAGCAGGGGGCAGTGAGCTAAAATTGTTTTTTTCACTTTCGAGAGGCTATGCACTGGGAACCTTAGCCTTTCTTTGGTCACTAAGTTGCACAAGCTTGTAGTAGAAAGGGGGAAAAATAAAAATGAGGAGCACTATTAGGCTGCTTCTCAGGGCTATACCAAGGACAGCTGAAAAAGATGATAGCAGTCCAAAGTTATTTAATTATTTGGGTTTCAGAAAGCCCGATGTAGAAACTAGGTGTCTTTTGCCTAACAAAATGGGAGATCCAGGGCTTGAGATATACTTAACAATAAAGACAACCTCTATCTACATTAGTGATGGCAAACGAGAACCATCCAAGGATAAGATCAAACCAAATAAGCTTAACTGGAGGCCAAAGAGACTTAGGATAGACACTGACACCAATTTACTGAGTCACAGGCATATGAGACACTAAAGAGTATGGTTAAGGACCTACTATGTCCTCCTCAGTGGATTTTTAAAAAGGGGAGGTGCTACGTGAATTAAAGACAGCCCAGGACAAACCAGATGACTGCCCAGGAAAATCTCCTGCGTGTTTCAGAAATACTTAAAGCTACAAATCCTTAAAAAACCAAGCGAAAAAGCCCACATCCTCGGCAGGATTGTAAAGGGTTTTGTGATACTGTGTAGATGCTGATGGGGCCAAGTGAGCTCCGCCATCTGAGGTAGGGTCTGCTGAGCGAAAGACGGAATCACAAAAGGAGAAATAGTTCTTTTTTGCTGTTATTTCCTAAAAGGTGAAATGATGATTCACCAATTATTCTACAAATGCCGGAATCCAAAAGAAGGCTATTAGCATGCCAAAGGTTGACAAGTAAATTACTTGTTTAATACAACAAAGTAAAACTCAAGGAAAAATTACAGTTGAATTATACCACACAGATACACATTAGGATGGAAATTAAAAATGAAATAATAACTTCATTCTACATCTGCAAACCATAACTGACCCCCACCATGTAGATGGACTTCATTTGTCCAAAAACCCAAAGAAAAAGTGATAAAGTGGAGACAAAAAAAAAGGGGGGGGGCCTTTTAACTATCTTCTCTCCTTGCTGGAATTCAGATGGCATTTACAGATCCATTTTTGGAATACTTGCATATAGTTCTACTCTTCAATGGTTTAGGAAGTAGTCCCCAGTTTTCATCACTCCATAGATTTAATGTTGTCTAATAGAAACTTATGTTTACCAGCTCATTTGACAGTCTGCTGGCTACCCAACAAAGACATGAGCAGTCAATAAGTACAGTGCTTAGGCAACCAAGATTTTACCTTTCTTCTATTTTACGACAGACTCCAGAAACATATACCTAAAAGTGGAGAGTTCCAGATGGAACCAATCTTCTCCTAAAATCAAATTCTCTTAAGGCATTTAGCAATCAGCAGTCTTAAAGAACGTGATTGGAAACACATTCATAAGCAGCGCTCTGGCTCCCAAATGTGGAAGGCATGGCGATTCCCTCATTCTACTTTATAGATGAGGTCACTGAGGGATGAAGGTGCTGTAAGAGAGTGCAAGGTTGCACAGATGGCGTTTAAGCCAGCTAATAAAACAGTATTTAAAAACAATCCATCCATGCATGACTGTTGTATTTTCAATCCTGTCCAAGGTATCAAATTTGATGTGCCTCAGTTCAAGGAACGCCAACCATGGATTAAGCACTCAGGTGATATAAGCATACCTAGATGCAGCAGCAAATGCAACAGCCCGGGCAGCAGTGGCTTCTTCTAACTTCTTCCTTTTTTTCTCCTCCATTAACTGCTTTTCCACAAAGCTTCGTGCTTCCTGCTCAGCTTTTAGCTTTTTCTCCAACTGGCTGATATTCTGCTTGTCTTTTTGCTTCATTTGCACAGCATTATGTAACCTATATGGAAATGATTATATAGAGTTTTACCACTAGAAACGTCCCTATATTTCCTGGAGAAACATGGCTTTTCTTGATCATTTTAAGGTCAGGTAAATAGGAGGTTTGAGCAGCAAACCATAAATGTCAATTCCCAGAGTGCTCAGAGAACACACATTGTCATTGTTATTTAACAATTCCTAAACACCAATAATGGAGCCCTGGTGGTGCAGTGGTTAAGAGCTCTGCTGCTAACCAAAAGGTCAACAGTTTGAATCCACCAGCTGCTCCTTGGAAACCCTATGGGGCAGTTCTACTCTGTCCTATAGGGTCGCCATGAGTCGGAATCGACTTGATGGCAATGGGTTTACACACCAATAAACAAGCTGCCTTACAAGATGCGGAATCAGACCTAGCCCCTACCCTGTAAAGGTATGTGATCTACAGAGGGTAGCTCAGAAAATAGGATAAAACACAAACTACTTCTAGTGCCCCAGAGCACACTGGGTACTGCACAGAAGGAATTTCATTCCTACCAAGGACCCACTGATGGGTCCAGCCCTACAGTCACTGAGAGGCAAGGGGCGGGAGTGTATCCTGAAAACAATTATGCTGGAGCCTACTGCAGCCTTTGCTTTCCAGCTGTGAGATGTTTTCTCAGAGCATCCCAAAATAGATCTCTTACATCAGAGTATGCTTCATTTCAGCTAAAAATTTCAGCCCTACTGCATTCCCTGCCTACCACCACTCCCAGCTTTACACACCCACAGGAAGTGAGCTTATCACTGGGACGTTCTCTATGTACCAATGCTAGAGCCACCACAAAAGTTTGTAAGAAGCGATGGAAAGATTATCTGCCTATAATGTTCTAGCTTTGAGTTACATGCTGAAGGACTTCTCTTTCAACGTGGAAAACCCACAAAGCCCAAAGCCTGTAACAGTAATCACTGCCACAGACACACACTGCTTAGAAATTAAAAAAAAAAAAGAGACCCACAATGAGTGAAGAAGTAATTCTAGGATAATTAATGGAAAGCTTAAAAGAATTCACACAGAAGAGCTGGCTTTTAGCCTGCCTCCTCAAATAAAATCAGTCAAAGTTCAACATCATTTTTTAGTTCTGGAAATCAAAGTAAATATAGTGTAATCCTCCAGAAACCTTCACTCAAAGGAGCAAGCTTTTCAGATTGTGGCAGAACTACTTCATGTCAATTTTACTTATACTATCACAAAAACTCAATAACTATTTTAAACTAAGAGAAGTTATTAAATGAGAGAAGACAAAATAATAAACTGTTGTGATGAAGGTAAGTTTTTGTAGATTTTGTATACATGTGTATATATATGTTTGTCTGGAGCCCTGGTGGTGCAATGGTTGAGAGCTCAGCTGCTAACGAAGAGGTCCGCAGTTCAAATCCACCAGCCGCTTCCTGGAAACCTACGGGGGCAGTACAACTCTGTCCTGTAGGGTTGCTATGAGTCAGAATCAACTCGATGGCAACGGGTTTTATACACGTGTGTAACAGAGTACTAAATTAAATATTTTAAACATCTTAAAAATCCTTCTACGAGGTAAAGAATCCCTTTGTCACACTGAATCTTATGCTCCAATCCCTGGAAACAAGAGAAACAGTGAGGTGCTCGGCTTATGGCCCAAAACCTGCAAGGAGCACGTACTTGTTCTGCAGCAGCTCGTTCTCCTGCCGGAGCTGGCCCATTTCTGAGCGGATCCCTCGCTCGGTGCTCGAGAGGGAGCTGATCTGACTGCGGAGCTCTTGTTCCACTTGCCTGCTGGCCTGCAGGTCAGCCTTTAACTTTTTAATGTCTTGTTCCAGCCTAGGAGAAGGAGAAACGCAGTGTTTTCGTCATGGAGACGTCTCCCACAGGGCTCTGTAGGAGACTCTGGCTGAGGTCCAGGCTGCTGGATGGGTGGCAGAGACCCCTCCGGCAGCTCCTGCCATCACCAGGAATCCCATCGGCAATTACCTTTTCATTGAGTACACTCACCTGGGTCCCAACCTCTCACCACTAGCGGGTGACTTTTGATCTCCTGCAAATGTTTAAACACTGACAGGTGAAGATGGTGAGTTGCTAATAAAGGAGGTGAAGACACAGAGAATGTGCCTAAGAGCGAAGGTCCCCTTCCCACAGGTGAATTTTCCATGAGATACTCCGATAGATTAGAATCTACCACCTGAGATTCCCTCCCCTCATTAGCCTAGCAGAAAACAGGGTCTGAGACAACCTCCTGAAATTGTTAGCATCCTTGCTAAATGATGCTCACACTTCTGGTAACTGTGGGAGAAGAGTTCATTAGATTCAACAATGAAAAAAGGAACAAATTACATGCTCTAAGAATGATAAGAAAGCTCCACCTGCGAACTGAAGCTTGTCTTTTCTTTTCAATGCCTTCTGTTCCATTTATTTTCTTCTGTGCAATAACAGATTTCATTTTAAGCGATATGTATTTGGGACCTATTATATGCACATGTGGTACTGAAAAGGGTCAATAAAAGGTGTAAAATCAAGTCACTTTCTTCATGGGAGGACTTTACAGTTTCACAAGGGGCCAAGAAATATTTAAAATGATTAAACACCACCACAAAGAAGGCAAGCAGGAATACTATAACAGCTAGCATTTAATGAGAACTCAGGTGCCAGGCACTGTTCTCTAGGCTCCAACTGTATTAACTCATTTAATCTGCTCAAATATGGGCTAAGTACAGTTATCATCTCCATTTTACAGAGACGGAATCTAGGTCTGGAAAAGTTATAGCCTAACGTCACACAGGCAGTCTAGCTCCACAGTCCATTCTCTTCACCACGAGGCTAAAGTGTACTGCAGTACAGGTGGGAGTACTACATGAGTTCTGGGAAGAGAACAACACAGTCTAAGTTGACTGGGAAAGGCTTTGCAGACAAGACAGGAACTGAGTTGTGCCCTGAAGGTTGCACAGAGTTTGAAGAAGTGGAAGGGGAAGAGGAGGCATTCTAAATGAAGGCGAAAACATGCTCAAAAGCTTAAAGGCAGCAACAGCCATAGATATTTGGGGACAGAGAGATGAGTCTGGCCTCAGAAGGAGGCTTGCACTGACAGCAAAGGAAGAAAGGATAGGATGAGTCTGGTAGATGGGACTGCAGAGGCTGGCACTGAAGGTCAGGCCAAGGACAGCTGCCATGTGAGGCTTAGAAGACACCTTTCCATCAGGATACAAACTCACAGGTAGGTAAGAATCAGTTTGCTTAGTCTGATGAGGCTCTTGTGCATTTCACTAATCCAGTATACCAAAAGAACTAAGATTTCTAGAGGGGGATGATCGCTCTTTGGAACTGTCAGCTCCACAGACTAAGTCGTTACAAACATTTTTATTAAGCACTACATCCCTACGGGAGTACCTGGGTGGTGCAAATGGTTAATATGCTCAGCTGCTAACCAAAAGGTTGGCTTTTTTTTTTTTTTTTTGGTTAGGGCATCTCAGAAGAAAGGACTGGCAATCTACTTCCAAAATATCAGTCACTGAAAACTCCATGGAGCACTGTTCTACTCTGACACATATGGGGTTACCATGAGTAGGAGTTGACTCGACAGCAACTGGTTTTTTAAATTCCCAAGGCCTAACACAGTGTCAAGGAGCCCCGGTAGCACAATGGTTAAGCACTCAGCTACTAACAGAAAGATCAGCAGTTCGAACCCACCGGCCACTCCACAAGAGAAAGATGTGGCAGTCTGCTTCCATAAAGATTACAGTTTTGGAAACCCTATGGGGGCAGTTCTATTCTGTCCTACAGGGTCACTATGGGTCGGGATCGACTTGACAACACACAACAACAGCACAGTGTCCAACACATACTCTATATATGTTGCCTGACCTCCCTTAGAACACCAAAAATCAGGTTTATTTGTCTACCTACCTTTAGCCAACTTAAGAAAAAAACAAAAATCATGAAACATCGATGGTCATCTCCCAAGTGCAGTAACCAGTTCCCCTGTCTGGCATCTGGGCACACAGGATAGAGACCTTGTGTTCCAGCAGCACTGCTGGGTCCCCTGACACAGCTCGCTCCCCAGGGAAGGGTCACAAGTCAACATCACACCACACTTTCCCTATTGCCAGGGTTATTCCAGTTGAAGGTGCTCCTGGAACTGCTCTAAACAATTACAGATCAGCATTTACACCATCACAACACCTCCCCTCATGCATCCGAACCCAAGGGATGTATTCCAAAACAGGTCAATGCTGTCAGGCTATCCCCATTAAGAATATTGGCTGGAAAACGTATTAGGTAATTTATCTTTCCTGAGAAGTCGATTTCACAGCCTGCAGATCACATTTTTAGTAGAAAAGGTGAGTTTTTAGCTGAGAATAGGGACTCAGCATGGTTTAGTGAAGGGGTTTAGAGTCAGGGTTCTAGACTCAGCTCTGGTGTCAACTCTAAGATGTGTACAGACTGTAACTTTGTGAGCCTCAGTTTCCCCATCTAAGACCAATGATGTCTAAAGTTCCTCTCAGCTTGGTTTAGGATTTCTAGGTCTGACACACTTTACAGATGGCTGCTGATTTGCTTCTTCAGATTAGCAAACTAAACTGTATCGTATGCAGATGCACAGGAATCAAGTTCCACACAACCAGCCTACTGGGGCAAAACGTGCTACAGATGGAAACAAAAGAAAAATTAATCTGCAGAAGCTAGATGTTAGTAATTTTCCAGTTATTACTTTTTTACATTTTTAAATCTATAAAAGCTGATTTCTCTTACCATAAAGAATCACAATATTTATTCTGACTGAAGTTTTAGAGTTCCTCAAAAAATCTCAAAATCCAAAGCGCTAATACACTTAGGAGAGCAAAAACTGCAAACTATCTAGAGCAGGTGTAACCCTAGAGATCAAGGAGCACTAAACAATATATTTTTACGTAGAAATTCTATGAAAATTTTGTCAATGATAAATAGTAGCATACACAACAAAAATAAAATGAAGTGGCTACAGGGATATGTTCACTGCGGAAATTCATAAATTGTACACTTAAGATTTATATACTTCAGTATGTGTTCTACAACAATAGAAAATACTTTATTTAAAAATAAAATAATCTCACAAGACACAGAACTAAAATGCTTCAGGATTTTCCATAACTGCCACCATTAATTCTGTATATATGTGCATTACTGCTTCCCAAATAGCTTCAGCAAACCTGTGAGTTAACACCAGCATCCCCCAGTTTAAGAAAAACTGGTCTCTGGGAACACTGCATGTAAAATGACTTAAAACTGCTAAATGGTAAATTCTCAATAATTTTTTAAATTTATGACGGGCAATTTTTCATTGTCTCTCTATAGAAAGTATTAATTTAACCTTGAATGTTCACTCTATATTTTAAATCTTTACTGAGGCAGACAGTAAAATGATTTACAATTCCTCATTGGATTTATTTTTTATTGCAAAAGTGATACCCAGTCAGTATAAAAAGTGGGATGCAATAGAAAATTATAAAGAATAAAAATAACTCATAATCCTCTCATCCAGACAGAATCACTATTCACACGTTGTGTACTTCTTTGTCATATGTCTTCTTTATTTCTCCACACATGTAAATATATGTAATACTGGTGAGAGAGTACCACCTATACAGTTTACATATAAACACTTTCCCATGCCAAATTTTGCATTTGCTCAAGAGAAAAATGCATGTCATGAATTTTAAAAGAATTACATGAATTCGTAAACTAGACTGAATCAAGCCAGTCAAGCGCTATGGGCATTTATTCAACAGGTAACTGCTACTTGTTTTAATGGTATACTTAACCCTTTTGTACTGAACGTCAATACTTTCTAGGTAAAACGCAGAGATACAATTCATTAATGCAAAGCACCAAGAAGTTCTGATTAAACGGTGTCAGTAGGTTAATGCAAAATCTTCAAATGTATTCACGGGATTTTATTAAAATGTCAATAGCTGCAACCTGAATTAGAAGCAAGTGCTCAGGCAGGAAATGAGGCAGAATAACAGTAGCAACTAATTTCAGGAAATAGGGGTTGAAAGAAAGGAGGAAAAAAAATTCATCCACAAGCGCAGACTGCTTTTATTAGAGCTACATCCCACTCTCTTCCTTACCCCATGGAACATTAAAGGGATAAAAGAAACACTCCCCAAGAAGAGCTACAATTCCATCTTAAAAACAAACAAACAAAAAAGGACCAGATAGATCTTAACCAAACTTCTGCGAGGCTTAGCCAGGATGGAAATGCACTTTCTGCTTGCCCAGCTCTGGTGAAACCAGTTTTCACCCTTACAAAGGCCTGCCCAATGGCGTCAGCACTTTGGACACAGACAAAGCCCATCGCAAAGCTAGAGTCTATGTGTTCAATAAACATGTCTATTTTTGTCCAATTATATAAGGCAGGGTTCTGATGAACTCAAAATGTTAGATTTTAAGTGCAGAAACTTCTCCTAACCACTTTATTGATAATTTAAAAAGACTTCTAAGGAAGAGCTGTGAAGCTAACCTCTGAATTCCAGATTACCTAACTCACAAGCAAGAGCTGGGACCCAGCTACAGCAGTGCTCCTCAGGTGTCCCCATCACATAGCCCAGGCTGACTTCAAAACAAAATTGCCAAGTTGAGGATCCCTGTTATCTACTGAATCTTAACTAGATCTTGTCATTGTTAGCTGCTGTCAAGTTGGCCCCCAACTCGTGGCAACCCTGTGCACAGCAGAATGCAACACTGCCCTGTCCTGCGCCATCCCCGTGATCAGGTGCAGATCAGACTATTGTGATCCATAGGGTTTTCACTAGCTGCTTTTCAGAAGCAGACAGCCAGACCTTTCTTCCTCGTCCATCAGTCTGGAAGCCCCACTGAAACCTGCTCAGCATCACAGCAAGCTGCAAGCCACCACTGACAGATAGGTGGTGGCTGTGCATGAGGTGTATTGGCTGGGAATCAAACCAGGCCTCCCACATGGAAGGTGAGAATTCTACCTCTAACTATATTTGACCTTTCCCCTAATCACGACTAAGGAAAATTACAATGTAAACGACTGATAACTACTTAATTTTTAAAGGAAAGTATTAACATTTTAATAAGAGGTAATCTAGCTGACCAAATGTTAACAGGCAGGCTAAGCGGGAAAAATATCTTTGGATGTAAGACAAATTGAGGTATTCAAGTGTCAGCTTTTAGCTGAAATGAGTATTGTTTTTAAGTATCTGAAAAGGTCTAAATGTTTGTAATCCTCACCTTCTGTGAATTACTGAATTATTATAGCTCACAGCACTATGACTTCATCAAAAGTTTAGAAGTCTCCAACGAATACTGCCAATAACTTCAAGGTTTAGAATGGGGCCTGACTGAGATACAGTACAGAGGATGTTTAAAGCATTGGGGCAGTAAATTCCCCTGGAAAGCAAGTCCTGCAAAAAACAGGCAGACCTAATCACAGACAAGGCTTCACCTAGAGATGAAGGCTGTGGTCTAGCTACCATCAGGTTGGCCCCAGACTCATAGAGACCCCATACACAATGGAAGGAAACACGCCATCCCCATGATTGGTTGTGGATTGGACCACTGTGATCTATAGGATTTTTTTTATACATTTAGTTTATTTTTGTTGTTTTGAGAGTACACAGAATATATACCAATTCAACAATTTCTACATATACAATCTGTGGCATTGATTACATTCTTTGAGTTGTGCAGTGGTCCACAGGGTTTTCACTGGCTGATTTTCAGAAGTGGATTGCCAGTTCTTTACTCCTAGTCTGTCCTAGTCTGGAAGCTCTGCTGAAACCTGTTCAATATCATAGCAACATGCAAGCCTCCACTGACAGATGAGTGGTTGCTATCAGTTCCCCCAACACTCTACAAGTCACACCCGATACCCACTCCAGAAAACGACCTAAACGTACAGGGCTGCTGGCTGAGCCTCACAAAGAGTGTCTGCTTTTCTGGTTATCTGAGTTCTAAAGAACCAGCTGACAGAAACGCCCAACGCCCTGCAACACAGAACTTGTAATGATGCTTGCTCCGTAAGAAAAGGGGCTTCAGAGGATCATCTCCAAATTATACAGCCAAGGATGTACAGAAGGGTTTTCTAACAAACCCTTCACACCAGATAACATGACCTACCTTATTTCCAGACATCTTATACCATCCGCATGGTAGGAATGGCCTTCAATTTTCAATTTTACCTTTTCTTCAAGGACCAGTTTAAAAAAACTGAACAAACAGAAAAACTCTCCAGCATGAGACACTGATCATCAGAGACCAAAGTTCCCTCTCCTTCAGAAAGCACTGCTGTCGCTTCTCATTTGGCACCAACCACTGTCTTGTGCTGTTGATTTTTCTGTGTGTTTATCTTATTTCTAACAAGAGTGCAAGATCTTTGAAGCCAGCAACTGACTGTGCTATAAAATCAGAAGTTGGGATAGTATTTATGAGGTTTCTTCTAATATTTATAGTCCATGTCTCTAATTCTGTGTCCATCTCGTGCTTAGAATAGAACAGGGTCAGTGTTATGACACATGAGGCTCTGGAAACAATTGATCTACAGAAGGCTGACAGATTTTGAGTTTATACAGTGCCTCTAGGGGATAGGGGCAAATGAGCATTTGCTTACCAAGAAGGCAGATGTACGTGAAAAGAATGAACGAAGAGCAACTGCTCCATCCTGGTAAGTACCTAATTCCATTAGGAGAGCCCCTGGTATACATTAATCATACAAGACAAGACTTGTTTAGAGACCACACAGCTGTCTGTGTAGAAAGCTAAGCTCATAAATCAAAGCTCTGTCCCCAAGAAATACCGATTACCCTTTGCATCAACCCTCTCCACTCCTCCTTTTCAAGTCATTCACACTGACAGGACAGGCAGCATGGGTCACTCACATAAAAATGTATTCTAAGTCTATATGGTGGATCTATCTCAGCTTAAGTGAGGCCTACCCTGAATTAAAGCTGCTCCAGTATATTCTCTAAACCACAGTATTGGAAATACCAGAGTGAAGCTACCTCAGGTCTCACTGTGGTTACTACAATTGTTTATAAGGCACAAGTGTCCAAAAATAAATTACTAGATGAAACTGTATTACAAAGTACCTTATGTCTCTGTTCCATAATCTGTCAAACACAAAAGAAAACACATTAATTTTCATTAAGGAATGCACAGAGAGATGGAAAAGGAATTCTGGAGTCTTTCACACAACCGGCCATTTAGGGAAATATGGAACTGACTTCTTGAAGCCCTTCAAGAGCAAAGCTATGAGTGCCAAGAACTAGTATTTTTAAGAAGGGTCCTTAAAGGAATGTGGTTGGATCTGATAGTTTGCATCAAAAGTCTTTAAAATCCTACTCCCAGACATTTATTTTGAGGAACTGGAGAAACACACACAAATTCATGCATAAGAGCATTTGTTGCAGCACTATTAAAATTTTAAAAAAGTCAAACACATTTAAATATTCAACAGAAGATTGGCTAAATAGATTTTAGTATATTTATGTATCTGACTGCCATTCAACTATTATAAAATCATTGATGAAGACTATTCAATGACACAGGAGAAAGCTCACGATATGTCCAGTGAAAAAGACAAATTACAAAACAGTACACACAGTATGAGCTCAGTTTTGTGAAAAGAGTATGTATGTATGCAAAAGAAAAAAGACTGAGAGGATGTAAACTGAAATAGTGATTAACTGTTCTTTATCTCTAAAATGTGACATCATGAACATGTATAACTTATTTTTAATTATGGTTTTTTAATTGGGAGAAAAGTTATTTGAAGAGAAGAGACTATTAATCTGCCTTCCTTAGCAACTCAGTGTTCACTGTTACTCTTAGATTTGCCCATGTCATTGGCCAGTTTCAGAATAATCTGAAAGCCTTAGGGAAAATCCAACTCTTTTACTCTTTAGGTCACTCCAAAAAAGGGGAATTCATTTTTCTGAAGTAGAGAATACCTCAGTTCCTAAGTCCTAAATCTACATCAACTGCTTCCCGCTCATTAGCTCCTATCAAAACAATAGTTTTTCTAAATCTAAATTCTAGAGCTACAACTTAATGTTCTGTTCCGGCTCCCTTTGGAAAGTCACTTGGCTCCAACACTGGCACAGGAGAGCAGGCATTGTTCCAACACTGGTCAGGTTTAGGTTCACGACTGCACCACCAACAGTTACAGGGATGATGCTGAAGGTCGAATTCTTAACCAGCTGGTCTGGGACGTCTGTGATTAACTAGTGTCCATGTTCTGAGTTTTGGTGTATTTTATGCTTCAAGAACACAGCAGAAAAACATCTTGGCATGAAAGAAGTCACCAGTCCTAGCACAGGTGGCCTAAACTGGGTTCTGCACTTCCTGGTTTGGGGAACACAGGAAGGCCCCAAACCACCCTTCTCATCACAAAGCTGTCCCCCCTCTCCTCCTAGGTGGTCTTTCTGAAAGCCTCACTGTTAGGCATGGGGATTCAACAGTAAAGGGAGTGTCTCTGACTCCAGGGAGGCACTGTCAAGAGGTGAGTATTTTCCAGGAGTGCAGGAAACTGAGGGGAGGGGTAAGCAAGAAAGTTCCATTAATACATGGAGGATTAATTCATGGGATTTACCAGATATTTCCTAGCAGGAAAGTCCTTCCTATAGAAGAGTTAAGTTTTCATTGGTGGAGTGAGGGGTGGGGAGGGAATGAAATACAAGCATAACAGGAAAGGTCGGGAGCAGAGGTTGTAAACTGCTGAGCCAATCTGGCCCACAAACATGTTTTGTTTGACCCTCCCTCCACAGGATATTAAAAAAATGTTGTTGTTTTTTAATTTGGAGATTTCACATGAAGATGTCTATTTTTAGCATGTCTTTAAAATACCAGAAGATTTGGCAACACTGGGCCTACAATTCCCCATGGCAACAAGTGGCAGGGAAGGGCATGTGCTCTCTGGTACTCCACACTACCGGGGGTCAGGTGCAGTACTGAGTATCAATGATGACAACCCCGGACACCAAAACGCTCACCCGGCCTGTCCCACTCACTCATGTGCCCTGTTCCGCTCCTGTCTGTACTTGCAACACCTGCTCTAGAGCCAGGGAAGATAGTAGGAGCAATGGTCCTTTCATAATTTTGTGTTTCTGCTGTGAATCTTTTACAACACTGTAACAAGAAAGATGAAATATACCTTACCATAGAGAAGAACTGTCACTCTTTCCATAAATGAGAAACCAAAGCTTATTTTCATCTTGAGAGGCCGTGCTGGCTAGAAAAAATGTCTAAGAGGCCCCCAAGAGATATACAAAGATTGAAATACACCCACACTGGCTGGCAAAGTATCCAAAGAGCCAGTTTCTAAATGACAGCGTGAGTAACATTTAAAGAATATGGTTCCTGTTCCTTAGGGGTACCTCCCCTTCAGGGAATCCACCCCTGATCACCTTAGTCAGAAATCTCAATTCATTACATGCCAGCAGAGGTACTGACTCAGAATTTAACATGAAGCCTTTCAAAGTTTTACAGTAGTTCTTCCTCAATCCTAAGGAGGAAACTTTCAAATCTTCTAACTAGAAATCCCCGTTTTCTTAGAAGACACTGAGTACTCAGCAAAAAATGTTTTTGATGTGAAGCCCTACATAACCTATGCATTATTTCATAATTTATTCATTCACACAACATAGATCATCACCTTCTTGTTTGACCACCTGGATATGGAAACATTAGGTAAGTTGCTTGCTTAAATTGTTATGCCTATTTTGACCATGCAACATGGATTTCAAGTCACAAAAGAGACCTCTGTTTAAGGATAAAGTCATCATGCTTCTATTACAACATTTATATCCCAGAATATTGTAGTTTTAAATTCCTGCAATGGTTAAGATGAACTCAAACTATATTGTGGATTAATATAAACAGGGTTAACCAAGTAAGACTTCTGGGTATCTAAAATATTATGAGCATAGCAGAAAATAAAAATAAATGAGGACTTTAGTGACTGGCATTGTTTATCTGCTCAGAGACAGTGAGAGACAAACACAAATCAGGAATATGTTTCCATGGAGGCAGAAAACAAACACACTAAATTTACCAAATACACATATGGTTCCACTACTTGTTTTTTTCCCCATATAATTTCCAAATAATTTAGTAGCTGCTACATCCAAGATTACATATTTAATCTAATCTAGTTAGAACCTCTAAGTGTCCAATTTTCATGAGTCCTTATGCTAATTAATTTTGTACATTTTTACTTCAGCTAGAAAAAATATTGTTACAAACAATTCCACGCACTGAGTAGAAGCAGAAAGCCCCGGTGTTTTGGCCACGGAGGGGTCAAGCAAGTCGTCACGCAGCAGTAGTTTGTTAGTGCCGTGGTGTGCAGGCTGCGCAGGCAGGGAAAGCGGCCACGGTAAAGCCCCCAGTGCCCAAATTGCTGTCTCCCAAGGTCAGATTTTCTTCCGCAAACTATTTCCAACACACAAGCAAAGTGCATTCAAATACAAGAGAACAAGCAAATGAACCATTCTCTCTCTAGTATCCGAGATGATATAAAAGCAGCCAAAAATGTTTTTTAACCTGGGGGATTTCCTTGACGGAAAGGATGGAACAGAAGTGTGGGATCTGAGCTCTTTCCAGCCACCACAGAGACAAAGAGAATGGTCTGGGCTGGAGTAGGGGGCAAGACCCACCAGGAGAGATGAATGAGACAAGGCAAACTGAGATTTCTTCTATGATCTTGGCCTTGTACTGACAGAATAATTTAAAAACTCCCTGGGAAATACCAAGGACAGGGGTCTTAGAGTGGAAAGTCTATTTTTTAGAAATAAAATCGGTAACAACCTCCTCAAAACAACAAATATTCTGACAATGGATGTCTGGACCTTGGCCCAGTCTAACTTAATATTTAGTTTTTCAAATTTCAAAGGCCTGTGAGTTACACTATAACAAAATTACTGGGCCCCATCTTCTTTTCCTCCTCTCTAATACTTTTCCCCATACAAAGCTAACATTAAACAATTATTTATTACCTACTCTGTGTCAAGCACTGTGTACTGTGGTGGATAAAAGAAAAGATGGTGCCTGCCCTCATTGAGCTTACATTCTATTATGGGTACAAGCCTGCTGTAAAAACAAACTACACAAAAATATACGATGCAGAAAATAAATATCACCTATAATCAACTAAAATTGACCATTTCATATATACTATTTAAAAAATTATTCAGCTTACATGTAAAATATATCTGATATTTTTTCATAGGTTCACATTATATAATCTCTTTTGCTACTTTCCCCGTCTTTAACAATAAATCTTGAATAATTCCCATTACCTTCTTTTAGGATGAGCTTCTACCTTTCAAGATAATTCTTTGTTATCTTTCCTGTGTAAACAGTTGTGATTTCCCACTCAGGACCCTTCAGAGGTCCATAAAAGGGTACCCATCTCAGGGGATGCTTGTAGGTTCTACCTCCTGAACTGACTGCTCTGTCTTGCTTCATCCCAAAAATCAAGCCTTAGCTTTGGATCCTATTCTTGCTCTGTGTCTACAACCTTGGGATCAATGCTCTGAATCTTCTTCCCCACCTTCTGCTGTAACTTACAACTGGCACCAGTTGTCCTTTCTTGCTTGACTCCAGAGCTAGGAGTCCTGATCCAGGCCAGTACCCAAACGAGCTCCACACAATGGAAAGGAAAGACGGACAGTCGTAAGAGAAGATGCGGGATCTTTTTGTTCTTCCAGTAAACAACATTAGCCTACAATTTCCCTTGTTGCTTTAAAGCGCTTCTCTAAGATGACAAAATAGGGCCTTCCTGGAGTCCCTCTTCATTTTGTTGTTTCATAGTTATTTATACCAAATCACAGTGAATCCACTGATCATTAAAAATCAACATCTAAAAATATGGCTCTTTCTTTTCAATGGACACATTATTTTTAATTGTGTTTAGACATACTAAAATGTGGGGAAATGAAAAAAAAAAACTGAATGTACTACAAACTGTCACCTTTTGTTTTTTTCTCAAGTAGCAAGACTACATTAAGGAGCCTTATATAAGAATGTGGAATGTATGAAGTATGAATTAAAGAAAATCAGAAGTTGTCAAAAATGAAATGAAACACTTGAAGATAGATATCCTAGGCAACAGTGAGCTGAAATTTACTAGTATTGGTCATTGGAATTGGATAATCATATGGTCTGCTATGCCAGGAATGACAAATTGAAGAGGAACGGTGTCATATTCATCGTCAGAAAGAACATTTCAAAATCTAACCTGAAGTACAACACTGTCAGTGATAGGACAATACCCATACGCCTACAAGGAAGACCAGTTAATATGACTATTATTCAAATTTACGCACAAACCACTAAGGCCAAAGATGAAGAAATTGAAGATTTTTATCAACTTCTGCAGTCTGAAATTGATCAAACATGCAATCAGGATGCACTGATAATTCCTGGTGATTGGAATGAGAACGTTGGAAACAAAGACGGAGGATCAGTAGTTGGAAAATATGGCCTTGATGAGAGAAATGACATTAGAGATCTCATGAAAGAATTTTGCAAGACCAATGACCTATTCATTGGAAATATCTTTTTTCAAGAACATAAACGGTGACTATACACGTTGACCTCACCAGATGGAATGCACAAAAATCAAATCGACTACATCTGTAGAAAGAGATGATGGAGAAGCTCAATATCATCAGTAAGAGCAAGGCCAGAGGACAACTGTAGAACAGACTATCATTTCCAAGTTCAAGCTGAAGCTGAAGAAAATTACAGCAAGTCCATGAGAGCCAAAGTACAACCCTGAGTATATCCCACCTGAATTTAGAGACCATCTCAAGAACAGATTTGATGCACTGAACACTAAGGATCAAAAACCAGATGAGATGTGGGATGACATCAAGGACGTCATAGATAAAGTAAGCAAAAGATCAATGAGAAGACAGGAAAGAAAGAAAAGACTAAAATGGACATCAAAAGAGATTCTGAAACTTGCTCTTGAATGTACTGAAGCTAAAGCAAATGGAACAAATGATGAAGTAAAAGATATGAACAGAAGATTTCAAAGGGAGGCTCAAGAAGACAAAGTAAAGTAGTATAATGAAATGTGCAAAGACCTGGAGATAGAAAACCAAAAGGGAAGAACACACGCGGCATTTCTCAAGCTGAAAGAACTGAAGAAAAAATTCAACCTTTGAGTTACAATATCGAAGGATTCTGTGGGCAAAATATGGAATGACGCGGGAAGCATCAAAAGAAGATGGAAGGAATACACAGGGTCACTGTACCAAAAAGAATTGATAGATGTTCAACCATTTCAGGAGGTAGTAAGCTTATGATCGAGAACTGATGGTATTGAAGGAAGAAGTCCAGAAAATGATGGAATGCCACTTCAGATGTTTCAACAAATGGATACAATGCTGGAAGCCCTCACTTGTCAATACCAAGAAATTTGGAAGACAGCTATCTGGCCAAAAGACTGGAAGAGATCCATATTTGTGCCCATTCCAAAGAAAGGTAATCCAACAGAATGTGGAAATTATCAAACAGTATCACTAATATCACCCACAAGTAAAATTTTGCTGAAGATAATTAAAAAATGGTTGCAGCAGTACATGGACAGGGAAATTCCAGAAATTCATGCTGGATTCAGAAGAGGATGTGGAAAGAGGGATATCACTGCTGATGTCACATGGATCTTGGCTGAAAGCAGAGAATACTAGAAAGATGTTTACATGTGTTTTATTGACTATGCAAAGGCATTCAACTGTGTGGCTCATAACTGTCTTAGTTATCTAGTGCTGCTGTAACAGCACTACACCTCAGCATAAAGAAAACAAAAATCCTCACAACTGGACCAATAAGCAACATCATGATAAACAGAGGAAAGATTGAAGTTGTCCAGGATTTCAATTTACTTGGATCCACAATCAATGCCCATGGAAGCAGCAGTCAGGAAATCAAACGATGCATTCCATTGGGCAAATCTGCCACAAAAGACCTCTTTCAAGTGTTAAAAAGCAAAGATGTCACTTTGAGGATTAAGGTGCACCTGACACAAGCCATTGTATTTTCAATGGCCTCATATGCATGTGGAAGCTAGACAAGAAGACTTGATGCATTTGAATTATGGTGTTTGCAAAGAATACTGAATATAACATGGACTGCCAGAAGAATGAACAAATCTGTCTAGGAAGAAGTACAGCCAGAATGTTCCTTAGAAGCGAGGATGGCAAGACTTCATCCTATGTACTTTGGACATGTTATCAGGAGGGACCAGTCCGTGGAGAAGAACATTATGCTTGGTAAAGTAGAGGGTCAGCAAAAAAGAGGAAGACTCTCAATGAGATGAACTGACACAGTCGTTGCAACAATAGGCTCAAACAGCAATGATTGTGAGGATGGAGCAGGACTGGGCAGTGTTTCCTTCTGTTGTACACATGGTCATTATGAGTCAGAACTGTCTAGAGGGCACCTAACAACAACATATAAGTCAGAAGTTAAACCAAACCAAACAAACAAACAAACCCGTTGCTATCGAGTCGATTTCAACTCACAGCAACCCTATAGGACAGATTAGAACTGCCCCATAGGGTTTCCAAGGCTGTAATCTTCAAGGAATGGAAGCAGACTGCCATATCTTTCTCCCATGGAGCAGCTAGTGGGTTTGAACCACCAACCCTTCAGTTAGCAGCTGAGTGCTTTAATCACCGTGCCACCAGGGCTCCTTAGAGTTTACAAAGCAATCATATTTTCTTAAATGCTGGGTGTATCTGGAAGATAAGATTAAATTCAGAAGTATGAAAGACTATGAACTACTAGTCACACCACCATATTTGGGCAATTTGTGGCACCAGCAAAGTCCAGTCAAAGATGAAAGCTGGCTGTTTTTAGCTTCTGCTATTTTTGTCCTTTTTAAGAGAAATTTAACATCATAAAATGTAAATATAAAGTTTATATGTACCTGAAAGTGAAAGGAAGAACAATATTTTGCTAACCCACCAGCTTAAACTAGAAAGTGATGAGTCACAAATACTCATTATCACAGACAGCTAAAACAGATTAATCAACATAGTCATTGATGGACTAGAACACTATATAGCCTATTTGTAAACTATATTGTTATCAATCTACATGCTACAAAAATATTTCTCTAAGAACCTGATATAGTAAGTTACTTCCCGTGTATGAGTGTAAGTTAAACACTCCTCAGCATAAATAAATGAGTTAAAATTTCTGAAAGTGCTTCTCTATTCCTACCTTCCCCTCTCGAGACAGAGTCACCGCTTGCTTAGAGAGTCCTGGAAAAAAAAATCTCCGTTTCCCTCCAGGCTCTCAAGCTCCAAATAAACAGAACTGTATGAGCAAACCAAGTTATAAGTAATAACATTTTGATGTGCCTAAAATAGCCAAGGAGTCCTGGATGTTACAAATGATTAATACACTGTAAGAATATCATGGCAGGGGCATCTGACCTCCTCTAACTTCACAAGGGGAAGGAGAATCAAGATCAACAGCCCAAGGCTGATTTCTATGAGGGGGAGGTCAGACATGTCTCCTCTCTCTGCCATCTTTACCAATTCTAGACACCAACCGTCCCTCCCAGGGCACTCTCTACTTCTCTGCTGGGTTCGATAATTCATTGCAGTGGCCACAGAGAACTCACACACAATACTCATGATTATGGGGCTTATCAGGGAAGTAACAGGTTACATTTCATGTTTAGGAATGCTCAGGATACAGTTCTTCCATCAAGACAGCCTCTTTTCAGCCATGCCCACAGGCATACCTCTCTCTATGGCCCCTCGGCCTCTGCCCTGCTCCTGCAAGTGTTACAAAGCTCTTTTAGCTCTGCTGATAAGTACCCTGAGGCACCCCACTCTGCCAGTAAGCCTCAGCCGAAGGTGCTCAGCTCTAGCTCCGTGGGTTGGCAAACCTAGCCCCACCAAGTACCCGGAGGTACCCTATTCCGCCAGCAAGCCTCCTGCCCAAAGGCATTCAGCTTTCTTGCTACAGGGCTGGAAAGCTGAACACACTGTCTCCTGCCAGTCTCTCCTGCTGCCGTTTCTCAGCTACCACTTCTAGCCATCTTCAGTGTTACAGTTCTCTCTCTCAGTCCCCTGGTTCCAGGAGCTTCTCAGCGCAAGGATGCCGGATCCAAAGGACATGCTCTGTTCTTGGATCTTCTCCCTTGGTGGTGTTGAGATCCTCCCTCTGCTCTAGAACTGGCTCTCCTGTAAGCCTAGTGGGATGGCAAAATTGACCAATCCCCTTGGTGGGCCACAAGTACCTTATCTGCACAGTCCTACCCAATCACTGAATGGGAGTTACAAGACCACGGCAAGAAAGTCCACATAAAAGCGATCCACCACACTCCACACACTCAGTTGCTAACCAAAAGGCTGGAGGTTCAAGTCCACCCATGCCTGGGAAGAAAGCTCTCACAATCTACTTCCAAAAAATCAGCCAATGAAAACCATAAGGAGCACAGTTCTACTCTGACAAACATGAGTGGGAATCAACTTAACAACAATTGGTAAAATAACCAAATGAATTGAGAGAGAAAGAAAAGAGTATTCAATATATTCCAACATTCCCCAAATTTCTATTTTCCCTTTAAGAAATGACTTTCTCCCTTTCCACGGCCTCAAGATTTCTAGGTACTTACCATTGTGGCAATGCCCACCCCAGGACCCACAGGCCTTCCAAGCAGAAAGAGAAACATAGTCAATGATGGCCTCTCTGCAGGGTTAGTTGACTGTTTCTTCATCCCCGGTCTTAAGTCTTCCAGTTCAGAGCCCTTAGGTCTGCTACTAGCAAAGCTCAGCCTATCCCAGAAATAAAGGGCAAATCCTAGGCTGGGTGGCTCTAGGCTGCGTGAGCAAGAATAATTCCTAAGCCAGCCCTAACCAGAGTTGAATTTTCAGAGATCCTGTAAGCTTGCAAGCGTACAAGTGGCTGGCCGTCTTCTGTCAGAGATAAGTACGCCCTTTTGTCTTTGGCATGAGAAAGAACTTAAAAAAAAAAAAACAAACAAAAAAAAACTTAAAACAGCATCTCTCAAGCAGAAAGATGATGAAAAGATAAATGAATTCTGAAATTCTAAGCATTTCTTCCATAGTTTTCAGCCAGGAGAACACAAAATCAAGCTCTGGTGTCAATCCTACGGCCAGCATTTGGTTTTATTTGCAAACAAAAAAACAAATTATGAAACAGAGAAATAAAGCAAGTTACACATGGGGTCGTTATGAGTCGGAATTGACTCAAAAGCAACTAACAACAACATTAAACTTTTTAAAAAGTAGCATGGCATAACAACAGGTAGAAGTCTGGAAATCTCAGTTCTAGTCCTGGCACTGCCACCCTAATTAGGTCACCTGGACCAGTCACTTAATCTTCTAGGGGCCTTCTATTTCACTGATAAAATGATGGGGCTGGGGAGGCTGATGTAGATGTCTCTAAGATCGCTTCCAGTCCCCTCCAAAACAATAATCATTCTAAATTCTACTCTGTTTAATGTTACTCTAGTAGGTAAAATGTGGCAAACTGCTTTATGACTCTTGGCACTAGACACTATTCAACTACTTTAAAGACTTGATATCATATGAAGAATAGTGCTTAAAAATAAAAAAGATGAACCTTCTGTCTTGGGTACAAGAAATACAGTGGAATTGAAATAAACCAGAAGAGACTTTTGCTTTAACATTTCTAGAGTATGGATCACTTTACATTTTGTTAGCTCAAAGTCTTAAATTCCCACCCTTAACCAGGAAACTGAAACAAGTAACAATCACCAGTAAGAAATCCCAGAGACTTGGGCTGGGTTTGAGAGGGAGCTTTGTGCCAAATGCAAACAAAACTGTTGATTCCTCCGCCTGTACTACAGGCCTTGAAACTTCAGGAAAGCAGCTCAAATGTCGCACCCAGACCTGCCTGATCTCAGAGGGTGACTGCTGAATGATGGCATAGGCCTGCCATGGAATATTCCACACCAGCTGAGAAGGAGGGTTAGGCTAACTTGGAAAAATGGTTTTGATATAATTTAAGAGAAAAAAGCAGGACACAAAACTTGCATAAACACTATAGCCACAACTATGCAAAATTAGCAGATGAGATGAAAACACAACAAAATTTTAACAGTGTTTTGTGTCTAAGTGGTAAGACTAAGTGACAACTTTTCCCTTTTCTCTGCCTAAATTTTCTATAATTTTTTTATAATTAAAATATCTTCAAATTGACCACTGAAGAAAAAACTTAAACAAATGCTATGCTAATTTACGTGATTCTTTTTAATCCAGTACTTAGATAAAATAATTGATTTTCCTCATTGCTTTTTCTATTTCTGTCTAGATTTTTTTCCCACACCAGAATTAAAAAATATTCTTGGCTACCAACAAAAATCTGTTTTTAAATATGTTGGGTAAAGAATTCAGAAATCATGCTGACAGAAATAGGGTCATTTTGTAAGATATGTATTTCTCAAACCAAAAGAGGACTTTAGACTAGCTTTGGCAAGTTCCCATACTTTTCTTGGGAAGGACACTACAGGCAACACTTAGTCCCAAATTCCCCACCTTCCCCCATATTCCTTTACCTTAGTGATCTATCCAGCACCTTCTGTCCACATTCTCCTAGCAGACCAGAGCCTGCTCCATTCACTCAGTTCCTTGTCCCAATTTCATTCATTTATTTAACAAACATTCACTAAGCACTTTATTTTTATATTGAGATATAAAAATGAAGAGACCCAGCTTCTGTCCTATGGAAATTTTTTCCTAGGGAAAAAAATTCTCAAAATAAACAATTACTATACAACAGGGGTCAGCATACTTTTTTCTGTAAAGGTCACATAGTAAGTATTTTCAGCTCTGTGGGCTACATGGTCTCTGCTCCAACTACTCAACTCTGTCACTGCAGTGTGAAAGCAGCCGTAGACAATACATAAATGAATGAGAGTGGCTATATTCCAATAAAAATTTATTTACAAAAACAGGCAGTGGGCCAGATTTGGCCTGAAGGCCATCGTTTGCCAATCCCTTGTATACTGAATACTACAGAACATCCCATGGAGCTTGGAGAGCTTTAGAAACAACTTGAAGGACTGCTTGTCCTTTCACAGGGAATGGCCATCAAACCTTATTGATCAAACATCAATCTATAAGATTCTCCTTAAAAGTGGAGTAACAATGAATTTTTACTCCCGAAAGTAACTGAACTAGTTCCTCAAAAATAGCAGTTTTTAACCTTGGTATTGAGACAAACACAGTTGTAGAGGGTGTCACAATTTATTTGTTACTAATAGGGCTGCTAACTGAAAAGCTGATGGTCTGAACCTACACAGTGGTTCTGTGGGAGAAAGATCTGGCAATCTGTTTCTGTAAAGATTATAGCCTAGGAAACCCCACAGGGCAGTTCTCCTCTGTCACATGGGGTCACTAAGAGTAGAAAACAACTCCACGGCACCTAAAAGTAACAATACGGTACTGGTTTTCAAATTTTTATTTTTTTTATCTATATATAAAAAAGGTAGATCAATCTTATCCCTAAAACATACCTGTGGAAGTTACAGCCAGCATGGAACTGTGCACAACCCTGGGTGTGCCTGCAGAAGCAAAGGGCACGTGTACATACTGTCAACCCATGTATGTTTGCATTCAAAGCGCCTTAGAGACCACTGAGTCCAGCCCTCTCCCTCTGAAAATAACAAACTCAGTCTCTAGCTAATGATTCAAAGATGTTAGGTTTGGATTAGTCTTATTAACACTGATCAAACTTACTTGAAGTCAAACAAGAGGAAACAGAGGAGACAGCCAAGAAGGGTGAGAGGAATTAAGATAAGGCCTCCTACAACCAAGCTGGATAATGCACTCAGATAGATACCCTTCTTTTAAAACTCTTCCATTGTTACTCATCATAGAAAAATTTAAAAATGCATGAAAGCACAAGGAAAAAATAAATGCTGCCATACTATCATGGGGGCAATAAACTATTAATATTTTGGTTCCTTTCCCTTCAAATTCTTTTCCTGTGTATAATAGAAAAAAATTTTTTAAATAAAATTGCTTTATGCTTTCTTCATAAGACATTATGTCAAGCGCACCTTCCCATACTGTTTAATATGGCTGTAAAATATGATTCTGTAATGTCTGTATTAGGAGTTCATCAAATGGATGGAGGTAAAATAAATATTTAAATTTTTCCCCCACTGTTGGGTATTTTGGTCATCTTATTTTTTATAATACTACATTAAAAGTTGAAACTAATCGTACAGAAGTTTACAAAACAATTTAAAAATATTTTCTATTTATTTAGTTGGCGGATCCCTGGTGGCACAGTGGTTAAGAGCTCGGCTGCTAACCAAAAAAGCTCAGCAGTTCAAATCCACCAGCCACTCCTTGGAAACCCTACGGGGCAGCAGTTCTACTCTGCCTTATAGGGTCGCTGAGGTGGAATCAACTCAATGGCAACGGGTTTTTATTTAGGTGGCAACAGGTAGTTTCCTAAAACAGAGCAATACTCTGAGGCCCTATAGTTTATAGGTTAGGAAATTCAGAGTACACATTAATGAGCCCAGGAGCAGGCATAGGGACACTAGATTCATGTCATCTCCCCTAGTTTACTGGACAACCGGCTGTCTGGGTCCTTGAACTTCTCTGCCACAGACAGATCAGGTAATAGAGTCAATCTTCCACTCAACAGTACAAATGGGCCAAGCAAGACAGTATCATAGGACTGAGCTTGGACTCCTCTCTCTGCAACAACCAACAGAAGAAAATTCTTTTGACTTCACTGCTATTATTAAAATTGTGTAAGAGAAAGGATGTTAAAAAGCTTGTGGCAGATACATTTTCAACTACAAAAGGTCTTAGTGGATTTCTAGGATATTGTCTTTGAAATAGAAGGTCAGCTCAATTGGTTTTTATCCATGGGCATATGGAAGAGGGTTCTCTGCTGAATGTTTTCTCTGCAGGTCCTGATGGGCAGAATGCCATAACAAACAGACATGAATGCCAGACTGGCATCAGCAACTGCATGGTATGCTTCCAAAAATGGCCTGGGGGCTGTGAAACCTGTTGAGCCTTTAGCAAAAGAACCCATATTTCCCTCAGCCTAGCTGCCAATCAGAAAATTAAACAAACTAATAATCTAGTTCATACAATCTACAACACTGTAAACCCTCCCTCCTAGAATTAACTGTCTGCCCTTAAGTAAGCCAAAGGAAGAGGAATATAACTTATTGGAGGGAGGGAGTTACAACTGCCCTCTTGAGTTAAAAAGAAAGTTCCAGTCGAGATCTCACATTCCAAATTGAAAGATCTGAGGTAAAAGGAACATATCTGTGTTTACTTAACGCATACCAGATAAAATACAGCACAATTAAGTCTGAGCCAGCCCAGGTAATACAAAAACACTATTATTTTAACTAAAGATGAGAAAAGGAGCATTTGTGATTATGTTTAATAATCATTTGACACTGTATTTGCCTATGCAATTTCTAGAAAAAGTTTACTTTTCAAACCCCAACTCCTCCAGAGTTATCTGAGAATAATTTACATTCTAAGTGGAAAAAACAAGCACAAGGTGTAAAGAACAGCACCCCCTTCCCCTTTTGTATCTGTTTTACAAATAAAGAGGTCTGCATGAACAGGGCACAAACTCTTCTTTTTGTGCCTGTGCCAAAGGAACTTTGAATTCGGATATGCAAACAGAAAAGGACAGGACTACAGAAGTACCTCTCAATATCACTAGGAGAATCAAATTTCATGTAAATCTGTCAAATGTGGTAAGTAATCACTGTCATCTCTTATTCAGAACACTGAAAAAACCTGAGGGGAAACTCGTTGTAGGGCAATACCACGGAGTCAACAAACACTTAGGATGTCGAATACAGCAGGGTTAAGAGTCACAGTATCTGATCACAAACAATTCCTACAGGCCCATATGGGGTGTCTGTTTTTCAAGACGTATGTCAAGTTTACTGGAAAGCGTTGGCAAGGACATAGCACACACACTTACCTTACCAGTGCATCTGGTTTGCTTAGCTGGTTGTTAGGAATACAGTTTTCCATTAAGTCCTTGTGTGTACTTGGGCTTTTGCTGGTGCATTTCTGCTTCTTCTCATTTTTACTAGACGAGGAAGGAATGCTTCCATTTGTGGCACTGTGACTTCGAGGTGAGGAGTTCACAACTCCACTGGCATTTTTGTAATTTTTTGAGGAAGCAGTGCATGAGTCCTCTTTCAAGAGATTTTCTGTACTTCCCACAAGATCGTTATTTAATCTTTTACTATTGATATGGTTCTCCATATACTCAATCTCTTGTATTTTAGAGTCTACAGGTTGTAGAATATTGTTGTTATTTATTCCAAGGTTGTGTTTTTTGGCTTCCTTGTCCTTTTCTTTCCCTTTTTCTCTGTATTCTATCTCTGGCAAAGTTGTGGAGAGTTTTTTGTTGGCTGGGATACCTCCGTTGTGGTGTATAAGGATCGAAGAATCCATATCAGGTAATCCTTTGGCTGCTACAATACCAAAAACAAACCAACAAACAAAAAAACCCACACCAGAATATTTAGTTTTTTAAAAACATAAAAGAGATTGAGTCAGCAAACTCTAGTATCTATGCTTAGAAACTCACTATAATTTGCAAACTCATTAGAAGCAATAACCACAGCACATTATGTAACTTTAAAAGGCAAATCCAAATAAACTTAAGAAGGCGTACATTTAGAAAATCGCCATCATTTATAAATGCCATCCATTAAGTTTTGGCCTTCAAAATAAGATCAGGATTTTTTAATTAAGTCATACTTTATATATAAGTCAAATCAAACTTGTCTATCACTGGGTGAGAGGACACAGGTATCCCTCTTAGAGGCCATACTTTAAAAGAGCCAGGATTAAACAAACTGCTAGTAGCAAATTTGCTGAAAAGAAAGGGGTTAAATGAAACAAAGTAGGGAATGTGATGTTTGAATACAGGACATTTATTCATTTTCTTGACTCTAGTGCTGAAGTAATAAGAAGTGTGCATCATTTGCCAGGCCTACACTTTTCAACTTGTTGAAGACTACTTGAAAAGATATTTTTGCACCACACCAGAAAATAAGATTTTGGACTGACTAAAAACATGACCCTAAACTTCCAACATTCAAACCAAAGAAAACTGGTATCACTGTCAATTCATCCATTTCTATTGACTAAATGCCTATGAAAGAAGCCTTATTAGAAAGGGTTCAATTTAAAATACACATTACATTATATGAACCATTTAGAATAGGACCTATTCATCTTTGCTCTATTCAGAAAAATCTTGACTGATAAAACTCAATTCTACATGTCCACATGTCTATCTTGCTTATACTTTTTTTGCTCGCTTTAATTACAAAACTACATAGTTATATATTATCTTGCTGCTGAGAATAAATATTTTTAAATATTCATAATAAAAAAAATATTTAAAAAATACAACGAACATATTTAAAAGCACACAGTCTTCAGACAGTAGGCAGGAAACATCACCCACACTCCATGAAGTATGACCAAATAAAGCAATGGCCCTGAGAAGGAGCTCCGGGGAACAGGAAAATCCTTATTAATCTTTCAAAGTCCCAGGAACTTTTCCAAAAGAGAAGATTCTACTGGCATACAAGATAATAACTAGCCTATAGAGCCAACAGCTTTAGAGTAAAGACCTACCTTCCTCAGCTTCTTTTTCTTGCTTCTGTAGCATCTGCTGTTCTGGAGGGAGAGCTTGTTGAAGAAGCTGCATGTAAAATTCGTTCTCTTTTTGGACTTCCTTTTGCTTCCTTAACCGCATTTTGTAGCTTACATAACTTTTGAAGCCAAAGCCCAAAGTCACCACAGGGTACCCAATACTAGAAAGAAGACAATCCAGCTAGTAATTTTAAGTTAAAACCAATAACACATGCATCAAGCACACAATGACATCTATCACTACAATTAAAAAATAAATTCTAGCTGATGATGGCAGTTGAAGATAACATTCAGTTAAACACATATATAAATATAATGCTGCTAGGAAATAAGAGGCGAAAGCACACAGAACCAACTCCCAGGGAACAGCAGGCCTGCTACACCATAAGAAAGAAGAAGCTTCCCATCAGACTTTGGCGTTCTTCAAACTAACTCAAAAAGCCACCACACTGACTGGTAGATACGGTGGCTAATGTCTTGAAGAAACATTTTTTTAAAATATGGAATTGCCTTGTATGTCAGAACTTAGGTATTTATATGCTTTTAATAACTAACAGGGTACAGATTTTATGGGTGGCTACAAATATTTGGTTTTTAATACTACAAGGCTGGGTCAAATTCAGATGACTGCATTAACTTAATCCTCTTGCTGCCTGACGGGTGCTGTCACCAGCTATTCTGGGAAAATTAGTTCATAAACACTCTGTCATACATAAATTCAAGAATCATTTTAAAAAGGATTAGATAATTATCAGTGCCAACATTTAGTTTGTACTACCAAGTTAAATCAGCTATACTTACAACTCTAATCTCTGGGATAATAAGTGGGAACTATTTTCATTCAACTCATCAGCTTATCTAATATCTTTTCAAAGCTTCTGCAAACACTGTCAAAACCCATATTAAGCTTCATCAGCATTAAAATTTATCAATTATAATTAGTCTAAATGCGGTCTCACTACAAATTTAAAGTGACAAGTTTTACTGACCAGGTTTATTTAATTCACTTATTTGTGAAAAGACTTTAAAAATATTGGAAATGGTATATTCTTAGTTGATTGTTTTGGTTTCTGCTATAAATGTTAGCCAAAAGTGGTGTATTTAAAAGAAAAACATACATCAGATGATTTCCACAATAGATATAAACAAGAATCAAGCTTACTTTAAAAGATGTTTTGTGGTTAAAGTTAAATGAATAATAATATCTTAATGTTCATTTATATTGCACAAAGTGTAATCATTAATAATACTCTTGTACTTTTTAAAATAGGCCAAGAAAATTCTAAGTTCATTTAAGCTTCATGAAATAGCCATATATTTCATCAAGACTTTTTTGAATCAATATCGGATTATAATAAGAATAGCTAACATTTACTAGGCCCTTATTAAGTGCTTGGCAGTAAGTTAAACACTTTACATATATCACCTCTTTTTCATGGCCAAATGAAACAGGTCCTCAATAGACAGGTAAGAAAACTGAGGCTTCAAGAGGGTGATGTGCCCAAGGCAACACAGCTATTAGGGGACAGTGCTGGGATTCACACGCTCATCTGCCTGAATAGAGGACTATGATTTTTACCACCATGCTATGCTGCTTTCCGGGCTCATGTAAAATCTCTAAGAAAAAATTTATAGTTAAATTTACCATTTTACATTTAAATATTGAAATGAATTATAGATTAGGAATACACATAACACTCACCAGTGAGCAGCAAACGGACGACAAAGGTCTACGTGAAAATTTTTGAGATCTTTAAATCTAATTGCTGCTTCAATATAAACAAAGAGTATCCAGAGGGACACTGTAGGCAGACACACTCCCCTTTCTGTGGGAAAGCAGCAGAGAGACAAGCATCAATGACACATTAATGTAACAGATGAATTGTTCAGGAGACTGATTCAGCTACAGTAACTTTCATCAAGACTTTCAACTAAATGAATTAATAAAAAGCAATTTGATCCAAACTAAAGTTCTTATATGACGAAAGATGCCAAGATGCCATAAAAGCAAAGATAAAGTTAAAAGACAAACATTCTGGCGGAAAATGTTCACTATATAAAACAAAGGATGCATAGCCCTCACATACAAAGAGCTCCTACAAATCAATAAAAAGGCAACTGAAGGGGAAAATTTGCAAGTCGTCAAAGAAGAAATACAGATGGCTAAAAATCATACGAAAAACTGGTCAACTTCACTGTTAATCAGGGAAATACAAAGTAAAACCATAAAATTCCATTTTTCTAACCTCAGGCAAAAATTTTAAAGACTGGTAACGGTCCGTGCAGGGGGAAAGTTCATTCTCATATCTGGCAATAACGTAAACTGGGACAACCTTTTTAGAGGGCAATTTGGAGGTATAATTAAATTTAACATACTTGTACCTTTGACCCAGAAATTACACTTCTAGGAATCTAGCCTATAGAAATACAAAAGAGCCCTGGGATAAATGTATAAGAACATTCACTGTAGTACTATTTACAGTAGTAAACGTTCAGAATGAACTTAAATGTCCATCAACAGCTATTTAATTATGATAAATCTATACAGTGAAATACAATACTGCTTTTCAACAGAATGAGGAAGATTTGTACTGACAAGGAATGTTATACAAAAATAATTTTTTAATTAAGAATGAGTTGCAGCTCAAAGAAATTTTTCTGACATTTAAGTATTGTTCAAAAACATTTTTTTTTTCCTTAACCACAAGCTCATATTCCTTTTGCAATTAAAAAAAATTTTCAAGGGAGGAAAAAGCAAATTGTAACAAGGTAAATAGGATGCAAATAATGGGATAATCTTCACTGGCCTTTTAGAATCAATACCTGTAGGATATAATTAATGTACTTGATATCACTGAATTCTATACCTGAAAAATGTAGAATTGGCAAATGTTGTTCTATATATATATTTACAACAATAAAAAAAATCTGCAGGATAGGTCCAGCTATGTCAAAACATGATTAATAATGGGGTAATTTATGAATGTGGACTACAGAGGCACGAGGTGCAGTAAGTCTGGAAAGCTCTTTTGAGACTACGTAAGACAAGAAAGTTACAAAAGAGAGAAAGAGGAGGAAAAAACAGTGACCTAAAGAACTAAATGGCTTTTTGCTAAGGAACTCTGGGATAAAACTACAGAAAAATGATAGAATCTCAGAACTAGAAAGAAGATCATTTAGTCTAACTTCCTCATTTTATTAAAGAGAAAAGTGAGACAGACACCGAGTTTAAGCAAATTGAGTCCAAGCTCACAGAGGTTGTTCTGAGTCTGCTTTTAACTAGAACTCAAGTCCCCTTAGACCTAGTCTGTGAGATAAAATGACATTGGAAATTCTGTGAAGACAGCTAATGGCTTCAACCATTCTTATGGATTTAACATACCAAAAAATTTTTTTCCCACAGTGTAAAAACAAAAACAGCAAATCAGAAGATAATGCATTTTCAAAATCATTTCAAAATGCATTTTCAAAAATTTGCATTCCCTATCCCTATATGATGTTCTAAAGTTATTATAAATATAATAAGGACACTGTAAGAACAAATTATGGAAAAAAATCCTGTAATTCTACAACTATTAAAAAAAATAAAAACACGCTGAAAGCATTTCTGAACAAGTACACATAGTTTTGTATACTGGTTATTTCTCCTCTTAACAGCAAGGGAAAAATGTTTACAATAATTTCATCATTCTTTTGTAGCCATATAAAATTCTGTCAACCATTCCCTATATGCTTAAGAATTTTAAATTTTAACAACTGAAAGAAAAATTAGCCTCAAGTTATATAAACTGTACTCATATTTGTCTGGTTCAATAAGGACACAATGTTTTTTGTTTGTTTGCTTTTTTAAGCACCAGTCATCCCAAATTAAAACATATTTCACAATTTAGCTATTCTAACACGCATTTCTGAGCCTAGGGTTAAAGAAAGGCCAGTATCATTTATGACATTAGGATCACTGCTGCCCTGATGGGCCACTCATTGAAATAATTCTCAATAGGTTCCATTAATAGTTACTAAGTAGTTTCTTCTCAACTACTAAGACATTATTAATTTAGGGAATTGCCATAGTTTATCAGTCACAGAAGAGTGGAGCTGAAGGACTCCCTTAGACATTATCTAGACTATTCCACCTTCTGTGACAGAGAAGAAACTGAGGCACAGAGAGGGTGAGCGAAGGATCTTACCCCACCAGGTGCACTGTAAACGGCAACTCACTCAAAACTGAGGCCCAGGACAAGGAAATACAAGTAGAAACTGATGTACAAAAAAATCACTTTAGTTACAATAAAGCAGACTAAAGAACCTTTGTGCTAGCTTATAAATCAAATCAGATACAAGAGAATGCTAAATATGGAAAACACCATGCTCATGCTGGACACTTTAAATAGAGCTCCATGTGTCTTCTACATGGACCAACATTATCCTCTTAACAGCTCTGAGAAGAGGATGAAATGCTGCTCCAGAGAGCTTTTATTATTTGGTGCTCCCTCAGTAGTCAAAATCCTACAGGTTGCAGCTGGGCCTAAGAATGAAGCTTCATGCATCTCTGCAGACAAATGTGATGCCCTGTGAACCAATCCTCACATCCCAGTGCATACCACACTCAGGCTTTCACAGTGGGGAGGAGCTGTCAAAACATCTCATCTGACCTTAGTTTGAAATAACAGAAGTATAGCTCTAAGAAGAATGGAGGTGACTATGCAGCTCTGCTCTAGTAAGAACTTACCTGTAATAGTACAATTTGGTTAAGAGAACCAAGGAACTAGGGAGACCAGGATGGTAAGAATACTTAAAATACCATATAAGGAAAAGTTGATGAAACCAGACATGTTTTTCCTACAGAAGAGAGGACTTGAAAGGTTATGATAGTGTCTTTAAATATCTAAAGAAATGCTAACATGGCTAACATGGAAGAAAAACTATACTCATTTAGTGTGTTCCAAGGCAGGGGCCCACTGTATAGGCTTGAGGGTATGGTCTGTAGCCCCTTGAAATTTTAAGGAAAAGTTTTGTGCACTCCTATGTATCTTTCTGGGGAAAGCCTCTTTAGATCCTCTAAGAGATCAGCAAGTCCCAAAACAGTTAAGAGATATTGGGTCAAAAGTAGAAGGAGGAAGATTTTGGCTCAGTATAACAAAGAACTATTACAGCTGCCCAAAAATGGAATAGGGTGCCAGGAGTGGTAGTAAGTTCCTTGTCCCTGCAGGTTTTCAATCAGAGGTGAAATCACTGTGTGCCAGGGATGCTGTAGCAATTCTTGTGCCAAATAAGGGTTCAACTAAATGACCTCTGATGTTCCTTTCGATAATGAAATCCATGAACATTTTTCCTATTTGGCACGTGGCTGTCTTTAAACCTACCTAAATAGAAATCATTTCTTTTTTTGCTTGTTTGTTTTAAATGGCTATCTTTGTACTCAGGGTCAGTAACTGAAATACCTACAATCAAGATGTCACATCATAAGGATAATCTTCTGATTCAAATAATGAAAAAAAGACAAAATATATTTTTTAAAAAGGTGTATTACAACCTATTAGGAAAAGGCAACTTTAAAATATCTACTTAAAATCAACTCTAAATGATGTATTCAAAGAAATCATATTTTTAAAATTTGAATTGAAGTTTTCTATCCATCTAAGATATCACTAAGACTTACCTGTGTGCCATACGTACTGAACCCATACATACGTGCTAGCAGCAAAAAAAAGCCATTGTATGGGGATGAACAGCAGGCATATTATATTTGACGTGAATGCTACACAAACAAAAAATACTGAGAAGGCCTAAAGGGAAAAACAAAACAAGATGAAAAACAATCTTAGAACTTGTTACTTTCAAGCAGACGCTGTTAAAAACATGTTGGACATAATCTCTGAAACTACCATGCAATAACTACAGAGCCAGTCAATAAGATGAAATTTTAAACATTTAAAATCAACCTAAAGATATATTAAAATAATGGTTAATTTAACATCAAAGAGTAAAACTATGGTCGTCAAACATGAAGAACTGGACCAGAACAAATTAAGGCTGGCCCACAGAGAGTTCATTTGTACTCCACAGGTGGGTTATCTGAAAGAACTTGAATTTTAACACAAAAAAGTTTCCTTTCTCCGACAAACCATTCCTAAAGAGTCTCATTCTTGAAGGATAGGCCTACTGGAGCACAGACAAACCAAAATATTAGTAAGAACTATGATGATGTTAATAATTTCATGACATAGCTTTCCTCTGGGCCCTAGTATACTATCACCAATAGGACATGAGCTCAAAACCATCTTTTCAGAGCATGGATTTTCTCCAGGCTTGGGTAGAGGAGATATAGGTTTAGGATGTGGCTATGGAACACAACAGAACTAACAGGTCAACCAAGGGAACAAGCCCAGGCCTGTACCCTTGTTCTAACACAGTAGTTCTCAAAACATAGCATGGGGATCCCTAGAGATCTCTGAGACCCTTTCCGGGGGTCTTCAAGGCCAAAATTATTTTCATAATAATATAAAGATGTTATCTGTCTTTTTCACTCTCGTTTTCTCAGGAGTTCAGAATTTTCTAGAAGCTACATGACATGTTATAATGCAATAGACTGAACTCAGAAGTAGATACGAAAATCCTACTGTCCTCTATTAAGCCAGACATTAAAGAGATTCCCAAAAAGGTAACCACTCTTCTAATTCTTTTTTCGTTCTGGAAAACGTAGTTATTTTTCATTTTTAAAATGTCGTTTATATTGACATGTAATGAGTTTGTTACTGTTATATTTAAGTGAATTAATAAATAAGTATTTTTAAATTTTCTCAGTATTAATTTCAAATACAGTAAACATAGATGATGTAACCACCCATAAACAAAATCTCCTCAGAGCGCTCAATAATTTTTAAGAATGTGAAGGGGTCCTGAGACCAAAAAGTTTGAGGGCCACTGTTAAAACTCTAACTCAATCAACAGCACAGTGACAGGGGCTCCAGAAATATTTCAGAGTGAGATTGGAGTAAGCAATTATTGCTTCCTCCCCTATTCTGTCTCCCTCCCGAAGTCCTCCTCCCCACGCCACCCCCACTTCTAACTGGAAAGGAGAGGAGGCTGAAGTGAAACGATTTGATCAGTGAGTTTAGGCAAAATAGCTGTAGAGGCCAGTTGCAGCCCACAGACCCAATAGAGTCACCTAAGTATTGCTAATAAAATCTACCTTAAACAGTTTCACTATTAGCTAATGAAGATTTTCTTAGAAGGGTAATTAAACCCCTCATTCTTGGAAAACATGTATTAGTAAACATACCAGTCCCTGATATCTGAAGGAATCATAGACGCTTCTGATGAAAAGCCAGAATGGCCACAGGTATTCAAATCTGAACTCCAGGACAAAATCAGCCAGGAGGACAAGTGCCCACACTACCAGGAATTTCAGGTATAAAAATGTACTGCAAAATATAAAAATAAAGAATTCAAGGTCATTTGTGAAAACCTAGAAAAAAACAACACAATGTTTCTGTTTAAAAGAGACAAAAAATTACTTCCAATACCATGAAAATAATGGCGATTAAGGGTAGAAAGAGACACTGCAATGGCCCACCTAAATTTTATTCTGAGCCCCACAGCTATCAAGATGACCAAAAATTCCATTTGAGATGGAAAACAAATAAATAAATCTCACCACTATTTAAAAATGTGCTAAATATCTGACTTCAGTATACTGCAACACTCTCAAAATTACAGCTTTCAAGCTGTTCTTCATTAGAAGAAAATGTCACGGTTGAAAGGCTTCAAATTTGCTGTCTCCCCACCCCACTACATCTGTTTGCAGAGTATTTGAAAATTTTTTTTTTTGACATTTTTGCAAATCTCTTTAATACCTGGTTTAATACAAGGCAGATGTTTCTGCTTTCATCCTATTGCCAGACTTTTTTTTTTTTTTATCGTACTTTAGATGAAGTTTTACAGAACAAATAGTTTCTCATTAAACAGTCTACACATACCGTTTTATGACATTGGTTAACAACCCCACGACATGTCAACACTGTCCCTTCTCAACCTTGGGTTCCCTATCACCAGCTTTCCTGTCCCCTCCTGCC